>NW_027526225.1:97697993-98120375 GCF_048455015.1 Haemaphysalis longicornis | reverse complement strand
AACGTGAAAATAAGGCGCAACAAGATAAAAAGACAAGTGTTTTTGACCTTTGCATTGTGCGTGGTCTTTTCGCGCTTATGTCACGCTCACGGAGCAATATATAGTCACGCTTCTTAATGTAGCCAGATGGGGCGTTCACAAAATTAAATTCGCATCAAACATCGGGCGCAGCAGCAATGCCCAAAAACACTATTATGTCGGCCTTCCCTCGGAAAAAATGGCTTCCCCCTGTTCTTCCGTGTTACCATGCAATGTTTCACTGAAATGAACCCCCTTCCCCCCCCCCCCCCCCCCCCCCTTTATGTAACACTTTTAACCTTGTCTCGCGGACCTGTTGCAGATTCTGGTTAGCCAAACTTAATTCCCTTAGCGAAAAGTAATACGTTTTAAATACGTACGAGTACGCTTGAAGTGCACTTCAAATATACTTTGTATTTCTACATGTATTTCAAGTGCAATTGCATTTTCTCAATTTTTAGTAAATACTGAAAATACATTTTAAAGGTGCTGGAAAAATACAGTGCTTTTAAGTACCCTCCAAATAGATTAAGAATGCACTGAACCTCACGAATGTGCGCTTAAGGCATTCAGAATATATTAAAAATGTATTTCTTCCCGCCAAACGATCATGGTGTAAATGCACTGTAAATAATTTAAAAATACACTTAACTAGCCACATTTAGAGCAGCACTCTGAGTATACTTTAAAAGTGTGCTTAAGCATAGAAATATACTCCGAATATATTCGAAATATATTTCAGATGCATTTTACGTTTGTAGAACGAACATGGCAGGGATACTCTCAATGCAGGAAAATATTTTTTTAAAAATACATTTTAAATGTATTAAAAAAGCTTTGCCGAAATATATTTCGAGTACACTTCAGGCGCATTGTGTGAAACTTGTGACCACACCAATTTTTTACGGCTCGCGTCTTGAATTCCGTTTACGACTCGACCACGCAACTGAGTTCTGCCCCCAGCTATCTCCAAATTTGGCCCAAAGCGGCCGCTTGATCGACATTTTAGAGGAAGTGACGTAGAACGATTGCCGTTATTATTGCAGCTTTGAATACCCGTGTTGTGCGCGGAGCCAGACTTCTGCGAGCGGTGGTGCTTCCCGCCGGGAAGTGTCACCTGATGGCTCTACTGGTTCACGCTCAAACGAAAACGTAATAAATAAAACACGCCCTTTAGAAGACAGGCACATCGAAACCCACGTGTGGTCGGTCGAAACCTCGCTGTTTTTGTACTCGTACACAGGAAGGGGTAATCAACAGCTGTGTGGCTTAAAGAGGCCATGAAGGCAAGATAAAAGTTTTGAACTTGCACTCTAACTCTAAATAAATAACCGAGATGGTGAAGAAAATGGACGAATCAATGGCGACTCCCTTTCAACTTTCTAAGAATTCAAGTTTTTTGCTATCTCACAGAGCCTATAGTTTGTGCTGTTCGGGTCCACCAACCCCAATACTGTTAGTAACTTCACTGTCAATAAACGTGAACGTGACTGGAGATTTGTAGAGGGGCCTCTAGTTCTGTTAAGTCGTATCGCTTGAGTGGTAAAGTGAAGTTAACAAACTGATAACGGTATTTTAGTGCTGGCCTACAATACGTGTCTCCTTCTCATATTTCGGCAATGTAGCGCAATGTGATAGCTTTGCAATATTTCTCGCGTGTTTTCTGCTAAAAAACGTCAGCGAAGCTTCTTTACCTCTCCTCCCGGTTTTGCGGGGGCTGCTAGCTGCTGCTTTCTGGTAGGGCGTGCCGCTGGGTTTGATTTGATTGATTGATTGATTTGATTGATTGATTGAGGGGTGTAACGCGCTGAGGCGACACCTGGGCTATCAGGCGCGCCGTAGTTGGGGCCACCGGACCACCGGATTCTTTTCGACCACCTGCGGATTTCTAACGCGCACCGAAATATCGACACACATTCGTTGTCGCTTTTCGCCTGCATCAGAAAAGCAGCCACCGCGGACGTGAATCGAACCTCGTCCTCGTGCTCAGCAGCGCAGCACCTTAGCCACTGAGCCACCTCGCGCGTTGGGTATTATCTCGAACCAGGTAACGCTGGACTCCGCGTACCATGCCCGCGAAGCAGCACGCTCGCTGCCCGTTACGCTAGCGGCACCTACTAAGTATCGCTTGCCGGCCAACACGAAACGCGACGGTCGAGGTAAACCACACGATTACCACCCTTGTTAACCGCGTTTCTTACGAGGAAATATGCGTCCGGCCTAAAAACATAGAACACTTGTTGTGCAAGCACGGGTGTAAAGCTTCGCAATTTTCACGCCGATTGCGCCCCCTGTGTGAAACCCGCCAATTTTTGCCAGTGAGAAAGAAACCGAATTCCATGCAGGGGTACCGCGTGTTTCTATCGTTCTGAACAGGCGCTAACCGTCCTTTCTAAGGCAGCTTTAGGTGTGTGTACTAGCTGACTGCTTTTTCAAGGGAACAGCATCTGTGTGTGGTCCTGGCTGAAATGTTCTCAGTAATGCGACCACGTTTGCACCATTGTTTCGTAGTCGACGGCAAGCTGTGTCGGCAAATGGGCTCTTCACTGTTTAAGGGTCGAGGCTGACACGTGACCAGTACTTATTCGGAAGTGGAGATATTGCCGGCAGCCGGCACATTTGGCGGTGGTGATATTTTGCCGGCACTCTATTCTGATTGACTGTTCAGGCTTACTTCATTGTGACGGGTATGCAGGCGTGAAATCGGCTATAGTTACCGTGGCCCAGTGGTTGCACCTCATGTTTCTAATCGCGAAGTCGCACGTTTGAGCCCACTTCTGCTAAGTTGAGTTTTTTGTTTGTTTGTTTCTTGTGATTTTCTTGGACTGATTCACTGTGTATATTGAGAAACTCGGTTCTGTTGCAGAATTCCTTCGTTATTATTTATTTATTTAACCTTCGTTATTCTTTGTGTGGGTTAGGTTAGGTTGGAATGGGACCTGCCTTTACTGGTTGGGTTGGGTTGGGTTAGTTTAGGTTGGGTTAGTTTAGGTTGTGTTAGGTTAGGTTGGGTTAGGTTGGGTTAGGTTAGGTTAGATGTTTGGTTAAAATACACATGCGAATAAATCATGCACGAGAAAAGTGCATCTGCCCGGGAGGTAGTAAAATGCCGACTGCCGCAAGAATTCCCGCAGCCGGTGGTCACGTGATTGCGATGAGCCAGTGGTGGCGGAGTGCAGGTAAGACTCCGCGCAGCTTATACCCCTGTCAAAGGTGCCTATTTAAGTGCACTTCCACCGAGTGCACACGGATAAAATGCCATTCAGGCGCAGCTAAACGGCAAACCCGAGTGACACTTACCACCGAACGCACTTTAAGCTGAGTGTGTTCCCGAAACACACTTTACCCGGGCCGGCTCGCTGAGTGAGTTGTCTCGGCCGCAGGGGTCAAAAATCGGGAAAAGTGACATAAAACAGCGAGCGTTTAGATGACAATAAGTAATGTTACAAGTTAATTATTGATATGCTGTTCAATTATTTTTACAAAAAGAGAAGTAGCGACGAAAAACAAGAAAATAGCGTCGCTCTCAACGAAGTGTCAGCGCCGCCTGCAGGGTTTTGCTCCATGGCAGCCGTTCTCTCCACCGTTTTCGTACGTGACTTCTTGTGGCCCGGTGGTTGTGTTGCCGTTCCAACTTTCTCTGTTATATTCCACGCTTTCAGATAATTCCCCCTAAATTATAATTATCCTGCGATTCGCTCCGCAGTGAATAACAGTGATGCTATCAGCGCCGGTGTTCGGTTGTTGTCTCGACTCCGTTTTTTTAGATGCGACGCTGAGAGCATCTCTTGTCGGCGGCCCTTTCCTTCCTGCGTGCGTCCGTCGTCGATGGCGTCCGCACTCTCGCGAGGGGCATTGGATTGGATTCGATTGGATTGGCTTGGCTTGGATTAAAGTGGATTGCGTTGGATTGGGTTGCGTCATAGCCGCGGCAGACGCACTGGCGCCGGCGCGTGCCCAGGTGAGAGCGAACACTCTCTCTCAACATCTGCGGGTGTGCGGCCCAGCGCGCTCTCAGCGGCGCTGCGCGCGGTGCTGCGCATGTGCAGTACTCTCTCTCTCTCCGCGGTCTCCTCTCCTTCGAGCGCGCTGCGCATATAACCGGTGTGCCGCTCTCCGGCGGCCTTTCAGTCGACGGTTGCTCTCCGCTTGCGCTTGAACCCCCCTCAGCGTCGCATCACACCAGGGTTCCCGTGAGGGGAGGTGGGCGTAATTTTTTTTGTGTGTGGACTTGTGCGAGGCGCCGATTGTAATTTTGAACAATGCAAACACAACGTAATGCTTACATTATTGCTGACGTCTTAAATAAAGGGAATTTCAAGTCATTTTGTGGAATATTTACGCCTTTTATCGTCACTGACATCATGGCCAAGGACACTTTGTTTCGCCGTTTAGCAGCGCGCAGCCAAAGTGTCCTTCGGGGAGCCCGAGTGCACTTGGCGTAAGTGCACCTAAATAGGCACGTTTGTCACGGCTATTACTTTGCCGGCTGCCGTCACAATAAACGGTTCTTATGTTTAGAGTGGGAATTTGGTCACGTGACCCTTGTGACCAATGTCCCTATGCCTGCGCTCACTCGTGGAAGTCGTTTTTTTCGTTCCCTTCAGTTGCTAGGCCTACTTTGTTAACCACGCTGCTTGGCTTTCTTTGGTGCTTGCATCGGGCTTTGCAGAGTAGTTGGGCCTTTGAACCGGGGCTCGTCGACGCAAGGCCATAACAGAGTTCTGGCACGGCGTCACCCTCGCTCGACAAGGATTCGGTCGAGTCCTCGAAGTCAAAGGCTGAGAAGTCTGAGGGCCCTGTCGAAGCCCCCAAGAAAGACAAGATGGGTCCATACAAGGCGCCTTCTCCGTCGGAGAGCATGCTCAAGGCAACGGCCTGCATATTGCATGTGGCGTGACCGGCCGAGCGCAAATTCTGTCATCTGAAAAGCCACCCATGCACGCAGCAATCAACTGACGGAGATGTTATCAGGGAGGGGGAATCACTCTCTCTCGATTCATTTCTTTTGAAGCACGCAAAGTTGCCTTTTTAGGCATGTGGCGCTTTTGTTGTTGAAAATACGGGCCGTCTGCGAGGTAAACGATTGCTGGTTGCCGGTTAGCCATGTGCTGAGGACGTGTATTCTTAAGAGTCCCGCGCATTGAACGCATTAAGTCGGTTCTACATGGCGCGAATTTCGCCTGCGAATTCTCAGATTCGGCGCCACTTGTGTGAAAAAAAGCTCTATTCTCATTGCTGTGACAAATTTTTAAAAAGTTTGCAACAGTGAAACTTCTACTGTGAACGCTGCTTGGCATTCGGCAATTTGTCGGAGCAATGAAGGTAGAAAAAATTAGCAGTGGCTTAGCTCGACTATGGCAGGATATACGTATAGCGTGAGCTAAAGTTCAGCTGGTTATTCTTAGGTTTCCTGGTTGTCTAGGATTAGCTTGATTATCTTGCTTACTGCCGCTAAAACAATTTCAGGTCCAATCCACTCCAATCCAATGCAATCCAATCTAATTGCGGCGGCGGTGGCTCCGGCGCGCTGGATGTGCGCCGGGAGACGGCACTGCTCCTCGCGCATGCGCAGCACGGCTCTCCAGGAGCCACGCGAAACTGCGCAGTCTCGACCAGTGTAGCTCACGCTACAAAAACTACGAGTGTAAACAGCCGGACTGCAACCACCACCTGTGAGAACTGGAATCTGAGGCGGAACATCTACAACACCACAGCAGCAGACGCCGTGGCTCTAGGCAGCCGAGTCTTAGAAATTTGAGTCGGTCGGCACTGTAGCCATAGCTGTAGCGCTGAGCGTTCTAGACATTGTAACGAAAGCGCGTTTGTGTCTGACTACCGCCGATAGTGCAGGACAATCGAATCAGAACGCCAAAAAGACACGACTGACGCTATCGTCTTCGTTGTTGGGTTTGGGGTACAGGAGCAGCGCTAGTATTACACCAAGAGTGTAAAACATAGGTATATTAGTCCTTTTTGGTAAGATGACATGTCATCACCCCGATACAAAGGGGAAACCAATAGAAATCATCATCATCATGCAGGTGAATGATTGGGTTGGAAGAGGTAAAAAACAAAGGCCCAGAACTGTTCTCACGGAGCCGACATCCTATCCCGCCGTCCAGTTTTCTGCTTTCTACGCATCAATAGCACCGGCAAAGGGATGTTGATGTAGGGGCCGCAACTTGCTTGGTTTCCTGAATTACTTCACAACGTAGTGCGGACAGCGCATGCGCATTGCTTGTTGCTGTCTGCAATTTTTCAGACTTCTTCGTATTCATCTACCGCGAAGTAACGCAGGAGCGCTGCATCTGTAGCGCGTAAGAGCGTAATTGGGACGATAACGCTAATTTGTCGGCGGCTTGTAGGCAGTCGAACTGACGTCTTTCTCGTCTTTCTTTTTTCTGTAACCACAGGATGGCCCTCTCTGACGAACGCTTCCTGATGATCGTGGCGGTCTTCGTCTTTATGGCTGTCCTAGTAGGTGTTGTCATGGTGCTGCTCTACATGGCTGTCCAAATTCCCATGGGCCGGAGGATTCCATTACACGTAAGTGGGCGGCTGCAGTTTCTTCTGCTGCATCCTGCTTGCACCACACTCGAACGTCCCTTACATAACACCCGCCACTCTGTTAACGAAAAGGCTGTGTCTAAAGCGCCACCCGACGGCCCTATCAGCACATGGCTAAAGCGAAGTCCATTTGCGCTTTTGGATGAAAGAAGGCTGCATCTGGCGCTACTTCGCCCCCCTTTAGCGAAACGTAACGTAAACAAACCTAATAAAACATAACGATCAGAAACAATCATTTAAAGCACCGAACACTAACTTAGGCTGTCAAAATGTAAAAAAAAATTCAAAGAAAAACGGGTGGCAACAGCTGCACTAAAACCACAGCCCGTGAGAACGTGAAGCTCAGGCGGGACGACTACACCGAGCAGCGTGCCGCAGCCTCCCGCTTCACTTAGGCGCCGAGGGGCGCAGCCTCGGCGGAGAGGAAGAAGACGACGCAGGCGACGCGCCTTCGTTGCTATAGCAACGCGGCGCGTGCGCAGCGAGCAGTGGGGGTGAGATCAAGTGCGAAAAACCTCTCCCGTCTACACCACCACAGCAGCAGACTCTGTGGCTCTTATAGCCCAGTCTTAAAAATTTGAGTCAGTCGGCCCTGTAGCCATAGCTGAGCGTTCTAGACACTGTAACGAAAACGAATTTGTGTCTGACTACCACCGATAGTGTGGGATAGTCGAACCTGAACGCGAAAAAGACGCTACTGATGCTTTCCTCTTCGTTGTTGGGGTTGCGGTACACTGTAGATGCGCGTGAATAATTGGGTTGGAAGAGGTGAAGAGCAGAGGCCCAGAACTGTTCTCATGCAGCCGCCATCTTACCAGGCCTTCGCGTTTTATGCTTTCTACGCATCAATAGAACCGGCAAAGTGATGCTGATGTAGGGGCCGCAACTTGCTTGTTTTTCTGGCTTAATTATTTCACAACGCAGTGCGGACAGCGCATGCGCATTGCTTGTTTCTGTCTGCAATATTTTAAATTTCTTCGTATTGACCTACCGCGAAGTAACGCAGTACCGCTGCATCTGTAGCGCGTAAGAGCGTAATTGGGACGATAACGCTTACTTGTCGGTGGCCGAACTGACGTCGCTCTCGTCTTTTTCGTTTTCTGTGGCTTTAGTAACTCTGACGAGACATCCACCATAATATCCCGGCTGTTCGTGGCCTCAATGTCTGCTTTTTAATAGCCGGGACAATCCTCATCATTATAATAATATACTGGATTTTGTTCGGTAAGTTGTCCGGCCACAAAAACTCAAGATTTTGAGAAAGTAACACCTTTCATCGTTACAATCACGTAAACAGAGGTAATTCGTCGGACAGAATTTCGAAAAAAAGACAAAGATCCTTATTAAAGTTTCTCAGGGCACTATCCTAGATGCCCGCTAGGTAGTCGCAATTTTCACAAAGATGATCTAAAAATTGCAAAATATGCGCCTTACATATCTACACCAAAACCGAAGAAAAAGTGACAAAAGTCCGCAAAAAATACGTTCAAAATACTAACAAAAACAGCAAAAATGCCGAGCCATGCAAGTCCCAGCATTACCACGAAAATTAGATTTCGCGGAAGTAATCATGAATCGTTATAATACCGTAAATGTAGATAATTTGTCGGACAGAATAAAATAATAGAATTTAAAATATAAAATAAAATAATTACAATAGAAATAAAATACACAAAATAAAATACTGATGCATCTAATCCAAAACCGAAGAATAAACGAAAAAAGCCCGCAAAAGAACTTCCCGACTGGTTGGGGAGCGGGCGCATGAAGAATGTGAGATCTTGTGAACGCGCACCGGTGCTGCTAAACCGTCTCTTAAATCCAGTGCGTGCATTTGCCGCCTCCTCACAGCACTATACCGTGTTTTCTGACGTACAGGGCAATGGGGACCCCAGAACCCCACTTCGACGACGACGATGTCGAGTTGGTCAAATGTCGCCATCGATGGTACGACAGATCAGGTGTGATGTTCCTCTCTCCCTTGTATGCAGATGCTAAGACTATTGCGCAGCTTCTGTTTCACTTTGGCCGGTTGGCTGACTCGAGTCACAGACAGGCAGACATACAGACAGACCAAAATTTCTGCGTTTAAGTAGCCCAAGAAAGACTATCGTCTTCCAAACTACCCAGCAGTAACAGCAGCCAGCCGAAGCAAAAATCTCAGTCGAGCTAGAAGAAATTTCTGGTTGAATATTCGAGCTAGCAAAAATATTATTTTCACATCACTTCACGCGCCAACGCAAAATCGCCTTTGCAGCAATGCGCGCGTGTAAGTCGGCTTCCAGCGCAACACTGCAGTTGTGCGATAAAACCAGCCGCCCAAAAGGCGGGCCCATAAGTAGACGTATAGGCGATTTCAGGGTCAAGAGTTAAATGACAATGTTAATCTCGTCAGCATTCGCCATCGCGGGGTCCGGCGTCACTTCTGCAAGGCCAGAGGAGCCCCCCAGCAAGCTCATGGTTGCGAACCACTGTTCTAGAGCACCGCACGAAGTTAGCGGAGTGTTATTTTCTAAAATCTGTCCTCGGGCAGCCCACATGTATTTATTTATTTATTTCAACATACTGCAGGCCCTTCACGGCCCATGCAGGAGTGGTTACAATGAATTCGTTTTCATCGTAAGGATAACATGGGTATTCAAAAGGCAAGAAACAACAACAATATAGAATACACATGGACAGAAGCATGCTATACAGTGTAAACGTTTAGTTCACAAAAAGAAGTTATAGAAACACTAAATATGCCATTTTTCCTTTTATCACGTGTTAAAATTCTAGATCATTTATGGCTCTTAGAAAAAACTCTGCAGATGTGCTGTTGACGGCGTCCGCCGGTAATCTGTTCCACAGTCCGATTTATACTCCGAATAATTCGAAAGTAGGCAAAAAGCCCTTCTCGAACACAGTATAAAATTATATAGGACTCGTAGAATTGCGCTCCTCATTTTAGCATAACGAAAAATTTCGGCTTAGGAGAATTCAGTGAAAAGCTCATGGGGAATCCAACGCGAGCTTTACATCCGGCCTTGTTTGTTTTGTTTGTTCGCCAGCCACTCGGCAGCGTAGCTATAGCTGTAGCACTGAGCGTTCTAGACACTGTAACGAAAACGAATTTGTGTCTGACTACCACCGATAGTGCAGGATCCAGTCGAACCTGAACGCGAAAAATACGCTGCTGACGCTTTCCTCTTCGTTGTTGGGGTTGGGGTACACTGTAGATGCGGGTGAATGAATGGGTTGGAAGAGGAGAAGAGCAGAGGCCCAGAACTGTTCTCATGCAGCCGCCATCTTACCAGGCCTTCGCGTTTTATGCTTTCTACACATCAATAGCACCGGCAAAGTGATGCTGATGTAGGGGCCGCAACTTGCTTGGTTTTCTGGCTTAATTATTTCACAACGCAGTGCGGACAGCGCATGCGCATTGCTTGTTGCTGTCTGCAATATTTTAAATTTCTTCGTATTGACCTACCGCGAAGTAACGCAGTACCACTGCATCTGTAGCGCGTAAGAGCGTAATTGGGACGATAACGCTTACTTGTCGGTGGCCGAACTGACGTCGCGCTCGTCTTTTTCTTTTTCTGTGGCTTTAGCAACTCTGCCCAAACGACAACAATCATAACCTGGCTGTTGGCTTCATCGTTGACAGCTTTTCTCATGGCCGGGACAATACTCATCATCATCATAATATACTGGCTCTTGTTCGGTAAGTTGTCCGGCCACAAAAACTCAAGATTTTGAGAAAGTAACATCTTTCATCGTTACAATCACGTAAACAGAGGTAATTCGTCAGAGAGAATTTTGAAAAAAAAAGACAAAGATCTTTATTAAAGTTTCACAGGGCACTATCCTAGATGCCCGCTAGGTAGTCGCAATTTTCACAAAGATGATCTAAAAATTGCAAAATATGCGCCTTACATATCTACACCAAAACCGAAGAAAAAGTGACAAAAGTCCGCAAAAAATACGTCCAAAATACGAACAAAAACAGCAAAAATGCCGAGCCATGCAACTCCCTGCATTACCACGAAAATTAGATTTCGCGGAAGTAACCATGAATCGTTTAATAGCGTAAGTGTAGATAATTGGTCGGACAAAATAAAATAATAGATTGTAAAATATAAACTAATTTAAATACAATAGATTTAAAATACAGATAAAATAAAATACTTACGCATCTCCCCCAAAACCGAAGAATAAACGAAAAAAGCCCGCAAAAGAACGTTCAAAATACGAATAAAAAATAGCGTAAACGGAGCAATGGTATAAATTTACATCACTGGCGAAAAGAAGAAAAACAAAACTTCAAACGATCTTTCGGTACTCATAGCCCAAAACGCCCGTGTGCACGAGATTTCTGCGCACGTTTAAGATCTCCAGGTGGTCAAAATATATCCGGAACCCTCCACTGCGGCGCCTCATCGCTGGCATAGCGTGGGCGCGTTAAACCCTACAATCAGCGATATTTAGCTGTAAAGAACTCACTCTAGACAAGCGGCATCAGAGTGCTACGCATTAGTGGACAATTGTATGAAGTCCTGCAGAGTTTTTACTGTCACCTGATTAGCACGCTACTGCTCTGGGCGCTGCTGTAAGCGACCTCAAGCAAGCCTGCCCGGCGATTTCCAATGAGTGCCGGCGGCAATTATCTCCCTTTTCTTTCGCCTACTGAATTTTGTATTTTGAATTTGAATTTGAATTTATTTCATTTTGTGTTACAACAAGAATGTATACAATAGAAGATTTCAGAAGGAGGTCCCAGAGTCAGAGACTGAAGAGGAGACCTCCTGTTATTCATTAAACAGGCGGAAACACACGTTATAAGCACGAATATATCAATCAACGAAACGCAAAATAACATCAGCAAGATAAATTACGGTATATATACAAGAACATAATAAGCAACAAACGTATTAGAAAGCCATGGAAAAAAGAAAAAAAAAACTATCACCAAGATAACAAACGGTATATATGAAGGAACGTAATAAACAAGAAACGTAGTAGCAATGCATGAAGAAAAAAAAGAAACAAAACTAATATCAGCAGCAGTGTATAGGCAAGAACATCATAAGCACAAAGCATATTAGTGATGCCCGGAATAAAGAAACAAAACTAAACATGGTACAACCAAGTCACATTATTCAGGTAGGGATAAGAACGTCCGCAAATTATTTTTAAATGTATACACGGTACTTCATGTTTTAATAGAGAGCGGCAGCGTATTCCAAAAGTGTATAGGCGAAAAATTAGTTGAAAACTTTCCGTAGTTCGTTGTTACTTCTGGCAATAAATTGTTCATGTTTAAAAAAAATCGAGTGGAGTTACCACGAGGAAACTGGTCAGTACTAATTAACTGAAGGGGGAGGTTTCCATTAATGAAATTATAAACTAATAGGCCATGGGAATATTTAACAAGTTCTGAAACCGACAAGATATTATGAGCACGAAGCAACGAAGCAAGGAAACGACGTTCGATTGGAAGTGGCTAAAGGTTATAATTCGAATAGCTTGATTTTGAATATGTTGCAGTGGAGATAAATGAGTTTTGTATGTATTTCCCCAAGATGATATGCCATATGCTATGTGACTCTGTAAGAATGCGTAGTAAAGTGAGATAAGGATGCGTTCACTAAAAAAGAAACGAACTTTATAGAGCACTCTAATACCGTAAGCTGTTTTTCTTGCTATTAATGCGATATGGTTGTTGAATTTCCAAGTTCTTGTCAATTTCTACGCCAAGAAATGTCACACTGTCACATGGAAAGGGTAGATCAGAATCAAGGTGAATGCAAGGACGTCCGGGAACGGTCCTTTGATGTGACGTGAAGATCATGAAGTTTGATTTGGCAGCATTAATGCTCAACAAGTTATTTTTACACCATGTCGCTAAATTAGATGCATCTGTATTAAGTTTATCTACTAATGAACCAAGGCACTTATCTGATGTAAAAATTGTTGTGTGATCAGCGTAAAGTATGCTGTTAGAATAATTGAGACAAAGAGGAAGATCATTAATGTAAATTAGAAACAATAATGGGCCAAGAATTGACCCCTGCGGGACACCAATATTTGTTATTTTAGTTCGAGAGTAACAAGTTGACACACATACGACTTGTTCTCTATTAAGCAGGTAACTTTGAATTAAATTGAGGGTAGGGCCGGTTATACCAATCGAGTTCAGTTTGCTAAACAATATCGTATGGTTAATAGAATCAAACGCCTTTGAAAAATCAATAAACAATGCACCAAAAAATTCCCCCGCATCTACTGCCGCTTTGATTTTATCGGTTAAGGAAATTAGGGCGAGTTCCGTTGAGTAACCAGCCCTGAAACCAAACTGATACGGCGACAGGATATTAAATTTCTTTAAGTACTTCATTATTCGTTCAACTAAGAGCTTTTCTATTATTTTACTAAAAAAGTAAAAAAGTTCGCGCCAATCCACCCTGTGAATGTGGTTGAACAGCAAAGCTGTAAAGGGCACCCATAGCGATTAGCCATGCGACGTCACTTAAATTCACTTACGTCGCTCTACAAATAGGGAAACCAGAGAGAAGTTAAATGCACTTAACCACACCCTTTGTTACTTCAAAAAGATATTCTTGGTAAGATTAAATCAATGCATCAGGCATGAACGGTGGTTGGTTTAGTGGTATTGGTGTAGCACATGAGTGGAAACTCTTTTTTTATAACATTAAAAAAAAGCTGGAACCCGGTGTTAGACGATCTCATTTGCCCGTCTCTGCCGTTGCGGACGGAGGCGACGAGATCGGCAGCTATGAAAGTTCGCCTAACCGAGAAAACGCTAGAAATATTGAAAAAGTTTCAAATTTCCCGCTACAGGGACGCCTTATCGGCAGTAGTGACGTAATAGAGGCCAGCACTAAGCACTAAAATCAGCGTGTTTAACTGCACATTAGAATTGAAGTAAAACGTGCAATCGGGTCCAGCGGCCCCGCTACAATCGTGTAGCCGTGTTCTTAACGGTAGCTTTTGCCTGCTGCCGCCAATCCCACGAACAAGATTTTGTTATGTCACAGAGAAATTACCGGAAGGCGGTGGCGAGCCGCCCTGCATCAGTTGCCTCTTTCCTGCCACCAGATTTATTTGTCCGTTGCGTCTTCACCTACTTTCATTGTCCCGTCTCTGGGTGGCCACCCAGTCCCCATGATGGTAATTAAGCTGTTAATTTTCCGCGTTACAGCTGATTCACCCAACTCCACCTCTACCTTTTAATTTGAGGTAGGACGTCTTCATTCCGAGGTCGCTCACTGATCGAGGACGCTCGTGTCCATAGCCGTTACTCCTATATCATTCTCCGTTCTATGGCTCGTTGAGCTGACCTTTCCCTCTTACGTTGCTCAGTAAGTCCCGAAGTTTCTGCGCCGCAAGAGATCACCGGAAGCACGCATTGGTTGTATTTTCTTTAGTAAAGAAAGGTTGCCTACTGTTTGCGGAATGCTCTTCAGCCCACAAGAATTTTACGTCTCGTTTTCCTCTCGTTGTTTGGGTAGGAGCTCACAGCTTGCCGGAGATGGTTGTTTATAAGTCCCATTCTGATAGGAGGCGCTTTGTGCATGTCTATTTAACATTTATTTGGTCTTACTTAATCATACGACAAGAGGCTTTCTGGGTGCAGTTCTCTGAAGCATTCTCTGCAGGTCTTTTCTCGTTTCACTAAACTTAGGCTGAACCTCAATCTTCTCAGGTATTCTCTAGTCTTTTCTGACTTTTTCCCAGCCAACCTCTCAATGCCCCCTCGAGGTATGTTGTTAATTCAGTGAGATAGTGTCCTCTTGCCTGACGCTTCTTACGGGGTACGTCCCAATCAGTCGTGAACGTGCCCGTAATTCTATCCTCCAAGATCAGTGCGTATACACTTTAAGGCGTGGTTAGGCTTTACCACCGTGCACTTGAGTAACCAATAATGCGGCGAACAAAGTAAATTCATCGAATAATGGCAATGTACTTACCTACCAATCAACTATGTGATTACGGTGCCACCGTAATCCCCCGCTTCGCACATTTCAAACGTGTGTTTTTATGATGTCGCCCACACAAGCCTACACATGCACCCGCTGTCTCTCTCTGGGACACCGCGCTCACCAGTGCTCCCAGCATAGTTCTCCGGCCAAGTGCCGCCGTTGTGCCGCCCCTCTACCACCTGACCCTAGCACCCACGTATGTTCTCTGCCCTGGCGCATTCATTGCGAGGTGAACACTCTCCCCTCTCTTGACCCTACCTGCCGCTTCCTCCTCGCAAAGCAACGCGCATGTGCTAAAGCTGTGTTTGAACGCTGCATAGCTTTGCGCCGGGTGACGTGGGACACCCCTTCCCTTTCGTCTTCTAAACCTGCATCTGACTCACCGGTCACATCCCCACCGGGCTTTTTTTATAGCGTTAATTTTGCCACAGGGCATAGATGAGGGGAATGAGTTGATGATGAGGAAAGGTGATTAGATGAACATGAAAATGTTCGCGTTGCGTGTAAAGTCTTGTACAAGCCACCGGGCTTGTACTGAAAGGACTGTCGGTGCCACCGCCCGCTTCCTGCAATGCTACATCCTCACTTTCTTTGATTGAGGAGTGCCGTCACTCTTTGACCTCCGACTCGCTCTGCTCGAACGCCAGCAGCGGGAACAACAGACCATTTGCTAGGAATTGCAACATCAGATTTACTCTCTCACCGAAACACTTAAAACAACCACCACCTTTCTTACCTCCCAACTTGCGCAGCTCAATGAGTACCTTGCAGCATTCACAACTACCTCTGGAACCCAACTCATGCCTTTGGTAGACTTAGTCGCAAGCACGTCCACCACCCAGCACACTCGATTGGTTCAGCTCGGAACCTCCATTCTCAAAGTTCTTACCGCGCTGAGTGCCCAATCACCCAAGTCATTTGCTTTCATTGCTGCTACTTTACAAGAATCGCTCCCCCCGGCTAATAAAAAGGACCGTCCTCCTACATCTACCTTGACCTAGATGTACAGTGGTGAGGACCTGGAGGTAGTGCAGTGGAACTGCCGAAACCTCTAAGACGCCTCTCAGACAGTACCTCCTTAACCGCCCTTTTCTTCCTCATTTTCTTCTGATACAAGCGGCCCGGGCCACTTGTACCATTTCAGGTTACCGCGCCTATCATGGCCCTACGAGCACGCCGCTGGCGTCCATTTATGTGCGTGGCGACATGCTCGTGGAACCACTGGACATACCCTCTACCCTTCCCAAATATTTAGTTGGCGTTTTCTATTATGATCCTTCTTTTAAAATCGCACTTGGCCCTCTTCTCTTTCTACAACCCCCTGTAACTAACTTCCTCTTTATTCAGTGCCCTAGGTAAGTTCCTGCACTCACTTCCGTCCACGACCAATCTGATCCTTGGGGGTGACTTCAATGCCCCTCACACTCTTTTGGGCTACCCACAGACCCCCGAACTCGGCCGCCTTCTCCACTGTCTTGTACAGGAGCGCCACCTCACCCTTCTTAATACTCCTGGCTCCCCTACCAGAGCCAGCACTATCTCACAGCGGTCCACGACACTCGACCTTACTTTCTCTTGAAGGCACCTTCCAGTTCAGTGGTGGGTCACAGCCGAAACCCTCCTCGGCGACCATTTCCTGATGCATTCTTTCCATCTCGTTTCCCACATCTTGCAATTTCGCGTCGTCACTGAATTGACTGAGACGCCATCCGCACGGCCACAACGACATAGCCTCCCACTCCTTTGAGTCGTATGGCAACTGGACGTCGGGAATTGCCGCGGCGCTTTCGAGCATCAGTCGCCGTGCTCGCATCCGTCATCCGATCCAAGACCCTGACCCTGAATTTCTCCGTTTATGGCGCCGCCGTAAACGACTGCAGCGCTCCTTCCGCTCCCAACCCCAAAATACTCAGCTCGCTTCCAGAATCGATGCTCTACGAGACGAGATCGTTGCCCATTGCGCTTCTCTCAAACATTCTCGATGGCGTGCTCTCTCTACGACAATCTTGACGCTGCTTTGCACTCACGATTTACATGGTCTCGTTTTAAATCTCTCCTAGGCACTAAGCCAACGCTTGTTCCGACTTTAGCTAAAGTTCCTGCTCATACAACACCCTCCGTCCTTTTTAACCAACTAGTCTCTCTTTATGTCCCGCCCCCTCTTACTTCTTGCTATACAGACTACTCGGGTGAGCCTAATTCTGATATGTACCGTCCTTTCGCCCTCCGGGGGCTCGAGGCGGCCCTGCTTGCTAATGTTACATGTTCTGCTCCTGGGGAAGCCGCAATCACATACACGGCTCTCCGCAACCTCCCCGACCATGCGAAAGAGTTCCTTCTCCAGATTTTCAATAAATCCTAGGACAGTGGCTGGCTACTTAGCTCCTGGACTTCTTCCCTTATTACCATGATTCCCAAACCTGGAAACCTCCTTCCATTGCTAACCTTCGGCCTATACGCCTCGAGCGCGGCCTGTAGGGGCGCCACTGAAATCCCCCTAGCGGCCCGTTTGGAAAGCAGGCGCGGGAGTCGGCGGCCCGCTCCCCAGTGCCGCCGCTGCTTTTGTGGCCCGTTCACGACTGAGATTTACCGTGTGCGGGCGTTTGAAATCCATGTTTATGTGGAGCAGTCACTCTGTTCGCAAATTGGGGTGTGTTTATGACAGTGTAAATGTTTCTGACGCGATCTTAGTGTGGTATACTCGGTCTGTATAAGCGCCCGGTGTGTGTCACAGGCCAGCGTCGCGGAACCGGCATATGATGTAGCCGATTCTAGTTACACTGACCTGAATTTACTAGCAGTGCCTCCGTAACCACCGCTTCCTCAGATGTTCATGCTACGGCTATACACTAGGATTTAAATTAGTTTTGTGCGCTTACATAATCAGCGGAGCACTCATACCTGACAGCACACGAATTACGTTTGCCAATATTATACCTCAGATATTGATCACTACCATTTACAAGCCAGTCTGTGTTAATTTCGGGAATATTCAACAAAAGTACGATGGACAATGCATAATTATACTCGGGGATCAGCACACGACAAAGTCGTTTTGTCGTGAGGTTAGCGCCCGCAAACATTCATCTGCTCCTCTGCGAGCAGCGCGGAGACGGGCTTAGAATATAATCCGCATCCGCGACTAATGCTTCTTCGAAAAATCGTCATATGGCACAGGGAGCCTGCAGAATAAAGCAGAAACTGAAATCAGAGAGCCTTATCACATACCACGTACTCTTCCAAGGACACCTTTCATTGCTTATTGAACAGCCTATCCTGTATACTTCCAAAAATGTGTCCGCCGTACGATCAGCTGTTCGTTGAAGTAGAAAAACAAAAGGAAAGTGAACGCGAGATTTGTGCGTGTGTGATTACTAAAACGCTCATTGCTTGATTCCGCTCCACATTTGTACACAGCGTCCGCCTCCCCTTTCCCCCCCCCCTCCCACCGATGTCTCGCGAAGAAGTGCATTTCGCGTATAGTTAGTCTAGTTAACCCTACCTGGCTTAAGCTTCGACGAACGTCTTTAGCATGTCAGAAGCTGCACTGTTTTTTTTTATTTCCGTTAGAGAATTATGTTTCTTAATTCCGCACTTCCACAGCATTTATTTTTCCGTGGTTCAATTAACTTGCCTTGGTGTGTGGGCACATATTTAACGACGCACAGGCTTGGAATATACTTAACATTTTCGCATGGTTTAAATTCTTATAAAAGGCATAAGTTATTGTCCGGAATTGGGTAATCACATCCTCGAAACATATTTTTCTGCGACGTATATATTCTAAATGAAGCCGCATTCGTTGTCCACGCTGCAAAATGAAGCCAACCTCTCATTGTGCCAGTATCAGGTCTAAACGAGGTGACAGTAGAATGCATTTGTGCTTGATAAGTTTTGGAGGTGACAGGGGTGATATGTTGCTACCGTCGCCGACGCCTGGAAGAGCGGCGACGAAGCGCGCAGCACCGCGTCTCTGGGTGGCTCTTGCAGGCGATCGCGTACCCTACGAAGACACAGCTGCTTTTTAAGTGACCTAAACGTACTCTTTGCTTATAGACGGCACCATAACAAGTTTTTTTCAGGGCGCGGAAAGGCGAAAAGAAGCGAAACAGAACCAAAACACTGCACGCGGCCCTATCAGCCACGCAGCGCAAATCCCGTCAACGCCGCGGAGAAGCGGTGGCAGGCGGCGCAGCGATCGCGAAGCTCGAGGCGTATATCTTTAACGTCATGCGTTCGTAAGACCCTTGAGCGTATGGCTCTGACTCGCCTCTGTTCTCGAAAAGCGGGACTTTCCTCATTCTCTCATTGGATTCCGACGCCGTGTCTGGGCTCAGGATATCTTTTGCTTCGTGTGCACACCTTTCTCTCCCCCACTCCCACCCAAATCCACGCTCTCGTGACCGTCGATGTCCGTTAAGCCTTTGACGGTGTGTGCCATGACCATACCCTGGCACAGCTTGCCGCAATGTCATTCGGCTCCTGCATGTACCCCTATCTCCACTTCTTCCTCTCTCACCGAGTGGCTCGCTTTCAGGTCGACTCCTATCTGTCCAAACCCCACCACATCTCTCAAGGCACTCCTCAGAGGGCTCTTCTTTCTGCTACCCTTTCCAATATTGCTATGACTCCTCTCGCTTCCAAACTAACTGAAATCTCTGATCTTCATCCCATTCTTTACGCCGACGATATCACCCTTTGGTGTTCATCTGGCTGTCCGGGTCACGTGCAGAGTACCCTCCAACGTGGCTTGGATCTCATCGACTGCTTTCTCACTGCTGTCGGTCTTTCCCTTGCTCTGGAAAAGTCCGAGCTTCTCCTTCTCAACCGTTCCTTTTGCCAGCGCGCCCCCAATTCCCTTATGTCTCCATATTTGTGGTTGTTCCATTCATGTCGTCACCAAATGCAAGGTTCTTGGCTTTCCTTTGCGTGAAGCCAAGAACATACAATCCCTACGCAGTGCCGTCGCGACCTCCCACTCGGTAATCCACATTCTGCGTCATGTGGTCACTCGATGAGCGGGTCTTCATGAAGCTAATTCCTGCAGGGTTGCTCACTCGCTGGCCCTGAACAAGTTCTTGTACTTTATCCCTTGCGCCTCCTTCATCAACACTCAACTCAATACCCTTAAGACCGCCATAGTGGGACTCACAAGGCAGCCCTTAACCTCCCTATCACAACTTCTACTGATAAGCTTTTTGCCACGGTCCTCTTTCATTTCCTTCGCTCTCTCCTCAACGTCCATCGTGATTCCCAGCTTTCTCAGCTCTACCTTACCCGTGAGGGTCAGTGGTTACTGGTTCAGGCGGGTATATCTGATTTCCGTCTCCCCTGTTATCCTTCACAACGAAATTTCGGCGTCCAACCTTCGTATCCCCCGTCTCTCGTCAAACACGTCCCACGTCCTTCATGCAGGTCGTCGTCATGCGGCCGCGCAGCATCATTCTCCTCTTTTCGCGACCCAGGAAATTGCTTACACAGATGCCTCCTTTGTGGCTCCTCGAGGCTTGTGCGGTTACGCTCTGTACCACCTTCACCTTGCTGAAGCCTAAACCCACGCTAGCGGCCCGTACCTTCACCCTGCGGAAGCAATTTCTCAACGTTCACGGCATTGCACATGTCCTTCAGTCCTTTGCAGCCCTTCCCCCGTCCCCGAATAGTCTTTTCTGACTCACGCCGCTATTATGCACATAAAAAAATACGAATAAGAACATCTACAATGACTAACCATGTAACTTCCTGCATTACTACGAAAATTCAGATTTCGCGGAAGCAACCATTAATCGTTGTAATAGCGTAAGTGTAGATCATTGGTCGGACAGAATTTAAATATAAAATAATAGAAGGCAAAATTTAAAATTGAAATACAATAGAAATAAACTAGATAGAAATAAAAGAAAATAAAATACTTACACATCTCCCCCAGACCCGAAGAATAACCGAAAGAAGTCCGCAAAAGAACATTTAAAGTACGAATAAAAAATAGCGTAAATAGACCAAGTTTGAAACACCTGGCATGTACAAAAAAGACAATTAGCGAAGTAAAGGCCCATGACGGTATTAATTTACATCACTGGCGAAAAGAACCAAATAGTACTTCAAAAGATCGTTCGCTACTCATAGCCAAAAACGCCCGTGTGCACGAGATTTCGGCGCACGTTAAAGATCTCCAGGTGGTCAAAATTAATCCGGAACCCTCCACTACGGCGCGCCTCATCGCTGGCGTTGCGTCGGCGCGTTAAACCCTACAGTCAGCCTTGTTTGGCTGTAAAGAACTCTCTAGACAAGCGGCATCAGAGTGCTACGCGTTAGTGGACAACTCTATGAATTCCTGCAGAGTTTTTTTACTGCCGCCTCATTAGCATTAGCACGCTACAGCTTTTCTGGTGGAGGCGAAACGCACGGACGCCGTGTGTCGAGATTTCGCTACCCAGGTGGTCAAAACTAATCCGGAGACCCTCAGTGCGGCGTGCCCGCCTCATTGCCCGGGTGTATCTTCGACGTATTAAATCGATCAATCAATACACCAATCAATCAACCAACCTGTCAGTCAGTCACTCAATCAGTGAACCGGTCAATCAGTCGATCAAACACTCAGTTGATAAATAAATCAATCAATCAATCAATAAATCAATCAATCAATCAATCAATCAATCAATCAATCAATCAATCAATCAATCAATCAATCAATCAATCTTTTGAGGCGAAAATACTCCGCACACTTCCACTTGCCTGCCCGTCACTTAAGTGAATATGCTGGATACAGGAACTTGAGGTTCTGTTTTGATTAATTCTTGTTTTGCTGGGAAATTGTTGCGGTCTTTTTGCTTCATTGTTACGCTAATAAATCTGTTATTTTTGCTATTGTAGAGCTCAGCCGAGTTGGCTCAGGGGATCGCGTCGTTCTTTTCGAAGGTCTTCTTTTTCAGGGGCCAATCATCAGAAATTTCTATTGTTTCGCCGCTCGAGCCCTATTTTATGTGGCACACTGCTCGCATCCTGTCACCTCAACGTTCTCGTTACGACTCCGCGCAACCTTATTTCTGTAATCATGAAGCAACCCGCCCAACGAGCCGTTTTGTTGAGCTGCCCTACTGGTTTCCCCTTACTCTGTACGGTATGAACCAGGGAAGTTTCCGAGCGTTTGGTCGTGCGCTCTGTCAATTCGCTTTAAAAGTGTCATCTGGGGGCACTTTTCCTGTACCATTATTAGTTTGTCACATTGACGCGCCCAACACTTGCGCTATGAGACACGCCTTTGGTGAAGTGCTAAGGATTTGTCTTTCTTGGCCCCAGTATACAAAACAAGAACGCGTTCATTCTAGGAATGCGAGTGTCCTTACTTGGACGTTATCTTTTCGTAGTGAACCCGTCTTTTCTCTACTCCGAATGGGTATCCTCCTGCGCAAATGTAACTTGCGCCCTCTTAATTTTGAACAATTTTGTATTCATGTATTATTCGCAATTTTTCATGAGTAAAATAATTGCCATGCATGACATTTTCCGGACATAACGTGGCAAACCCTATGGCTTCGGCAGCAGGCTGGACTCAGTCTCACTATGTGTGTCTGTCACATGATCGTTCATGGCATTCCTTTTGTATCAGGGTGCTGACATGTCACCGCACTGCAGAGGCTAATGTATCTGTGTTATACTACTCTAATAATTTGCAAATACACCGCCTTGTTCTAGTATTTAATCAAACTACGCGTTGCCTGAGACACGCGCACCGACTGTTCAACTATGGCGCGGGTAAAGCAGCGTAAAGTAGATACATAACGCCCTTGACCTGCGTGAAGGGGTGGCGGAACAACCCGTTCGACCACAGTCATCCTGCCATGAGGACTACCGTATTGGCACGAATCTAATGCGCGCTCTTGTTTCCCTAAATGTAGCCTTCAAATTGCTGTGCGCGTTACAATCGGGCTCAAAATGAAACATGCTTCAAAACGGCTTCAAGCGCTCACTCCTCGCGGAATCCAAATCAATCCAAAGCAATTCAACATCACGCGTATAAGTTTTAGTGTACCTACTTTATCTGCACATTCCAACAGCAAACGCTTCCGATGTTCCCGGCTCCAGCTTTAATACCAGAGAGCGATGAATAAACGAGTGTAAAAAGTGGTTTTTGCGGCCCCAGTTCCGTGTGTCCAATAATGTTCTGCCGAATACTTGGTGTCATGTATTTCAGATATGTGCGGTAGAACCGGCGTGTTGTAAAGTAAACCTATCTGCGCGTTACAATGGGGGTGTTTTAGAATCGCGCAAATACCATATGTGCGGGTTCCCGTGCTACCTTCCACTTCGCAACGATAGTTCGTAAAAGGGGCTCAATTGTTTTGGTCCCTAATTTCACTGCTCGCGGAGGTTCCGGAGAGGGAGGTGACACGCTGTTAGTGTTGGTCACAAGAAATATTCACATTTTGGTGCGGAACGATCCCAGAAGGCCGCGGGAAGAACCGCGGAGGGAACCCGAGTTGGGCACGCTGACTTGCGTGTTCGAGAGTCATACGTACACCGCAGCAGCACGTTTGTAATATGCAAGAAATACAAAGCGCAGCTCTGCCGGGTTGATGTTGGAGTAATTGTGTCGTCATCGCATCGAACTAAGCAACTCGTGGATACACTTTTACGATAGTAAAGCGAAGCTCTCTAGGCCTTACGTGCACCGTAGATCGTAGCACCTGAACACACTGCTGGAAAGCCAACTTTACACAATGAGTTTTACAAAACGACGATGATAATAAGCGAATAATGATAAAAAATACGCCCACCTCCCCTCGCGGGAACCCTGGTGTGATGCGACGCTGAGGGGGGTTCAAGCGCAACGGAGAGCAACCGTCGACCGAAAGGCCGCCGGAGTGCGGCACACCGGTTATATGCGCAGCGCGCCCGAAGGAGAGGAGACCGCGGAGAGAGAGAGAGTACTGCACATGCGCAAGCACGCGCAGCGCCGCGCGCAAGTGTTCGCTCTCACCTGGGCACGCGCCGGCGCCAGTGCGTCTGCCGCGGCCATGACGCAACACAATCCACTTTAATCCAATCCAATCCAAAGCCAATCCACTCCAAGCCAAGTCAATCCAATCGAATCCAATCCAATGCCCCTCGCGAGAGAGTGTTCGCTATCGGAGAGGAGAGGGCGAGAGTTGCGGACAACAACGGACGCACGCGGGAAGGACACGGCCGCTGACAAGAGATGCTCGACGCGTCGCATCTAATAAGCGATATGATAATAAGCGATAATAAGCGCCCCAAGCGAAACGCTTGCCGTGGTCGAAGTGGAACCTTGGTCCCTCACGTTATGAAGCCAGCGTCCACGGTGTAGGAAGCCGGTGTCTGTCAGATTACGCCATTTAGATACGGTCGTAACAGATCGGATTTTGAACTTAGACTTTGACTCAGGTTGAATGGGAGAAAGATTCGTGTCGTAGCCATCGTTCTCTTCATTGAGAAACGCGCTTTGATTTTTTGCGGCAATGCCAACTTTATCGCGAATGCTCAGCAGAAAACGGCTGTAACTGTCTTCCCTAGGAATGACAGCCGCCAACAATCAACAGAAATAAAATTTACCATTTCTTTAATTTCAAATAAATTCTGTGTAACCTTGATGTCGTGCGCTAAAAAGCTTCACTGGTCATCTACCGTCCCAGTGTGGGATGGATCGAGATTTTTGTCTCGTTGTTAGTTGACTCGCAAACGTGGTAACGCAGTGCGTTTGAATAATTTCCTGAAAGAGGGGACTGTTGTTGCTTTTTAGTTTGTGAACAGAATGACACGTTTCGCGGAATTCAACCACCTACCAAAAACGTGCCCAGGCGTCGCAGTCAATGCATTTTAGAAATGGGGAACGCATCGGGTGCAAGCTGCCCAGAAGGGAGAACTGCCCCGACACCATCGAAACGTTTGTGTTGTGTTCGCCTTTGATCGGCGCCGTCTTTGACAAATGCTTAGCGTGTTCTATTTTAGTGTTAGACTTGCTCTCTGTTGCGCTCAGCCTTTTTCTAGAACCCGCTGGCTCTAGATTTTCGCCGGAAGGGAGCAACTAAGGTGCAAGTTGGGCCCGAGTGACAAGTACTTTTGGGCAGTGGTTTGTGAATTCCCAGAATGAGTCTGGCGCGGTATCTATTTGTCTGGTAGCATACCTTGACTTTCGTGTAGCAAATGATCGTTCGCAGAGGTAGCGTCTTTACAAACATCCGGAAGTTTCAACTTTTGTTTGCCGTTGAAGCTTCTGCTGTATCCTGCTTGCACCGCACTCGAACGTCCCTTACATAAGACGCGCCACTCCGTTAACGAAAAGGCTGTGTCTAAAGCGCCACCCGACGGCCCTATCAGCACACGGCTAAAGCGAAGTCCATTTGCGCTTTTGGATGAAAGAAGGCTGCATCTGGCGCTACTTCGCCCCCCTTTAGCGAAACGTAACGTAAACAAACGTAATAAAACATAACGATCAGAAACAATCATTTAAAGCACCGAACACTAACCTAAGCCATAAAATGTAAAAAAATAGCAGTGGCTTTGCTCGACTATGGCAGGATATACGTATAGCGTGAGCTAAGGTTCAGCTGGTTATTCTTGGGTTTCCTGGTTGTCTAGGAGTGGCTTGATTATCATGCTTACTGCCGCTAAAACAATTTCCGGTCCAGTCCACTCCAATCCAATCCAATCCAATGCAATCCAATCTAATCGCGGCGGCGGTGGCTCCGGCGCGCTGGCTGTGCGCCCGGAGACGGCACTGCTCCTCGCGCGTGCGCAGCACGGCTCTCCAGGAGCCACGCGAAACTGCTCAGTCACGACCAGTGTAGCTCACGCTACAAAAACTACGACTGTAAACAGCCGGACTGCAATCACCACCTGTGAGAACAGGAGGCTGAGGCGGAACCTCTACACCACCACAGCAGCAGACGCCGTGGCTACTGACACTACTGACGCTTTCCTCTTCGTTGTTGGGGTTGGGGTATAGGAGATGCAGGTGAACGATTGGGTTGGAAGCGGTAAACGAACGCCCAGAACTGTTCTCACGGAGCCGACATCTTATCCCGCCGTCCAGTTTTCTGCTTTCTACGCATCAATAGCACCGGCAAAGGGATGCTGATGTAGGGGCCGCAACTTGCTTGGTTTGCTGAATTAATTATTTCACAACGTAGTGCGGACAGCGCATGCGCATAGCTTGTTGCTGTCTGCAATTTTTCAGAACTCTTAGTATTGACCTACCGCGAAGTAAGCAGCGGAGCGGTGCATCTGTAGCGCGTAAGAGCGTAATTGGGACGATAACGCTAATTTGTCGGCGGCTTGTAGACAGTCGAACTGACGTCTTTCTCGTCTTTCTTTTTTCTGTAACCATAGAAACCCGCCCCATGGGACAGTCTTCGGAGAAGGATCAGTCGTCGTCCTCTCATTACTGTTTCATGTGGGAGTACTCGTGCTGGTCCTTTTTGTACTCCTCCTGGTAATAATAATACTTATCCCTGGACCCCTTCCAGCACTACACCGGTAAGTGGGCGGCCACAAAAAACTCAATAGCGTAAACGGAGGTAATTCGTCGGACAGAATTTTGAAAAAAAAAAAACAAAAGACAGAGAGGCAAAGTTTCTGAGGGACTATACTAGATTGCCTCTATCTAGTCAAAATGTTCAAAGATGATCTGACAAAATTGAGAAAAATATGCATCTTACACATCTACCCCAAAACCGAAGAATAAGTAAAAAAAGTCCGCAAAAAATACGTTCAAAATAGGAATAAAAACAGCTACAATGACTAACCATGTAACTGCCTGCATTACTACGAAAATTCAGATTTCGCGGAAGTAACCATTGATCGTTATAATAGCGTAAGTGTAGATAATCGGTCGGACAGAATTTAAATATAAAATAATAGAATGCAAAGTTTAAAATTAAAATACAATAGAAATAAAACAGATAGAAATAAAATAAAATACTTACACATCTCCCCCAGACCCGAAGAATAACCGAAAGAAGTCCGCAAAAGAGCGTTTAAAGTACGAATAAAGAATAGCGTAAATAGACCAAGTTTGAAACACCTGGCATGTACAAAAAAAAAAAACAGTTAGCGAAGTAAAGGCCCATAACGGTATAAATTTACATCACTGGCGAAAAGAAGCAAATAGTACTTCAAAAGATCGTTCGCTACTTATAGCCAAAAACGCCCGTGTGTACGAGATTTCGGCGCACGTTAAAGATCTCCAGGTGGTCAAAATTAATCCGGAACCCTCCACTACGGTGCGCCTCATCGCTGGCGTTGCGTCGGCGCGTTAAACCCTACAGTCAGCCATATTTAGCTGTGAAGAACTCACTCTAGACAAGCGGCGTCAGAGTGCTACGCATTACTGGACAATTCTATCAATTCCTGCAGAGTTTTTTTTACTGCCACCTCGTTAGCAGGCTACAGCTCTAGGCGCTGCTGTATGTGATCTCAAGCAAGCATGCCCGGAAATTTCCAATGAGTGCTGGCATTGAAATCCCTTCTCTTCCTTCTCCCTTCTCTTTCTTTCTCCCTTCTCTTTCGCTTACTGAAAGGACACCAAATGAGTAATTTTGTATTGAGACTGAGTCGTGAATTTTATAACGCTTGCTAAAAATTGTTAGGCAACGAAAGGTAGTTTCCTGCTTACGAAGTACAGTTGTTTCATTGAGACCATTTTTGCATAGTTATTTCTAATATCAGAAAAGAAGGGGATGCTCTAACAGCCATACGGTGCAAGCTAACTAAAAAAAATTTTCGGTATTTTTGGCGGTGATTTAAAGATGCCGCGTAGCCAAGGACGACGCACGTTTTTAAGGAACAGAAGTTTATTGGAGCGAACCTGTGATCCACAAAAACTCAAAGCAAACACAAGCGGCGTAGCAGCAGTCAACGATGGGACGTACGCAAACTGGCTTCGGCGAAACCGACGCCGCGGTGATTGCCTTCGAGATGTTGATGCTTCGAGAACCATATAATCACATCTAGAACATTAGTGATCAAAGGCGAACGGTCCGTTCCAGTGACGACGGGGCGATACACTGTTTGATCTAAAGATAGCCTGCACGGCATACTAAACAAAACCGGTTGTAAAGTGCGCTTTACTTGAAACACAACCACAGCTGGGCGCTCCCAGACGCTGGCGACGACACAAAAGTTTACAGAAGGAGTGGATTGCCAACATCATGTAAACGTGAAAATAAGGCGCAACAAGATAAAAAGACAAGTGTTTTTGACCTTTGCATTGTGGCGTGGTCTTTTCGCGCTTATGTCACGCTCACGGAGCAATATATAGTCACGCTTCTTAATGTAGCCAGATGGGGCGTTCACAAAATTAAATTCGCATCAAACATCGGGCGCAGCAGCAATACCCAAAAACACTTTAATATGTCGGCCTTCCCTCGGAAAAAATGGCTTCCCCCTGTTCTTCCGTGTTACCATGCAATGTTTCACTGAAATGAACCCCCCCCCTCTTTTATGTAACACTTTTAACCTTGTCTCGCGGACCTGTTGCAGATTCTGGTTAGGCAAACCTAATTCCCTTAGCGAAAAGTAATACGTTTTAAATACGTACGTGTACGCTTGAAGTGCACTTCAAATATACTTTGTATTTGTAAATGTATTTCAGTGCATTAATAATTGCATTTTCTCAATTTTTAGTAAATACTGAAAATACATTTTAAAGGTGCTGGAAAAATACAGTGCTTTTAAGTACCCTCCAAATAGATTAAGAATGCACTGAACCTCACGAATGTGCGCTTAAGGCATTCAGAATATATTAAAAATGTATTTCTTCCCGCCAAACGATCATGGTGTAAATGCACTGTAAATATTATAAAAATACACTTAACTAGCCACATTTAGAGCACCACTCTGAGTATACTTTAAAAGTGTGCTTAAGCATAGAAATATACTCCGAATATATTCGAAATATATTTCAGATGCATTTTACGTTTGTAGATCGAACATGGCAGAGATACTCTCAATGCAGGAAAATATTTTTGTTGAAAATACATTTTAAATGTATTAAAAAAGCTTTGCCGAAATATATTTCGAGTACACTTCAGGCGCATTGTGTGAAACTTGTGACCACGCCAATTTTTAAGTGCGAATGCACTTTATAAGCGACCCCAAACCTTCCACCGCCGGCGGCGGCGGCGGCGTCCGCAGTCCTCCTCTCTATATAAAAAAATTCCCCCGCATTTCCCCGAGGGGGAGAATGTGAAAGTGCGAATGCATGGTTGTCGGCCCGCTTGCGGCGCTTGCGCTCGGCCCCCGCAGCCCACCGCCTCGCCGCCTTCTCTTCCATCTCTTCCATCGGGTTTGTAGTATCACGTGTACACCACGCAGTTATCAAGCCGCTATAACGCCGCTGAGTCGCCAACGCACGCCGCTGACGACGTAGTTTGAATGCGTTAAAGATATAAGGCGCGTCACTAACACTGATATCACCGTCGCGTCCGTGGCTTGGTCAGTAGAGCGTCGCGTCGTCGCGCTGCGGCCGCAAAGTCCTCGGATCGAACCTGGCGCCGGATGCTGTTTTTTTAAGTGCAATGCACTTAAAAAAACAGCATCCGGGGACTTTTCGGCCGCAGCGCGACGCTCTACCGACTAAGCCACGGACGCGACGCTGATATCGGTGTCAGTAACGCGCCTTATATCTTTAACGCATTCAAACTACGTCGTCAGCGGCGTGCGTTGGCGACTCAGCGGCGTTATAGCGGCTTGATAACTGCGTGGTGTACACGTGATACTACAAACCCGATGGAAGAGATGGAAGAGAAGGCGGCGAGGCGGTGGGCTGCGGGGGCCGAGCGCAAGCGCCGCAAGCGGGCCGACAACCGTGCATTCGCACTCTCACATTCTCCCCCTCGGGGAAATGCGGGGGAATTTTTTACGGCTCGCGTCTTGAATTCCGTTTACTACTCGACCACGCAACGGAGTTCTGCCCCCAGCTATCTCCAAATTTGGCCCAAAGCGGCCGCTTGATCGACATTTTTGAGGAAGTGACGTAGAACGATTGCCGTTATTATTGCAGCTTTGAATATCCGTGTTGTGCGCGACGCCAGATTTCTGCGAGCGGTAGTGCTTCCCGCCGGGAAGTGTCACCTGATGGCTCTACTGGTTCACGCTGAAACGAAAACGTAATAAATAAAACACGCCCTTTAGAAGACAGGCACATTGAAACCCACGTGTGGTCGGTCGAAATCTCGCTGTTTTTGTACTCGTACACAGGAAGGGGTAATCAACAGCTGTGTGGCTTAAAGAGGCCATGAAGGCAAGATAAAAGTTTTGAACTTGCACTCTAACTCTAAATAAATAACCGAGATGGTGAAGAAAACGGACGAATCAATGGCGACTCCCTTTCAACTTTCTAAGAATTCAAGTTTTTTGCTATTTCACAGAGCCTATAGTTTGTACTGTTCGGGTCCACTAACCCCAATACTGTTAGTAACTGTCAATAAACTTGACTGGAGATTTGTAGAGGTGCCTCTAGTTCTGTTAAGTCGTATCGCTTGAGTGGTAAAGTGAAGCTAACAAACTGATAACGATATTTTAGTGCTGGCCTACAATACGTCTCTCCTTCTCATATTTCGGAAATGTAGCGCAATTTGATAGCTTTGCAATATTTCTCGCGTGTTTTCTGTTAAAAAACGTCTCCGCTGGCTGGAACGGAGCTGTGTAAGATGATTGCACCTTAAATTGGTTGCATGTTATTGGGGCTCCGGTGATAGCTAAACTGGGCGTTTATTTTTTGCCACCGTGATAAACAAATGTTCCTAGGTAGCAAACGAAGCGTTTAATTTGAAACGTTACTCTGTTCGCGCAGACTTCTGCAAGAGGAAGTAGGCGCCCCGCAGCCTCAACGTGCCAACCTTCACCACCAGACACGAGCATGGCCGTTGTCGACTCCCCCCTACCATGCCCCGTTGGCCGCGTGCCCACCCTGAGAAGGCCAATAAAAAACTCCCACCTCCCCTCGCGGGAACCCCTGTGTAGATGCGACGCATAGGGGGTTCACGTTGCAGCGTTGGACAGCGGAGGAACGGCGCTGGAACGATGGAGCGGAACGGCGCAGGCACCGCGTTTTATAGCGCGCATAACGGTGAGGGGACGCGGCAGCGCCAGTGCGTCTGCCGCGACTATGACGCAACACAATCCACTTTAATCCAATCCAAGCCAATTTTGCCAGTCCAATGCCCCTCGCGAGAGAGTGTTCGCTATCGGAGAGGAGAGGGGGTGAGCGGCGGAGAGCGCAGCTAGCGCGGCGAGGAGAATGGGGGAGGGGCGGACGCCGACGGCGACAACGCCGACGACGCCGGATGCAGGGACAAGGCGGATGACTGAGATGCAGTCGCATCTAAAAGTATCGCAACACCCCGTGCTTGTTACGCTTTTGTGTTGGCAACCTGTGGTTGTCTAGTTCAGGAGAATTCCCTCATAAAGGGTGTTTTACATAACGTGTCACATATTTCGGTGAGCTTCTTGGTGACCTGCAAAATTGCTCTCGTCTCTTAAAAAAAAACTCGTGACTGAACCAGCAAATCCCAGATCCCTGTAATCTCGTAAAACCTCCCGAATCGTTGCTGTACTGCTTCAGTCAACGCGCTAGTGCAGGTGGAAAGGCTACGGCTCTCCAGACTTTGTCATGAACTCAGATAGTTGAAAGTTGAGTTTATTTACAACATAGATCCTAGTTTGCCGCAGGGGCATGTCCGCGTTCCTCTGCAGTTGAGAGCAGTTACATGTGTATTTGCTTAGCGCACCCTCATAAAACTCTTCCACAACGCAACTTTACGCGAGTACTTATACGTCGTTTGATTTTAATACTGCCCATTTCTCGCAGTGTGGGCTTTTAACCGTATATATTTCCCTCCTCTAAATTCCTGCTATTAGTTTCTTGATTCGTGACGTCACTTTCGCGGCATTTAGTTCCCCTGTGGGCAAAATCCATGGCACGCACTTCTGGTACAACCTCGCGCCAACTACGGGGTCGCTTTGAACACATTCACTGTTTTATTCACGCAATTTGCGCTAAAAGGAGACCCCCCCCCCTTTACTCGTTATGCCACTGTGACCTCAAAGTAGATTTCTGGGGTATGACACTGGAGGCCTGGGTTCGCTCCCCAGCGGGTCTAAGAATTCTTTGTTTAATCTGATGGTCGGGGTGGTGGCCCGCAAACTGACGCATACCGACTTGGAGGGATTGGCCAAGAAGAGTTATGTTTCCATTGTATCAATCGTGCGATGCCAAAAAATGTAGCAAAAGGAAGAATTTGGTCCAAGTTCAAGACAGAGTGCGCTGCCGCAGGCGAGTCGTCGTCGTCGTTGTCTTCGCTCTGACTCCGCAAGTACTTGCCGAATGATTTCTTCAAGTGTAAACCAAGCGCACAGTTCCAACTCACTTTGTAAATTCGATGCGCACAGACTTCAAGTTGTTACTGAGCCCGTGTGCAGCGCAGATTTCGACGGACAACAATACTTTGCCGCCTTCTACATCAAGTTTGCGATTTACCTTCCTCACATAACTTTTCAAAAAGCTGCTGGGTTATTCAGTCTTTCTCGTTGGCCTCGTACAAGACGGGCAGGGACTGGCGTGAAGGCCTCTGTTTATGGCGATACACCTCAGTGTGCGTGGTAGCAGGCCCGGCTGACCCTTCGATAGTCCGAAAAAAATAGCCGTGGCTTAGCTCGGCTATGCCAGGATATGCGTAGCGTGAGGTAAGGTTCAGCTGGTTATTCTTAGGTTTCCTGGTTGTGTAGGATTACCTGATTATCATGCTTACTGCTGCTAAAATGATTTACAATCGGATCCAATACAATCTAATTCAATTCAATTCAATGCCATCCAATCCAATCCATTCCAAACCCATCCAATCTAGTCGCGGCAGCGGCGGCTCCGGCACGCCAGCTGTGCACCGTGAGACGTCACTGCTCCTCGCGCATTCGCAGCACGGCTCTCTAAGAGCCACGCGAAACTTCTCAACCGCAGCCAGTGCAGCTCACGCTACAAAATACGAACAACCCGTACTAGTGTGTCCGAAATTTTGAGCTGCGTAATACATTAAATGTATGAAACATGTCCTTGTGCCATGAAAAATTCCGAATAATCAAGCATGTTCGAAAAATTGGGCGTCCGAAAAATCGGTCGATCAAGTATTGCAAATGCTCCTGTAAAACCGGCTACGGCGCTCGCCTATATTGCAGTTGATGAAGGAACGGCGTCGCGCACATTCGAAAGGCAAAGTTGGGTTGGGTACCTTATGAGATTAGCTACAAATCAAAAACGTCAAGGGACGAGGTCATGTAATTTCATTACTTGCAGAAGAAAGGTGGTGAAGTTTACAGAAATGCGTTTACGACAGCGATTGGGAACCGTATGATAGTGGTGTAGCGACACCGAGAACATCGTGCTCATCACGCCATTATCATCAGCAGTACCAGCAGACAGAGACGGAGACGGTTGATAATGATGATCATGTTGACGCTGATTAAGACGATGATGATCACAAAGTCACTACAGTAGAAGGTTATTGCTTGACATTGAAAAGCTCGGCTTTATGCCTGCAATAAGACTTGGTTGCTAGCTATTTGGTCAATATTTTCAAGAAACAATTACTGCGTGACTGACGGACGAGAGACAGGAAGGTGCCAAGAACCTGCCCTCAGTTTCCCCACCGAATGCTCTGGTTGCGTTTTACCACACGCAACTGCGTCGCTTACCGTGCGCCGAAACAGCTTCACATGTAGTAGGACCAAAGGAAGCCCACGGAATAAAAAAAAATTGCAGAAAGTGTGACAAATGTTTTGCAACATGAAAAGTTTTGATGCGGTTTTTTATTTTCACCAACATTGCGTTTCCTTGGAACATACAGGTAGCTATTTGCACGAGAACGCGGTATTGGCATACGCGTTGATTTCACCAGTTTGCCTTCCGTTCTCTCTCTTTAGCTAGTCTTTGCACCTGTGTTAACTAGTAGAGACACTTCTGAATACGAGTAATTCTGAGTGCAGATTGAGTACGAATACTCCAGAGTACAGATCGAGTATGAGTACTACTCGTGAGTACAAAGTGAGTATGAGTTTTACTCGTGAGTACAGATGGACTATGAGCACGAATGAGTGAAGGTCAGTTTGAGTACAGGTTAGTACAATAAAACAGAGTTCGCGATGATTGAGTACGAGTGATTCTCAGTAGAGGATAGCTTGATGAGTCTGAGTTTGAGTAAGGACAGCGTAAAGAGAAAAGATGTGATTGAGTTTGACCGAGTTCTTTCTGGTTTGCCGACCTATGCTGGGAACCCGCCTTGTGGGGGTTCCCAGCCTCCACGTACCACCAGACGAGAGCATGCCCGATGTGGACCGCCCACTTCCACACCCCGCCGACCGCGTGCCCACCCTCGAACGCCAACAAACCGATGACCGCAACACCCCGAGCTTGTTACGCTTTTCTGTTGACAACCAGTGGTTGTCTAGTTCAGGAGAATTCACTCAGTAAGGGTGTTTGACATAAAGGGTCACATATTCCACTGAGCTCCTTGGAAACACTGCAAAATTGCTCTCGTCTCTTCAAAAAAACTCGTGACTAAACCAGCGAATCCCAGATCCCTGTAAGCTCATAAAACCTCCCGAATCGATGCTCTACTGCTTCAGTCAACGCGCTAGTGCAGGTGGAAAGTCTACGGTGGTCCAGACTTTGTCATGGACTGAGATAGTTGAAAGTTGAGTTTATTTACAACATCCATCTTAGTTTGCCGCAGAGGCATGGGTTAGAGGTTACAGTGCCTGACGCAATCCGCGTTCCTCTGCAGTCCACAGCAGTTACATGTGTTCAGTAGAATCGGGAATGGAAATACACAAGCTTTGCACACCCTCATAAAACTCTTGTGCTACTTTACGCGAGTGCATACTTCACTTTTTTTGAAGGTACTCTTTCCGCTATTGAAGTTTAAGATGAGTGACGTCACTGTCGCAACATCTCGTTCCCCTGTGGGTACAATCCACGGCACGCACTTCCGGTACAACCTCGCGCCAACTACGGGGTTGCTTTGAACACTCGCTGTTTTCTTCCCGCTATTTGTGCTAAAAGAAGCCCCCCCTCCCCGTTAGGCCACTGTGAACTCGAGGTGAATTTCTGGGTTATGACGCTGGAGGCCTGGGTTGAATGAATGAATGAAACCACGTTTATTCGACATTATGTGCCGAGGGCACTGCGGTGGAAAGCACTACGGTGTTATAAGAAGAGGGAAAGGGTTGGGCTGCCTCAGTTTTATTAACGGACGCTCTGGAGGCAGCTAAGTGGGGGCCGCTTGAATCTTGTGGCTGTCGAGGAGGCGATCACCAACCGGTGGCGCAGCCGGGTCTTGAAGGAACAGGAGGAGTGCTCGCCAGAGCTCGGTGGCTCGATCCGGAGGCTTGGGATCCGGACAGACCCATGTCCGGAGAGGAGGAGGCCAGGGTCCCCGTTTTATGGTGGTCAGGGCACGAAGCCTTGCTGGAATGTAGAAAAGGCGCTCCCAACACAGGTGGTCGAGATCAGCGCGGCAGTTGCACGTGGAGAAGGTGCCAGTTACAGGCGGTGGTGTGTCGCCTCTGTGGAAACGGTTCACCAAAAAAGGAGTAAGGAGTGTACCTGTCTGCATTTTCCGAGGCAGGACAGACTCTCGCCGTGTGAATATCTTCCAGAGGAGCGGTGGTATCAAGAGTGGATTTCCAACTGCTGTGAGGTAGGCCCCACGCTGTTGTTTCGTCAAATGCTTGTCTGCCATCGGATCTGCTAGCTCGCATGGGGTAGCCAGGAGAGGAAAAGGAGTACCAGAGGCTCTGGCTAGCGCTGTGTAAAGGTGAGCCCGCGCTAATCTATGAGCCTTCTCGTTTCCGGGGATGCCACAATACGCGGGGACCCAGTGTTCGCGCCTCAGCGGGTCTAATAGTTGATTGCAGTTCTTGTAGAATAAGCTACACTGGCCGAGGTTGAGCAGTTTTGCGTGGACCCTTAAGGGCCGTGCTGCGCAAGTGCGAGGAGCATTGGATTGGATTGGATTAAATTGGATTGGAAATAGAATCCAGTTGGAGTACGGGTGTGTAGAGAATAGGTGACCGGTAAAAAGTGCAAAGGCTCACGGGTGCATTGTTTTCTCCCGTGGAGAGCCGCTACTTCCGGTTCGGGAGCTCTCCTGGCCTCCCGTACGTCGTCGGCTTTCACGCGCGTGTGTGCTTGTTTATGTTTCAACGGGGGAAAAAAGCGCTCATGCATCGGGAATTCCATAAATAACAACGATTGACCCTACTAGGGGTTTATCTGACAGGTAAGCACCCTGTGACAAATAAACAACACGCACACACGCGCCTGACAGGCGCCGGCGCACGCAGGCGTACGGGAGGGCAGGAGAGATCTCGAACCGGAAGTGGCGGTAGCAGACGACGTACCCATGAGCCTTTGCGCTTTGTCTGCACATTCGCCGGTCTGCGAATTCCAGAGAAGTGACGTCATAGCTGCGGCAGACGCACTGGCGCCGGCGCGTGCCCAGCTGTGAGGCTCCGTTGCACAGTAGCCAAGTCTGACGCTGCGCCGGAGCCGCTTGATAGCCGTTGTGCGTGGCTCCTGGAGAGCCGTGCAGCGCATGCGCGAGGAGCAGTGACTGGACTGGACTGGACTGGACTGCATTGGATTGGATTGGTATGTATTGCTGAATCTAGCTCACGCTACGTATATCCTGGCATAGCCGAGCTAAGCCACTGCTAATTTTTTTTTTTTTTGTATAGAAGGTAAGAGTGATTTCGTATCCTTTAGGGAAGCTACAGGGCGCTGCCTATGACCATCAGCAATACACATTCTGAATCACGCCAAAAGTGTCGTGCTGTTGTACCTACATTTGAACGTTTTATTGCTTCGCTGTCTCAAGATGGGAAACGGATAGGCCACATTTACGTAACACATTCACACTTGCTCACTGGGTCTTCGGGACCCCTGTGCGGCAGGTGTGGAGAGGGCCTATCCGTAGTTCACGTACTAATCACATTCAAGGCACTCCACACCACACGACGCAAACACTTCCCAGAAAGCTACAGACGACAAATCCCACTCCACCCATCGCACTTCTTAGGCTAAGTATTTATGAGAAGTTAAAAGTTCTGAATCTCGTATCGTATCATGCATAACCACAACCTGGCCCTCTATGCCAGCCATTTCCATTGTCTTTATCTGTTTTTACATCTAGGCCGTGTCTAGAGTGCCGTCCGACGGTATTATAAGCACTCCACTATATCGACGTCCACCGGCGTTTTGTAACAAAATTGCTGACTCTGGTGCTACATCGCTCTAGATAACGTCAAAAATGGCAACCTTATGTAAACATAACATAACATGACCTAACGCACACAAGAGAGAGAGATAGTAAACTTTACTCAATTTGCCAGCTGCGTTGCTTAGTCGTCGGCCATGAGCCCTTGGGCTCTGGCAGCGTCCTCAGCCAGCTGGACGGCCCAGAGTTGATATTCCGGGCTGGAGCTGAGCAGCACGGTCTCCCGCTGCTCACTGTTAGCGATTGTGCGGCCATTTGTGATTGCCTGCACAAGTGGGTTGGGAAACGAGTGGGTCTGTAGCAGTCGCCAGACCACCGAATGCCGCTTACTGAGGGATGGGTGCGCGGGTGGGAAGCGGGCCCGACCTAAACGGTAATGACCGGTGATGTCACTATACGACAGTAGCCTGTCCCTGCCTGACATGAGGACGAGTTCCGCATCGGAAGTGCGGCCCGCTCGGTCGGTAAAGCCTCGAGCGGCTTCGTGCGCAGACTCGTTCCCTGCAAGGCCGGAGTGGGCGGGGGTCCAAATCAAGTTGACCTTGCCTGTCCGGTTTTCGAGGTGGAGACTAGAAATCAGGATTGCGGACGCCTCCCTTGGTATGTGTCGTCGTGAGAAATTTAGAATTGCTGATTTGGAGTCGCTAATGATTGTCTGGATTTTTTTTTTGGGGGGGGGGGGGGGCGCAACCATGGCTAGAGCAATGGCTGCATGCCTCTTCTCCAATGACCGCGTCTCTCGTGCGGATAGAGCAGGAGGCGATGGTGTTGCCCTGATTGTTGACCACCGCTATGGCCATTGCACCGCGACCAGTGTAATCAGCCGCGTCCGCGTAGGCAACGTTCTCGACTCTCGCAAAGCGTTTTTGCAGGGCCTGGCGAAACTTGCCTGGCGAAACTTGCATAGGCAAGCGAACTTCGTCGGGATTTAAAAACAGCGCAAGCATACACCCCAGCAGTCGAAATGCTGCGGAATGTGACGCCGATCAACGGTTGACATGAAACTGCAGTGATTCCACGGGTAACCACGGCAGCTAAAGGAATGGGCCATTTATATGTGAGTCATCTTGAAGCCGTGACGGTGTGTATCGTTTTTCTTCTTTTTTTTTGTCGTTGAGCTTATGCCTACCCTGGCATTTTAGTATTGTGTGTTATCCTCTTGGGCATTACGGTGATCATCGCTGCTTACCCCTTTACTACATGTACGCGTGGAGCTTCGGCCCGTGCGGCCTCGGCGACTGCTTTGACGCCGATAGCGCGGCATTTATTTATTTATTTATTAACATACCAACATTCGCCAAAAGGCATTGTTGTAGGGGGGTGTGATACAGTAAAATAAACACAAAGAATCACACGCATGGCATAATGGTAACAAGGAAAAAAATCCAAAGAAAAACCAGCGCAAACAACCGATGACAGTGACACACTAAAAAAAAAACACGTTTTAGATAATGTGACCATGCTAAAGTGCTACCAGGGCTTCGCATACAGAGATTATACCGGACACAACGGATAAATGCAGATAACAGCAGTGCACTAAAAAAGAGCAAAAAATACCCATTCAAGTCATGTAGTGCTCGTGCGCAAGGGCTGCCAGAGTGCAGCGGAAAACAGTTCAGTGGGGGCGGCAACAACAGTGTCGGGTAGGGCGTTCCACTCTTTAATCGACCGGGTGAAAAATGAAGCTTGGAATGTAGATGTACGGCAAGAATATTCGGCAATTTTTTTGCTGTTGTCCCTGTGCCAGGACACTACGTGGGCGGATGAAGGTAGAAATGTCGATCTATATATTGCCACCTCCTCACACATAATCTGTTTCAAAAATAAACACCTAGAAAAGGTTCGTCGCAGTTGTAGAGTGTCCCATGAAATAGATCGTTTGAGGTCTGTAACGCTAATTCTGTAACTGTAAGTGTTAGTAACAAATCGCGCAGCACGATTTTGAATTGCCTCCAGTTTATTTTTAAAGATCTTAGTGCTTGGGTCCCATACCACAACAGCATACTCTAAAATCGAACGTACGCTAGAAGAGTACAATATTTGTTTGACGTCTTGAGGAGCCTTATGAAAATTACTTTTTATGAAGTTAAGAACACGTCCAGCTTTTAAGGTGATGTAGTCAACATGTTTATTCCATGAAAGGTCTGATGAAAAGAATGCACCAAGATATTTAGCGTGACCTACTTTTTCAATTGGAACGCTGTGTAAGTGGTAGTTTTGGATAATGTTAGCCCGTTTTCTGCTGAAGTTAATATGGCTACATTTTTGGCGATTAAGGTTGATGTGCCACTTATGGCCCCAGACAAGAATTCCGGTCAAGGTCACACTGTAGGGAGGAAGCATCAACGTAATTTTCTATGTCCCTATAAACCACGCAATCATCCGCGTATAACCTTATTTTGGATATAATGTTCACGGTGATGTCGTTGATGTAGATGAGAAATAAAAGTGGTCCTAAAACAGATCCTTGCGGCACCCCCGAAGTGACAGCCGCGAGATCTGACTCAGAACCGTTGATAACCACTTTTTGTGAACGACCCGACAGATAATTTCGCACCCAGCCAAGCACGGAATCAGGAAGGCCAAGGTAGGACATCTTAAGGAGCAATAGAGAATGGGAGACAGTGTCGAAGGTCTAATAAAATGCAGTGAACTTGCTTGCCAGCGTCAAACGAAGAAAAAATATCGTGGTAGAATTCAACCAACTGGGTGATACACGAATAACCCGCACGAAAGCCATGCTGGGCATGGTTGAAAAAAATTATTCGCCTCTAAGTGGTTGAAAATGGTTGAGTATTAAACATGCTCTAATGTTTTGCAACACACACTAGTTAGGGATATGGGTCTGTAATTTTGGGCATGTTTACGGAGACCCGCTTTATGAACTGGAGTGCCATTCGCATTTTTCCAGTCCCAAGGAAGTTCACTGGAATCAAGAGACAATCTAAACAAAACAACTAGGTATCTAGAAATCACGGAAGCACATGTTTTGAGAACATAGCACGGGATATGATCTGGTCCAGTGGGTGAGTTTGACTTTAGCTTAGACAGGAGTTTACACACTCCCTCACAGGACACTGAGATTTCAGGCATTACTTCAATATAGTTGGGATCAGGCAAAGCATGGCCGTCAGTGATAGGGGCGGAAAATACTGACGTAAAATAGTCATTGAAATGATTAGCTTTTTCAATATCATCAGTGATTTCACCCTGGGGACCTGATATTGGCGGTATTGAGCCTTCCCCCTTGCCATTCGATTTCACAAACTTCCACATCTCTTTAGGACTTTGTTTGAGCTTGTTACTCAGCGATGAAAAATATGCATCTTTTGCTACCTTGATCTTTAGCCTATTTTCTTTTCCTAAGGCATCAATAGTGCAAAACAAGTCTTGATTCCTGTCAGCTCTATACCTGCGAAAAAGTCGGCGCTTCTTATTTAGTAGAGCTTTAACTTCCCTGGTGAACCAGGGCTTGGTTTTTTTAGGTGTATTAGAAATCGTTTTAGATGGGATATAAGAATCAATGAGGTCTAATACCTTGTCCTTGAAGCATTTCCAAAGCTGATCTATGTTATATGTTAAGCTAAATTCGACAAACACCTGAAAGTACTCTTCAAGGGCCCGTATCATTTGGTCGTAGTTACCTCTTTGGTACATGAACACTCTACGCGGACGTCCGATAACAGGCAACGGACGCGTGCATGCGATGGTTGCTAACATTGCATCATGGACAGATATGCCAGGCACAGGACATAAGGATTGCACTGAATCGTCCGAGTTCAAAAAAAAAAAAACGAGATCAAGCACTGAAGCGCAATCCCCGTATCGCCGTGCCGGGAAGTCCACATATTGGTACATTCCGTTAGTAGCTATCAGATTGGTGAATTCTAGGGAAAGTGCCGAGTTAGAGGATGGTACGGGGGACTTATCTACCCAGGTGATCTGGGGCATATTAAAGTCGCCGCCAAGGAAAAACTTGAAGTTCTGAACTTCTTGAGATAATATGTTAAACGGCATTAAAGAGGCGTTGCTAGGGCTATGGTAGAAGGAACCAAATGCGATATGTTCGCCGTCAGGGAGTGAAACATTGCACCAAACTGATTCGCAACCATTGGCACGAGCCAGAGGGGTATTTGGCAAACTTTTATCTACTAGAAGAAAAACGCCCCCACCGTGCGCATTGCGATCGTTGCGCAACGGTGGACATCAAATGAAGGTGGAAAAACTTTCGAATTATTCACGGTATCATCAAGCCAAGACTCCATGCCGATTATAATATCTGCCTCAACTGCAGCGATTAATGCTGCCAGTGAATCGTTCCTATTTTTAATGCTCCGGCAGTTCGCAACTAAAACGTTTAATTTTTTGTTGTGGTTTCGGGCATCTCGTCCCGAGGCACGCACGGTGGTATCAGATACGTTTGCGCGATCATATAGCTATCTTTTTGCCTGAACGACCGTGTCACTTTCTGCATCATAGACGTACGTACGCCCATCTTGCAGTAGCTTCTTAAAACGTAGCTGAAATTCACCATCGTGCTGCCTGGCAAACTCAAGAAGCTTCCGCCGTGCATGCCGGACTGTAGCCGAGAAGTCTTCGCGAACAGCAAAATCTGTGTCCTTTAGTTTAGCACCGGATGCTAAATAAAATCTTTGCCTTTAAAGCGGCAGAACTTTGCAACAATCGGTATATTTTTATTCGGCTGGAAACTACCGATTCTGTGCGCCCTTTCCAATTGACTTTTGTCAATCGTTATGTTCAAAGACTGCGCGCACAAGCCAACGACGGCGTCCTCCGATTCAGCCCATGTCTCTGTTTGGCTATCTGGAATCCCGAAGAATAAAAGGTTGTTCCTGCGCAATCGGTTCTCGGCGTCATCCGCAGCCGCTTTTAGCAACGCTAAGTCTTGGGTTAGAATGGAGGCGTTGCCCTGCGAATTTGTTAAAGACGACGGGTTACCTTGGGAATTGATTTTTTCCTGCTCAAGGCACTTCACCCTTTCTTCTATGTTGTTCAGCTTAGATTCAATGCCCTTTTCCCATTCCCGCAAGTCTGTTCGTAGCAGCAGTTCTCCCTGCTCAATACGTTTTATCGCTTCCAGAAGGGCAGAACTTTCAGTGGTTTCTGTTCGCGCGGAAGTTTCAACGACGCTATCAGGCCCTGGATTGGTCTCGATATCTCCAGATAGCAAGAGAATCATGTTCATGGTAATAACCTGATAAGCACAAAGGAAGCACGTAGAAACAACACTTCTGAACAGATAGCGAGTGTCAATGGGGCACAACACCGCTACAATACAGCGATCAGAGCTGCGAAAGCACAGACTGTGTTTTAAGTAACTACTCTGGGTTACAAGCAGCCTTGAGTACATGTTCGATGCGGTGTCGAGCCCCACCGGCAGGTGCGTTGAAGGCTCCTTATGTAGTGCCGATGCTGTTTCCGGTTGCCAGCCGAAGTCCGCAACATCGCCGAGATTTGGCAGAGCGAATCCGTCGAAGTGTAGGAATTCGCGGTCATCGGCAGGGCTGGGGCAGCGCCATTGCTCGCCGGCAGGGGTTTCCTCAGTTGCCGCTGGTCTGTCGATGGCGTTGGATGGGCGGTGTGTTCAGGCAAGGAGGAACACCTGGGTTACAAGCAGCCGTGAGTACATGTTTGATGCGGTGTCGAGCCCATGCGTCTAACATTTCGTGGCTCAAACAGAGGATGCTTAATTGGGCAGTAGCTGCCCGGTGTTCACATGTACTGCATCAGCATGCTCATACGAGCAGTGGCACCCGGCCTTGCGCGTGCAGCTTGCCCTGCCTACCTCGCTTAGATTCACTGAACTCTTGATACAGTGCAGCGATGCGTGAGCCGCGTGTTCTCAACATATCTCACAACCGTTCACTGTACCCACATTTAACTAAAAGTTGTAGCCCGGGGCCACGCTCATCGTACGGCTCCGTTGCGCTCGCTAGCTCCCGGACGCAGTAAGCATGGCTTGCGGCGTGTTGCTGGCGACTAGGTTTTGCGGTGTTCTTATAAATAAAAACGTGCCAATATTGCCTCCTCTCTAAAACCGTTAAAACGATCGCGCTGGTTTGAGCAATCACTCATCGCAGCGTAGCACGGCCAGTGCGGCGCAGCATCAACATCCGATAAATGCCTCCACTGGCCGTAGGTGGCGCTGGTTGTTCACGCGCCGGTGTCGCCACCATACCAGCGCACGGAGCCTATTTAGGAGATTGGGCAGACCGATCATTGCCACGTTGAAAAAGAAGGGGGAAAGAACCGAGCCCTGAGGTGTTCTCCTACTGCCTAGGTAAATTTTGTCTGATTTAAGTCCACCAATCATGACAGTTGCTGTTCGATCGGTGAGGAAGTTGCGAATGTAGTTGTACACCCTCTTTCCGACCCCCGGGCTGTTGAGATTCTCTAGGATTGCCAAATGTTTGACGTTATCAAAGGCTTTAACGAGGTCGAGCCCGAGGACGGCACGGGTATCTGTTGACGAGGAGCGCACTCCGTCAATAACGTCGTGTTTCAGTCGAAGCATCACATCCTGTGTCGAGTGTTTGGGGCGGAAGCCAATCATGGTGTGTGGGTATAAGGAATTTTTTTCCATGTAGGTGTTGATCCTGTTGAGGATGACATGCTAAAGGAGCTTTCCTACACACGAGGTGAGGGAAATTGGACGAAGGTTTTTGATTTGGAGCTTTTTGCTGGGTTTAGGGATGGTGGTTACGTTGGCCGTTTTCCATTGAGCGGGGATGTGGCCCGCGTCCCAACAAACGTTAAAGTAGCGCGTCAGAGTCGCGATGGAGTCGTCATCTAGGTTGCGGAGTATCTTATTTGTTATGCCGTCCGGCACCGGCGCTGAGCCGATCCGGGGGGCCGCAATGGCATCGCGTACCTCGCTTAAAGGAGCCATGAAGACAAAATACAAGTTGGGTTTATTAGAAAGACTGCTTAGTCCCGATAACAATGATACCAATATCATCGCAATCTTCGAACAAATAACGGAGATATTAAAGAAAACGGGTGAAGCAGTCGCGACCCCCTAGCCAATTTCCCGACACTTTTCTATGACGTCACGGAACCTTGTTTGTGCCATTGGCGGCCGTCTAACTTACCTGTCGCGACAACACATGACTGGACGTCTGTAATGGGGCCTCTAGTTCCATTTGACCGCACCACTTGAATGCTAACGTGCAGTTAATGCACTGAAACTTATGTTTTATTGTTGGCCCGTATGACGTCATTCTTGCTCATACACGTCACTGTGGCGCAAAATTTGAAAGTTTTTAAGTACTTCTTGCTTTTTTTTTCGTTAAAAAACATCTTTTGTGGCTGTAATGGAGCTGAGTGAGATACTGAATCCTAGTACTTTCAAATTAAACGAAGTTGTATTTTCTCTTCATGGCTCCTGTAAGGTGATGGGACTGTCGAGGGAGGCGTTGTCACTGCTCGAGTAAGGGGGGAGCGTTTAGGTAGGCGAAGGGGCAATGTAGCGATCCTGAAGGGCCTGGAGAAGCTGTTTGTTGGTTCCGTTAAATTTGTGGAGGTCAACATTTAGATTGTGTCGTTGCGTGGTCTTACTTTTGTCAGGGTCTATTAGACAACGCATGATCCGCCATGTCTTAGCCATCCCGATCTCTTTCTCCATGCGATCACAAGCCGCGTGCCAATTTTGTCGCAAGAGTTGCTTAATTTAGTCTTCGATTTCCCTGTCAAGTCGGGCAAGCCGACGACGTAGGTTGCGATTTAGTTTATATTTGCGGAGTCGCTGTCGTAGACTGTTCTTGGCCTCCCACATGCGAAGAAGCCGCGCGTCTGCTTGAAACAGACCTGCCTTTGCGGGTATACTTGTGGTAGCTGTGTCGGCATCTCGACGAAGTGGCTCCGCCCATGCCTCAATATCGACTATCTCTGCCGCTCCCGAGTCGAATTTTGAGTCAGAGTGGGAAGCTCGTTCTGCTGCACGAATTTTTCGAAACGCGTCCCAGTCGACCAGTCGAAGCGTTTTTCCAGATTTACGCGTAACGACGCCGGAAAAGCTTGTGATGGCTATATGATGTAATGGTCGCTACCAAGATTTTCGTGCGTGTTCAGCCACGTGACCTCTCTCCGCATGTTTTTTACTGAAGTATAGGTCCGGTGTCGTGTCTACACTCACACTATTGCCGATACGGGTTGGGTACAATGTGTCCGTGGCAAGGCTGAGACCTTCTGGTTGGGCATCTAGCCAAGGATTACGACCCTTAAGGGTGCCCCGTTTGTATCCCCACTCGGTATGGTGGGCATTAAAGTCTCCTACAATAAGTAGAGCGTGGCCACGGGAAATTTTGATAGTTTTCCTTAGGAGGTTGGTGAATTTGGAGTTATTCTTGGGCGCGCTATGTACGTTTAGGACAAACATGCTACCACTGTCCTTTTTTCGGGTTGGAATTAACTCTACGAGAACGTGAGCCGCCGACGCCGTGTCCGCACCGGTCTCGTGGCGAATGGCCGTGAGGTTGCGTGTAACGAGGGTGGTGACAGCCTGTTTTAATTTGGATGACGCTCCGGCTGTGTCTTCCTCCAAGTCGGAGGAGGATTTGTAATTTTGAAGCCTGGCAAAAGTTCCAGTTTCTTGGAAGCAAATTACATCAGGAAAGGCGTCCGAGTGGTTAAGTTTAATGTGATGTTCGAGGTTCGCTTGCTTGCGCCGAAACCCTCGGCAGTTCCACGGCCAGACGGTAAGTTCGTCAGGCTTACGGGTGGTCTGATTATTAAGGGAATTAGGCATGATCCGCAGGATTTTTGAAGCTGTCCGCCGAGGGTGGACGGAAGTAAGGTTTGGTGGGTTTGATGGGTCTCGCTCCCCCTTCGCGCATCGGTCTCAGAGGCGTTTTCGAGGGCTGTGGTGCGCGCGTTCTGACTGGAGATCTTAGAATCAATAGCGTCTGCGAATTCGGCAAGCACGTTGTCGAATTTTGCATTGAGGTTCTGGCAAAGGGTTTCACTGAGCTGGTCCTCAAATTTCTGGAGCATGGTCTGAAAGACAAATTGAACCTGACTATCAGGTCCGGGGGTGAGGTTTGATTTTTGGGTTGTGACTCCGTGGCCTGCCGGTAGCGCTGCCGGTAGCTTCGGGGTGCTGCCGGTAGCTTAGGGGTGCTGCGGTATTAGGGACGTGGGTGGAATTAGTTGGGGCTGGACTGCCTTTGAGTTGAGCCAGCTCTGCTTTTAGTGCTCGGTTCTCCAAGAGAACAATCTCTAGCATTTGGCGGATTCGGGTAAGTTCGGAGCGCGATTTAGAGTCTAAGTCACAAATGTTTTGATCCAGTGTGCCCCTACCCTTCACCTCATTTCTACCGTGGGAGACCGTGGCTGCCCAGCTCACCTTGTTTTTGTGGTTGCTGTCGGTGGTCCCTTCGCCGCCGCGTGACGTGGATCGGGATGGTCGCCGCTGGAGGCTCCGGCCCTCTCTCGGTTGGCGACGACGCGACGATGATCGCGAACAGCTGCGGCCCTGGGCGGAGGTGTCCCGGTTTCCCGTTCGGCGGCCTGTGTCTCGCCTGCTCTTCCGCTCTCCTTGGGGCAACCGGGGGAAGGAACTGGATGATGATGATGATGGTTTGTGTTTAATGACGCAAGGCCGACGAGGGCAAAGAGCGCCAGAGGAAGGAACTGGAACGATCCCGGTCTCCGTCCAGAGCACCACCACACAAAGAAATCATTTAAAACAGCAAAACTAACCTAAGCGATAAAAATTATAGCTAAAAAAAAAAACCGAGGCAAAAGCCGGCCTCGGACCACCGTCCTTGGGATCACTAAGCTAAAACGGATCCTCTACACTACAACGACTTTTTAAGTGCGAATGCACTTCTTAAGCGACCCTGAACCTGCGTCCACCGGCGATGTCCGCGCACGTGGAGATGGGCGCGCGCAGCCTGGCCGCTGACATGGCACATACCCACGTGGGGGATTGGCCAGGAATCTCCTCGTCTTCCTTGGCAACGGGGGAGATGGGCGCGCGCTGCCTGGCCGCTGACATGGCACATACCCACGTGGGGGATTGGCCAAGAATCGGGCGTGAGAAGGGCTAATGCACCCGCTTAAAGGAGTACTGACACGAAATTTCAAAGCTGAGATCCGCTCTAGCAATCAAGTACAACGACAACACAAATAGGTGTCTGTGAATAAATGCATCTTTCTTTCTTTGTAGTTGTGTGTGTGTGTGATCTCTCTTTCGCGAACATTACCGAACCGCGCAAATTCAACTCGTGCATTCGCACTTTCACATTCTTCCCCTCGGGGAAATGCGGGGAATTTTTTCTTCTTTAATGCATGGAAATTTTAGAAAACTTTAGAATACAATACACTTAATACACAATAGAAACACTACCAGACAGCAAATGCCAAGGGCATCAGTCGAACAAAGATCAAAACTCAGGCAAGCAAACGCAGGCATCCAAAAGAGGCAGCCACTCCGGTGGATCACTCTGCGCAGCATGCACGCTTCGCACCAACGCCGCCTGTTCCTGAAAAATGCAGTTGGTCGGCCTAGGGGGTTCCGTATGCCGATCAGTCATGCGGCACTTCCACAGGCTAAACAAACCCAGTAGAACAAAAACGTCATATGGCACCAGATTAACATCTTCAAATGGCAGGAAGCGAATGGTGTACGGGTAGATGTCAATGTCCTTTTTCAGTGTCAGCTGCAAAACGTCCCAGAAGAACACAGCGTCCCGGCACAGCACAAAACAATGATCAATTGCCTCTGGTTGATTACAGAGGCGACAATTGTCCAACCAAGGAATAGACATTCCCTTTTCGCGCAGCCATGTCTTAACTGGGAGTGTGGAAGAATGTAGTTTGAAGAAAAACGTTTTTGCATTTGGTGGAATGTATACACATACTCATTACGCGTTTGAAAACATTGCTTTTCTGCTGGCATAAGTAAGACTGGCGATAAATAGGCACTGGGAATAGACTTTCAATAAGAGTGCTCGTCATAGTTTTCCTTGACATGCTGAACAGATATTCCAAGGAAAACCGCGCGGAAAGAAAGTTAAAAGACTCCTCGACCTCCTTGAGAAATCCCCATGGAGACTTCGTATTAACTTCGCCCGTACATACAAGCAAAAAAGGCAAATGGAAACTTATGCGCTGCTGAAGTACAGTTAGTAAAAGTGGGTGATCAACCAATTTGTAGAAGAAAAAAACGAGACACAAGTTAGTGCACAAAGAAATGCATGAGCCCAACACCCCCTGCCTTTAAAGGAAGAAACAAGTCCCTGCGCATAGGTTCCCATTGAGAACCCCACACAAATGTTGCAAAAACTCTATGTAGGGCGTGAACTTTTGCTCGTGCACAGTGAAGCACTTGAAGCACATAAAGGAGCTTTGTGGCAAGGAAGACATTACACACTCTTGCACGTGCAAACACAGAGAGGTCTCGCCCATTCTATGCCTGCGATGCGCGCTGCGTGAGCGCTGATGACCAATGAGGCCCTGTGTTGCGTATTTGATGTGATGGCACGCCGAGGTACTGAAGTGAGGCGCTATCCCAATTAATACCAGCGAATCTGGATGGTTTCGTTCCCCATTGACCGATACAAAATCCCTTTGTATTTTCCATATTAAAATCCCGCTCAAGACACATCGCAGAACCGCTTAGTCACTGTAAGGCCTTCCTGTACCTTTTGTCAGCGCAAAAATACGCTATATCATCTGCATAAGCATGTACCTTAACCTCGCACAATTTTAAGCAAAAACCTTTCACTCTTTGACTCTGCTGAATGCTGAGACAAAGAGGCTGGAGGTACAATGCGAACAGCAAAGGTGAGAGGGGGCAGCCTTGTCTGACAGACGACTTGATCGCAATCGGCTTAGACGGAATACGATTGACGATAAGCTGTGTAGTGCACCGATTATAGCACAGCTTGATACCCTTATATAACACATCACCTAAGCTGTCTGCTGTCAGAAGTGCGAATAAGAAATCGACCAGCTTCGGCTGGCTCAAAGGGCTGTCGATGCTGCCCGCGCTCAAAGCCTCCTGGACTGAGGACGCCTCCTTCAAGCTTCAGTACATTCCCCCCTGTTGATTAAAATAAACATATATTCTCTCTCTCTCTCTCTCTCTCTCTCTCTCTCTCTCGTGAGAAACTAGATCAAACGCTTTTGCAAGGTCAATTTGTATGACGGCCACCTGATCCACCGAATCGGACACGCACTCCAAGACAGAACAAGCAACATGAATATTTGTGTGAATACTCCTGCCCCCAATACCGCAAGTTTGGTGGGACCCCACTAAACTAGTTATTACAAATTGAAGGCGCCTAGATAAAATTTTTGCAGCTATTTTGTATTCAATGTTGCAGATGGAGATTGGTCGGTAACCCTCTACATACCTTAGTTTCTCTGCATCCGCAGTTTTGGGGATTAGCACCGTGTGTCCTGAATAAAAGGTTGGCGGCAAGATATTATGATCATAGGCAGCCGTAAATACGTCCAAGAGAACTGGAGCAAGGATACCAGAAAACTTCCGATAGAACTCCCCACCTAGGCCATCTGGACCTGGGGTCTTGTTAGTCTTACGCGCGGAGATAGCATCCTTAACTTTCTCCAGTGTAATAGGCCCTGACACCATCATGCGCTCCTCATCTGTAAGCCTGGGAAGTAAGCCAATGAGAGAATGGAACTCTAAATGCCGAGTATTAATACTGGACCTCCCAAATAACGTGCTGTAATGTGTGTGAAAAGCACTGGCAATTTCATTTGCTTCAGTATACCTAACACCGTTATAATAACTTTCAATTATCTCCTTTGCAAGTGCGGATTGGCGCTTATCACTAAGACACCGGCGAGAAGGATAACTGTCAAAGAACCTTTCAGGTCTGGACCGAATTAAGGCACCATGATACTTTTCAGTTACATATTTTTGCAATTGTCCTTTAACAATCCCAATTTCTTCCAAAGTTGATCCCGCATTGACTGCTTCCAGTTCATGAAGTGCCACCAATGTACGGGGAAGTTCACGTACATGAAAGCGTTTTAAAAACGAAAGCCGAGCTGACTCCTCTATTGCATCATTCCTAATTTCCTGTTTAAAGAGATCCCATTTCTGATACAGAGATAGCTCGGGAGTTGCTAGAATATGGTGTAAGCAATCAGATACCCCTTTGCAAAAAATTTCGTCCGCCAGTAGAGAGGTATTAAGTTTCCACAGATCCCATTGAGTCGCCTTGTTACGTGGTCTTGACCTACCGCAGTAGATTGAGACCATGCAGTGGTCAGTAAAAAATACTGGACGTACATTTTAGTCCGAAACGCCAGAAACTTCCTCTGCTGATATATATATCCTGTCAAGGCGGGCATTTGAACTGCACTGAAAATGAGTCAAGTGCACTGCACTTCCTTTCATCTGACCGACATCAACAAGACCACGCTCGTGCATTAAATCGGCCAGTGTGGCTGCATTGCGGTCATAGCGCGCAGCTGGCCTAGAACGATCATGCTCACTGCAGACACAGTTGAAATCGCCCATAAAGAGAACCTTTCGTTGTGTTTGAAGGAACTGCCCCAGCGACAAGAAAAAGGTACCACGTTCTCGACAATTAACTGGTGCATATAGGCAAATTATGCGCCATTCAACACCTCCAAGGACAAGGTCACAGCAAATCAAACAACCTGAAGTATCTACAGTGCAGGAGAGACAAGAAAACCCTACTTGCTTGCTGATGAAGAGGAAACATCCGCCAAGCAAGCCTGCGCAATGAGTGACGCATACACTATAATGTTCTACAAAGGGCTCTAATGCCGCCGCTGTGTCCTCTTCACCGCAAAGCTTTGTCTCCTGAATAGCGACGATGCTTACGTCCATCCGTTTAAGGAGACGTAAGAGCTGATACTGTCTTCTTCCGTTCCTGAGACCTCTCACATTAAGCGTGGCAGCGTGCAATGCTGTGAGACTTGTCATCCCGTTGGAGCAGCTTACGTAATTTCTCCTCCAGCTGAACCACCCTTGCGGCTGGCTTTGGACGTTTGAGGCTTAACTTGCTTCTTGGAGCTGGCCAGCGGCACGCATTCACTAACCCCAGGACGCTTGGGCCGATGGTAGCCTAGTGTTAAATATTCGAATGTCGTCGGACGGCGCTCTAGCCATGCCTGCCGCGATCAGCTAGAGTGCCGTCGGACGGCACTCTAGACACTGCGTTACAGCTAACCATCCGTTCATGGCGCTCTTTGCCCTAGTTGGCCTTGCGCCATTAAAATGCCACAACCACCATCATCATCATCACTGTCTTCAGGTGCCTAGAACATAGTTTCATACTAATAGAGGGAAATCTGGCACCACTAGGGGAGCCGCGCTTCGGCGAGCGTTCCGCCATTGTTGCGTCTTGTTGCGAGTTGTAGCGACCGCAGTCTGCTGGTAGCGGGGCCGGTCGCCGTCGCTTCGTCGAGCCAGGACTAGGGGAGAGCTTAGAGCAAACTCAACAGGTTTATTTACATTTTTACAGTGAGTTGTCGAGATGAAGACAGAAGACAGATCTTGGCGGGCCGCAGCACGCCCTTTTTGTTGACCCCCGATCCCTAGTTCCCTAGGTTAGGGATCCCCATACAAAACAATGCGGACCAATGGTGATGTGTACGTTCCTCGCTGTGAAGCACCGCCCTCGGGTAGGGACACGCCTTTCAGGTATGTCGGCAGATGCACAGCACACGCACACACACACACCCTTGCCACTCGTCAGGAGCCTGTAGTAGAGGGGAAGAACGGAAGACGCGCGGGCGCCGCGTATTCTTTTGGTGTCTGCCGCGCGCTGCGTTCCCAGGGAGCCTAACAGCACAGATTAACAAGGTTCGTGGAATCACTCCGGGAAGGGTTAATGGCTTGACCATTGCCACTGCCTTCTTCGCTGTGCTGCCGCCGCCACGGGGTCCCATTGTCCGGTCGTCGCCGTCTGGGCTTTCACGCGCACACGCGTTCAGTTGCTCAGCCCGGGGGAATACCGGCGGGCGACTGACCCGCGCAAACATGGCGCCAGTGAGTCATAACAGCTCCTCCGCCGACGGGAAGATCTCGGACGTCGTGTAGTATCAGCTGCTCGACGGGAGAGATCACCGTAGCAGCATTCCTCCAGCACCATTGAAACCACAAAGACCAACCTCCCCGAACCAGCAAGCGCCGGCAATGAGTTTTCGGCAACCAGGCTGTTCTTTCAAAGGTGCTACAATGCACCTACGCTTTTTTTTTTTTACATATGGCAACCACACTAATACTCTTGCTCACAGCTAAAAACTTAGACTGAATTACTTGAAACACTACTCAAAATCACTACAGAAAAACGTTCCTCAACTGAAAACAAAAAGCAAAAGCGAAAAAGCTAAAAGGCTCTGCTTAATGTGTCAACATTGGCGTTGGCGGAACCCATCTTATACTTCACAGTGAAGTTAAGCTCCTGAAGCGCAAGGCTCCAGCGTAGTAGTCGCGGATTCTTTCCCGACATTTGCGACAGCCACGTCAGTGGGCAGTGGTCAGTGACAAAGACAAAAGAAGTTCCATAGAGGTAGCAGGCCAATTTTTGGGTGGCCCACACAATGCAGGTACGTTCTTTTTCTGACGCACTGTAGGCCTCCTCGCGAACCGAGAGTTTCCTGCTGGCGTACAGCACCGGGTTCTCGTTCCCGTTCTCATCCTCCTGGCAGAGTACTACTCCTAAGCCTCTGTTGCGGGCATCGCATTGCACAGTAAAGGGACGATCATAGTTCGGTGCATGCCGTACGGGCGAGCTAACAAGAGCCGTTTTGAGGCCTTTGGAAGCACCCTCCATTTCTGGTTGCGGGAATTCGCTAACCGCCTCTACTTTCAACTCGTCAGGTCGCCTCCTGCCCTGCCTTACCACGCGCCCTAGGTACCGTACTTCGACGCGAGCTAGCTGGCAGTTAGCCGGCTTCGCTGTCAGTCCAGCGTGTGTCAAACGTCTAAGGACATCGCTAAGATGGTACAGGTGGTCTTCCCATGTATTGTAGTACATAGCAAGGTCGACTAAGTAGGGAACAGCGTATTCTTCAGCCCCCTGCAGAACTCGGTTCATCAGCCTTATCCCGCACTCTCCAGGAAGCCCGCAGTCAGAACGGTGCTGAACACTGAACCCTGGTAGCACTGTATCTCCTTAGGTAAGGCCACTCTAGAAAAAATAGACAGTAGTGCGTTGACTACTTCTACCGAGCTCTGCTCCTTCATTGGGATCGCCTCTGGAAATTTGGCTGGTGGACAAACAGCGGTAAGCAAATACCGGTAGCCTGATTTTGTCGATGGGAGTGGTCCAACAACGTCTATTACCAGCCGGCGGGAAGGCTCCGAAATGAGCTGAACAAGCTTAAATGGTGCCTTTCCCTTCTCGTGCGGTTTTCCCACTCTCTGACAGGTGTCACGCGCTCTTACGTGGTCCTCAACTTCTTTGAAGCATCCTGGCCAGTAAAACTCTGTTAGGAGCCTATCTTTGGTCTTCCGAGCTCCTAAATGCTCCGACCAACCCACTCCATGACACTGATCAACAATGTCATGCCGATACTCAGCTGGAACTACAATCAGGTCAAACCTGCGACCTTTTTCATTCCGGTAGTGACGGTACAAGATGCCATTTTTGACTGGAAAACTGACATTCTTCCTCGCCACCCCTTCTCTGACTGTGTTCCAAACGTCCTTAAGGTTGGGATCGCTTTTCTGCGGCTCGATGAGCTCATCTCTCGTCACTTTCTCCCGTACATTGCCTAGTGATTTCGATACTGGCAACACGAGCAGCCCCTCTTCCGATTCCCCTTCAGCTATATCAGCGCTGGTCTCCTCCTCTGGCCCCTCTCTCTCTTTTTCCGTAGGCGATGGGATAGTAGACTCCGCTGTGCTGACTCCAGCTGGTGTTGCTGTACTTCCTGTGGAACTCGGTTCTTTCCGCTCTAGTTCGGCTGCTAGCGTGCGTGCTTTAGCTCTAGTCAAGGTTTGGACTGTTCCCTCCTGAAAACTTCTCCCTTGCTCTCCAAGCAGACGGTCGGTCTGATTCGAGAACAAGTAGGAGTACTGCGAGGGCAGCTTGTCTGACACCGCCACTTCTGTCTCTACTTCTCCGAACGGCCCAGTGATGACTACTCGAGCTACCGGGAGACAAATACTTCCCTCTTGCAAAACCGGTTTAATCCATGCGCACTTGCCGTTGTAATCTGCTTGTGCCACATAGTCCGGGTGCACCAGATCAATGGTTGCCCCACTGTCTCGTAATACGCGGCATGGCTTTCCGTTCACTGTTAGGTTAAAAAGGTAAGGACTAAGTAGCTCCTCGCTAGTAGCAGAGTCACAAGTGTACGAAAGGGCTGGCCTGGGCCTACGACAGCCTATGGCAATATGACCGACCTCCTTGCATTTGTAGCAGGTAGGTGGTTGCCGCGCGTCAAAAGGACTCTTTTTGGACGAAGTCTCCGAAGCTTTTCCCTCCTGTCTGTTTTGCGATCCTTGACTACTTTCAGCGAAGTCCGCCTTTTTCTGTGCCGTCGTACCTGCGCCAGCCCCCTGCTTTCCCGTCCAAGGTTTTCCTCTATCTCCCGCTTTTGCGGGAGGAACCTCGTCCCTTTCTCCCCGGCGTGACGCGTACTCATCAGCCAAGTCGGCAGCTGCCTGCACTGTTACTACTCCGGCCCTATCTTGGATCCAGAGCTTCATTGGCTCGGAAAGCTTAGAAAAAAACTGTTCCAGAGCCACTACCTCAAGAGCCTTTTCGAAGTTCCCAAAAGCGCTGGCTCCCTTCATCCATTCTACCAAGTTTACCTTCAACTCGTAGGCAAACTCAGAATACGTGCTGCCCTGCTTCTTTGTCAGATTGCGAAACCGCTGCCGGAACGCATCTGACGAAAGTCGGAACCTCTTTAGAAGGCTATCCTTCACTTTGTCGTAATTGTCCGCATCCTCCACCGGAAGCCACGCGATCACATCCGCTGCTTCACATGGCAGCAAACTTAACAAATTTCGAGCCCATGTGCTACGGCCAAGCTTCGCTTTTTCACAGGTTCTCTCGAAGTTCTCAAGAAAGAGGCCCACATCTTGCCCTACTTTGAAGGGTTGCATTAGCTTAGATAAATCACAAAGATTTTGTCTTCCTGCTACCTCTACTCCTTGAACCTCAGCCATCTTCCTCACTTCCACTTCCAGGCGCAGCTGTTCTACTTCCAGTTCTTTTTGCTTTAGCTGGCACTCCTGTTGCTTTAGCTGGCACTCCTGTTGCTCCCGCTTTTGCTCGCGCTCCTGTTCCTGTTGCTTTTGAATCTCATTCCACGTTTCTGTAATATCTTCACTGGTGAGATTCAAGCCCTCGATAGCGCGAACAATTTCGTCCTTCTTCATCCCCGAATCTACTTCTGCTCCCAGCTCCTCCCCCAGAATCAGCAGCTGATTCTTCAACAAACGCTTCCAATCCATGACAGAGAACTAGTGTGGTGCGGCTCACTATCTACCCAGAAGTTCCGGAAACAACTGCTTCTGTGGTAGCCTCTACCAGCGAAAAGATTGCACTTCTATCTTATCAGCCTGGCAACCAAAAAACCAAAGCCAGCACTCACCAGTTCACAGCTGTCAGTCTCCGTGATCTCGGCGTGTTGATCATTCTCCGTCCTCCAGGCTCAGATCCAACCGCTTGCCATCCAGTTGTTGCGTCTTGTTGCGAGTTGTAGCGACCGCAGTCTGCTGGTAGCGGGGCCGGTCGCCGTCGCTTCGTCGAGCCAGGACTAGGAGAGAGCTTAGAGCAAACTCAACGGGTTTATTTACATTTTTACAGTGAGTTGTCGAGATGAAGACAGAAGACAGATCTTGGCGGGCCGCAGCACGCCCTTTTTGTTGACCCCCGATCCCTAGTTCCCTAGGTTAGGGATCCCCATGCAAAACAATGCGGACCAATGGTGATGTGTACGTTCCTCGCTGTGAAGCACCTCCCTCGGGTAGGGACACGCCTTTCAGGTATGTCGGCAGATGCACAGCACACGCACACACACACACCCTTGCCACTCGTCAGGAGCCTGTAGTAGAGGGGAAGAACGGAAGACGTGCGGGCGCCGCGTATTCTTTTGGTGTCTACCGCGCGCTGCGTTCCCAGGGAGCCTAACAGCACAGATTAACAAGGTTCGTGGAATCACTCCGGGAAGGGTTAATGGCTTGACCATTGCCACTGCCTTCTTCGCTGTGCTGCCGCCGCCACGGGGTCCCATTGTCCGGTCGTCGCCGTCTGGGCTTTCACGCGCACACGCGTTCAGTTGCTCAGCCCGGGGGAATACCGGCGGGCGACTGACCCGCGGAAACATGGCGCCAGTGAGTCATAACACCATGTAGCGGGCAAGCACGTTCGCTCTGGCTGCGAAAAAGCAACAATATTACTGTAGAAGGTTCATCAAATTTGTTTTGTAATCGTAAAATTCAACCTCCAAAAGATTAATTTGTCAGCGATTATGTACAAGCTTCGTGCACGATGAACAAGAAAAAAAAATGGTTCCCTTTTTTGTTGGCTTCGAGACAAAAAAAAAATTCCCCGCATTTACCCGAGGGGAAGAATGTGAAAGTGCGAATGCAGGAGTTGAATTTGCGCGGTTCGGTAATGTTCGCGAAAGAGAGATCACACACACACACACTACTACAAAGAAAGAAAGATGCATTTATTCACAGACACCTATTTGTGTTGTCGTTGTACTTGATTGCTAGAGCGTATCTCAGCTTTGAAATTTCGTGTCAGTACTCCTTTAAGCGGGTGCATTAGCCCTTCTCACGCCCGATTCCTGGCCAATCCCCCACGTGGGTATGTGCCATGTCAGCGGCCAGGCAGCGCGCGCCCATCTCCCCCCGTTGCCAAGGAAGACGAGGAGATTCCTGGCCAATCCCCCACGTGGGTATGTGCCATGCCAGCGGCCAGGCAGCGCGCGCCCATCTCCCCCCCGTTGCCAAGGAAGACGAGGAGCGCGCGCACCCGCAGCTGTTGCTATGCGGACGGCGGCGGAATGCGGACGGCGGCGGACGCTTCAGGCTCGCTTAAGAAGTGCATTCGCACTTAAAAGAAGCCATACGGCTTGCTAAGCCAAGTAGGCGAGGAACGTCGCCAGCGGCAATGGGGCCGCCCACGGAGGCCCGCCACTGCAGCGGCAAATTTCCCTTTAGTAAAAAATAATATGAAACTCTATGGCCTAGAAACAGCTTTGACAATCTGTAAGCGACCGCACAATGCATAGAAATGGCGCGCAGGTCGCACAGAACCACACCCTTCTGTCCTTCCACCGATGTAAGATGAGCAACGTCACGTAACCCGTCCTCACTGACGGTAGATGCCGAATAAATGGTGTTACCGACGACAGGTTAAGGATTCAGACGAGGGTTCTTAGAACAGCTTCAAGATTTGTTGGCAGCAAGAGTTAACGCGGCTTCGTCAAAAGTCGCACGTTCAGCCAAGTGGTAGTCATAATTGTCTGACTCGAAGCGAGTAGCCTGACCCAACCCATCGACAGGAAGTAGTGTGGGGCTTGAAAAGAAACAAATGAAATTACCTGGGCCTGCACCACCAAACCAAGACAGTGGATCCTGCGGACGAATGTCGTACTAAAAGAACGGACCAACGGCTGCGGAAGCGATGGAAATCCTCCGGTCCCACCACTACAAAAAAAGCGCGAAGCGGATATAAGCGGGTGTGGTGGTGGTGGTGGTTCCAGTTCAATGGCGCGTACCCACTCAGGGGGATTGGCCAGGAAATGGGCGCCTTACCGAAAGAAATTAGGAAATTTTTGAAGGGAAAGAAAAAATTTTTAATTATTAGGATGGATTAGCAGTAGATGAGTAGAGAAATAAAAGTAAGGAGATTAGAGAAAGAAAGAAAAAAAGTAACAACGAACACCATTTAATGAAAATTGGAAGTAAGAAACACGAAGAAAGTGGTACAGACGAAGCAGTGAGCTTGGCGCGCATATTCTTGTCAAGAAAATCCAATGAAGCTAAATACTGTCTAGCACGGCAGACGGCCTGATTCCAGGATGAATGAGTGCAACGCACTGCAAAGATCCCCGTGGCAGAATCCCAGTTCCTTCGCCCCGAATGACAAAATAACTGTAGCAGACAGCGGGAGGTTTAGCCGGCTGCATGTACTTTCTAGGTATCTTCGTCTTATCGTCGGCAGGAGAAGAAGAAATGGTCGATTGTTTCTGGTTCTTTGCAAAAGGCGCATAACGGCGACAGGGCCAGATTAGAGCGGTGCAAGTAATAATTTAAATTTGGCACGCGACAGCGAAAGCTAGTGAGGGTTACTTCACAATTAAGCTCGCGACTGGCTTATGCTGCACTTCCATGAGTACCGGAGGTGCTCGAGCTCCGAGTCGTCGTAGGTAGAATCAGGCAGACTTTGGTGTGCTTCATGAGCTTCAATCTCCTCATCATCATCATCGTCGTCGTCGTCGTCATCATCATCATCATCGCTGTCGTCGTCTTCGCCGTCGCAATCATCTCCACCACCACCGTAATCACCATCATCATTCATTCATTCGTCATCGTAATCATCATCGTCGTCACCATAAATCGGCATCATCATCGTCGTCAATCTGCGACGACCACGACGGGCCACTTTCGTGAGCGCGTGCTCGTGGAGCAGGTTATCTGTGATTCCAGAGTTTAGACAGCAAGAAACAACAAAAAACAAAAGCAAACTTATATTTCTAACATACCCTTACATATTCCAAAGGGAATATTAGCGCAAAAAAATAGCTCCAAACCACGCTGTGAACAGGGTAGGAAAGCAAAGCTGTGAATGACCCCCACAACAATTCCACATGAGACGTCTCTTAAATTCACACACGTTCCTCTACAAAGAGTGAAACCAGAGATTTGGACACCGGCCCATGCATCTTTCCAAGGCAACGAGCTAGCACATGAGGCGGCCCGAGGTTTTAGCTCCCGGGATTGCCCTGACGACGATCTTGGCTCGGACCAGGGGCTAGGGTCAGGCTGGTGACCTACCGGGACATCACTTAACACTATCGCAAGGAGCGCCAGAAATACGGCGCATCCCACGCTGAACAGACCCCAATCTGCAGCCTGGCGTCACCTGCAGGCTAATCATGCTTAAATCCTGCAGTATTGAGCAACATTTATCCGGACCTTTACAATGATCAATGCAAGTGTTGCACCTAGCGAGCCACACTCACTCACACGATTTGGGCTTGTGATGCTCAGCCACGAAACCTACGAGTATGCTTACGAATTACCAATGCGGAGCAGTGGGAGACCTGTTTGCTTAGCTCCGAACCCGAAATACAGATAAAGGTCGTCCAAGAGGCTGAAGGAGCCGCTCGCGCGCAAGGGCTGGAAGCCGCCATGTGAGGGGGAGGAATTCTGGAAAGCTGCCAATTCCCCTTCCTCCTTTCACCCAGTTGAAAGGCGAAATAAAGTTATTATCGTCATCAGCGATAGTCGCGGAATCGACCTCGCACACGAGAGAAGAACTCACTGGCGTGGTTCAGTCGTTAATTTCGGAAAAAACGAGGTGAGGGCGCACTGGATGCTAGTAGAACTCCTCCTAATATTTAAAATTTGCGTGTTGGGTACGAAGATTGCGTTGGGTTGCGTCGTGTTGGGTACGAAGTACGAAGATCTTGACGGTACGAAGATTGCGTGTTTGTGGCGTCGCTAAGCTTGTCGTTATCGTATCTTTAGAGTTAAGCGAAGTATTGTCATTATTATCATTACCATCGTTTTAACTCCATTCATCATACTTACACCACCATGTCCAAGTAACCATCATCAACTGCACCAGAAGCCCACCCACCACCACGATCCCAATCGTCATCAGCAGCAAGGTTACGCGAGCGTCGCGAGGTGCCTGCAGCACTCAGAAGCGCCATTTTGTTCGGGACGGAACGAGTAAGCAGACGGCCTGGTTTTCTCCCTTCTTTTCCTTGCGGCGGGCATTTCTAGTTCCGAACTAATGATAACGTGTTTAGTGCTTTGATACGCGAAGTTCACGGTGCTTTTCGAATGCAAAATGGTGACCGCTGGCTTCTGTGCACCCACTAACACAGCGCGTCGTTAGCCTCGCACGCAGCCTCGAACTGCGCCACACCCCGCAGGCCAATATCACCTCCGACGTGCTGGATTCGACGTTTAAAAAAATGGCTGCGGCTTAGCTCAGCTGATTTTGGATATGCAAAGCAAAAGCTTGGCTTATTCTGGTTGAGTCTTGGTTCCCCTTGGTTAACCTTTGACGTAGATGTATTGCCGACCGCGGCTCAAAGCCGTTCGGTCCCGTGCAACGCTCACTCAAGGTGGCCCGGCGAACGCGCCCTTCATTCACGGCCAACGCGGCGTTCCTCTTCGCCGGACGCGAGACTAGTCAAGTAGCCCGAGACGACACCGCGGCGCGTGCGCGGGAGGCAGCGGGGGTGGTCGGCTGCAGCCGCGGCACCGGCCGCCGCTCATGCTGAGCAGAACGACTGAAAACAGGGCATTGTGTTCAGCGCCGAAAGCTGCAGCCCTGTGAATCACGCAATGCGCTTCGAGGGGTGTGACGCAGGGGGTGTGTCTGCGGTCAAAAGGTTAAATTGCGCGAATGGGGCGAAACCGCTGGACGAAAGTAGTAAAGCTCTGCTCTAAATTGGCATAGCACCTACAGGGCCAACTTGAATTGTTTCGGGGATCCGTGAGCCGTAGAAAATGTTGCACTCGCTTTAGCCTCCTCAGTCTCCACAAGAACCCGTATCCTCGCATTAGTCTCGGAGGAGGAGAGTAACGAGGGGGACGGGAATCCGGCTCCTCGCACCGAAGTGGAAATATTACTCCCTCCACAGGGAGTTATCCCTCTCCAGACCTCCCATTTAACTCCTGTTCTGGCGGGGCATGGCATTTTGCAACTTCTGACGACTTCTGTTTCTCGCACTAGGCCTGTCAGTAAAGCTGTTTGGTCGCACCAATCGACGCCCGCTGACAATGTACCTTATAAAATAGCTGAAGCTACTTTATTATAAAATAAAGTAGCTCGTTGGCCTGAGCTGCGCACAAATTCTTCGCTTGTACTGTGATCAGGCCCCTCGTCGTACACACCTTACCTCCATCGTTGAGTAAACCACCACGGCTATTCAGTCAGCGTTGCGATGCTTATTTTATTACGGCGCTATGGTGACCTTGCTGTACTCGCTTTCCTCATTGACAGTGATAATGAGCGCTCTCAGATTCTGAACAGTATTTAGAATTATGCGTGAACTACGGGAATTTTAAATTCGGAGAATTTCTTTTGGCATTTTCTTTTGTTTACAGGGTACGATCAAATTCGTCATCTTGCTCAAGACGGAATCACTAAGCCACGACAGGAGTCACGTTAATTCCGCTACTACATTTGCAAAGAAATACGTCGCCTTATGGCACATATGTTTTACATAGACTGTGATTGATTTATTGAGAATCGTCTATACTTTTGAAAGCTGCTGTTGCCATCCCTTGACGTGTCTGTTCTTGCAGCAAGGTATTCGGTGGCCATGTATACTAAACGCTATTATTCTACCGCTATTTCTGTTGCTCGTGGATCGCAAAGATGCAGCTCTGTCTTATGGCTCGTAAAATTTCCTGCACTGGTGATGTTCGGTTCGTTCATTTTCCGTAGTCTCCCTGGGTCCTGCTAGTAGTGTGTGTGGGACACACCAGCTGCATTCTTTGGCACCTCGTACCGTTAGACACTACCTGAAGCGTCCGGCCTCCCTCTAAGGCATTCACACCTTGAAGAACGCAGATGCCTCGCGCCATACGGAAGCCCGCATCGAGCCCCGCCCCCCTCATAACAATACGCGTACAGAGCCGATTCCGGCAATACTAGCCTGGCCCATATCGTAAGATGAACTCTAGTACGTACCGCAGTATTGAAACCGCACTGCGTATTTGCCGCGACTAATAACGCATGCATCCTGCTTCCAGGACGTCTAGCGAGGATCCACAGCCGGAGCGATGGCCAACGACAGCTGGGAACAGCTCGGCCTGACCCTCTGGTTCCGCGTGTGGCTGACGCGCGTGCGACGTCACTACCTGACCACGCTTGCACAGCTCGCCCTCATGCTCGTCATGATGAGCTCCGTGTGGGACGACTCCGTGGCCCCGTATCGCGGGGAGCCTCATCGACAGGAGGTCTTCGGCGGCATCACGCCCATAAAACTATGGGGCCGGCCCAACGAGTCCTGGAACGCTGGCGAGCTGGCCTTCGCACCCAACCAAACGCTCTTCGCCGAGCTGGTAGAGACGGTCTGTGGAGAGCTCCCGGGCAAATGGAGTGAGTGGACATACACATTGCACGTCTCCCCGTAACCACCGGCGCGTAGTAGATATCGGCGCGAGACCTTTGGCGACGCCACTTCGTACAAACCCCCAACACCTAGCGAGACAGGAAACGTCAGCGTTACTCTATCGACGGCATCACTTAAACGCTGTGCAGTGCGCATTGCGTCTGCTCCATTCAATAAAACCGCGCTACCGTAACCTCTTGCATCTGCCTGCATGCGTGCCTGTGTGTGTGCGTGTGTGTGTGTGTGTGCGTGTTACTTTGCTTGTCGGCAGAGAGTCCACCATTGGGTGTTAACCAAGTATAGCATTTGTATTCCATCTTCCAGATTTCCACGGAGCGAACATGTTGGTTTATTGTTACGACGAACCCGGGCAACGCCAGTTCCCTTAGCGTCGGACGGCTCGACGAGTCTCTATTTGTACGAAAGTATGGGTGGAGGAGGCGAGTACAGCAACTCCCGAAATATTTCGTGGCGTCCGCCGGTTTCATCGGCGTTGCGAGGCGAGACGCTGCGGGGAAGAATTGGAAACAGCAGTGTGCTTTGTAGACATTTTAAGATGACAGAGCGCATATGCAGAAAACGATGCGTCATGGCCTGTGCTGAGCATTCTTTCCTCCTTGGTTGCACGGGACAGGAATTGACCGACGACTTTGCTTCAAGTGTGGTGGCTTTACCATTTCGGTTGACCCTTATGCCTTTCCCCGCAACGGCGTATTGAAGGTGGAGGTAAGAATTCCTTGCACTTGACCAAAGGAGCCTCCTCCTCCCCGCTTGTGCAGAGCCGGTGCCTTTCGAGCGCGCGGAGGCGGCGTCCGCCTACGTCGAGGAGGACGTGTCTCCGCCCTCCGACCAGACTCGGCGAGTGGCCGTCTGGTTCAATCGCACCGCGGACAACAAGCTCACGTACCACGTACGCTTCCCCGACGCCAGGTTCGACATGCAGGACGGCTATCTGCGCCGAGCCATCCTCCCAGGCCCCGCCGATACGGACAGCTATGACGAAATGAGTTGAGCGATTCCTCTTCCCTATTGCAAACGTGTCGCTCTCCTTGAATGAGGACATGAGAATAGGAGTGTAATCGGTCACGGAGGAAAGCTGCGGCGAACGAGGAACGAAACGGAGGGGCCTAAGCCTGCGCAATCTTTTGCTGCGGCAGCCGGGAGACTCAATGTGGCAGTTTGGCAATGTTGGCACGCATCCGCGGCAAAAGCTTCACGGCTCAGAGGGCAGGTGTTGTTTGTAGCGTAGCATTTCTTGCGAAATCAAGCCGAACCAATGACGTCACTTTACATAGACCTTTTCTAACAAACCGCAAAGCACAGTATTACAGATTAATTTCGGTGCAGTAGGGGTTTTTGAGATAACGGTACTTTATAACTTAGAAATGGTCCAGAGTTATTGTTACAATTGCGGCCAGCTTCACAGATATTCTGTGGTATGTAGCCGCCAGGACCATCTAAACCCCTGGAGGCTGTACATTGTTCAAAAATATTTTCTATTAAGGGTGTGAACGATGTACAGTTTGAAGTAAAAAGGAATCAGCGTGAGAAAGGGTAAATCCATAACCTACATTGCGTGAAACTAGCGAAAATTTGAAATAGCAGTTGGATACAGTAAATTCTGCGGCACGCAGCAAAACTGAAAGCAATTTTGTCCTCGATTCCTTCGTACTTGTTCAATTGATTCCCCTTTCGGTGGCTGCTATTGGGGTACGGAGTTTTTCTGCTCGCAAGCGGCAAAACGTTCCGGTGGCAAGTTTGTTTTCTGACCGATTAACTTCTGCCCAGCCTGTGTATGCTTGTTGCCTTAAAGCAGTCTTAAAACGCAGACTCCACGGTCTGATGCTATATGTGCAACTTTTCGCTGGAACTACCACTTTCCAGAGTTTATACCAGAGCCCACTGCAGTACCAAAGCAAAATAATCAGGTGGTATTTTACGAACGTGCGATAGAAACTTTGTCATTGTGTCGGAGCGCGACTCTAAGCGGGTGTTAATGCATTGATCGGCGGCGACATAGACGTCAGCGGAAACGAACAAACATAGATCCCACAGGGGAATGAAATGCAGGGCTGGTGGAACGTAGCGGACAACGAATGACGGTGGTAGAGAGCGCGAGAAGGAAAGAGAGCAAAGTTGCGATTGAAACCTGCCCCGGGAGGCCAACCCGCGAAGAGATGGCGCCCGAGTTGCTGGCCGTAAACCGTTCGCCGATGTCTTCGTCGGTAAAAGGAACGTAGTGGACCCGTCCCTACATAAAACAATTCGGAACAAAGCCCTGAATAAGCGGAGGCCTGTGTGTGGCGGCTAAGAGGTAAGGCCAGAATGGTCTGTAGAAGCACATACAGATGCCATTAACAGTAATTGGAACACGGTGTGGTTACTTTCAGAATTTTTTTTCTTTTGGAACCTGTCCGGATTCATTGGTATGCAATTAAAGGGGCCTTGCCTAATAGGCAAAGCTTCCTGTAAACTAGTAATGGCTTAATTAAAGCCAGCAAGACAAATACTTTGGTACATTCACAAATCCTTGTGCCAAGAACTTAAGGCGGCACCTGTGCAAGCGTGGCAATTAAACTATTTCTTCTCAATACGAAGAACAAACAAAACACCCCAAAATCAGCGCTGAAATTTCGCATCAAGGAGAATTTTCAACTGGAAGCAGCGGGGGCTCAACATTCAGGCCGTTGTTTCTCCGTACCCGCACTCATGGCCGTACCCTTGACCTCGTACCCGCAGCTTCCACTCATTCTGAGCAAACAGCATATTTTTCACATGGGTGGACTGGAGGCTGTGATAACGGCCTATCGAGAGCCGCGATGCACTGTGCGGCGTCGGCGACGACGTCGTCCAAAAAGGGAGCAAGCGCGGAGCGGAGTAGATAACGAATGACGCAAACAGCGAAGATAACGCGACAGCCTCTAGCATGCGGAAGAAGCGGCCAATACAAACCTTTGAAGATATGGCGCATGCCAAGGTCTGGCCTTTCAAACGAAACTTTAGTGTTTTAACTGATGGCGTACATTCCCTCAAAAACGGCCTGCAGGAAAGCCAGCTTTCTCTGACGATGATGATGAATTGCCCTGGGTGAAAAGAAAGAAAAAAAAACCCGCCCGCATCTTCCCACGGGGGGAACTCGAGTAAATGCGCCGCAGAGTGGTGGGGGTATCGCGCGAATGTTGCGTAATTGGGTATGGTTTGGGAATGCTTAATTGTTATTTCGTCTTTATTATTCTTATTCATTAAATGAAGGAGAAGCGAAGGCAAGGAGTGTAAAGTCAGTCTTTATTGCTTGGTGCCGTCAAGCAAAGCGTCAAGTCAAGCGAAAGCCAAGCAAAGACGCCCTTGACTGAATTCCGAACGCGCGCTCCGCCGCTTATATACACACCGCCCGCGCTCGAGGGAGAGGAGTACGGGGGAGAGACGCGCTTGCGCACACTTCCGTACACAAGCGCGCGAGCTTTCCACGCACCCACCACGCCGTTATCACGTGTACACGCCCTGCCGCCGTTACTGTTGAGCGCGACGCAGCGCACGGGTAGCTACGACGCATGCGCGCACAGACGCGCTCCCCCCGCACCGCCGCAGCTGTTGTTGAGAGTGACGGAGCGCACGGGGTACACGCGCTCCTCCCGCACCGCCGCACCTGTTGTTGAGAGCGAGGAGGGTACGGGGGAGAGACGCGCACCTGCGCCTCGACGCGACGCGCATGCGCAGTGAGCGTGTGGACGGCGCCGACAACATCGACGAGTGACATCGCGAGCCTAAGAAATGCTCCGCATTTAAAATGGCTGCGGCTTAGCTCAGCTAACTTTGGCTATGCAAAGCAAAAGCTTGGCTTAGTCTGTTTGAGTCTTGGTTTCTCTTGGTTAACCTTTGATGTAGCTGTGTTTCCTACCACGGCCCAACGCCGTTCGGTCCCGTGCAACGCTCACAGGAGGAGGCCCGCCTCGGTGTCAATCGCGGCGAACACGGTGGTCCTCCTCGCCGCGCGCAAGATGAGTCACGTAGTTCGAGACGACCCAGCGGCGCATGCGTGGGAGGCGGCGGGGTTGGTCGGCTGCCAATCAGCTGACCGCCCGCAACTGCGCGCCGCTCAGCTGATCATTGGAGTAGAACGACTGAAAGCGGGGCCTTGTTCACAGCGCCGAAAGCGGGCCCACGAATCACGTCACGCGCTTCAAAGGGTTTGCTCCAGGGGGTGTGTCTAAGGACACAAGGTGAATTTACGTATCTGCAGGACGAAAGTAGTGAGGCTGTGCTTTAAAACGCTTCCCGTCACCGTAATAAAACCTAGGCCCTCGCGTTGTGATGCCAGCTTCTATCCGATTGCCTCATTTCGACACAGTCGCAGCGGTTTGGATTTAAGGGTCTGCTGAGACAACGAAAGAATCCGCCACGACAAAGCTTTGCGTTCCACCATCGTCATCGGTACACGGAGGGGTGCATGATTTTTTTGGTTTCTCTTTTCGAAGCCACAATGTTACGACGTTACACACGAAGCTGCATGACAGTAGCTGTTGTTGTTTTTCTATTTTCGAAGCCACAACGTTAAGACATACCACCTGAAGCTGCACAACAGCAGCTGTTGGGGTGATCGCTCGTGTATTTTCTTTTTGTGCATTGCGGGGGGACTCTTTTACTAAAGAGTCAACCCTTGAGCTTATATTTCGCATTTCGCTTCAAAACGGTGTTTAAGAATCTTTTTAAACAGAGAGGCATGTGTGAGCAGGGTATTAGATCGAAGCTTCGATGGCTTAACGCGCTGTTGACGCTATCTTTTCAGGGCTCCTCCTGCCACTGCAGTACCTGGTAGAATCAACGTTTGCCGAGCAAGTGGCCGCACATTTGGGCAAATCCCTTTCTCATGACGTGAGTGTATTCGTAGTGGACACGCATCTTAAACCCGATGTCTTTACTTGCGGGAGTTATGAATTCGTGTACATTTCCTTTCAAAATATGCCGAAATCAGTTGTGTGGCCGAAGAATTAAACAATAGGAGTTCAACAGTAGCCCAGCATGACTATACAGAGGCCAAAACTTGTTTGTCTTGCTTTTCTTGGGTGCGCAGGTGCGGCCCGCGTCTACTCTAGACGGTCCTCTGGGCCGCTAGGTTTGACCTTCCGGACCTAATAAAGTTCAATGTCTGTCTGTCTGTCTGAAAGCTCTAAGCAGTCACCACGTGAACAGAGTGACGTGCAAAACGTCTACGACAGTTATGAATATCACAGTGCTAGGCGCGCTTTCTCACAGGATTCCTCTACGACCGCTACCATTTTACAAAGCGCTTTCTGTTGTCGCACTTCTGAGCATAGTCGCCGTACAGCACTAAAAAAATTTAAAGTAGAATGCGCCAGTATGTCCAGCCCTCTTCTCCCCGTAACCCTACCCCCCAAGTAAGCATTTCATAGGAAGCTGATTTAAAAATTGTGCGCACGTCATATTTTGTATAAAAATGGCGATTTTGAATAGAAACATCAGTGCGGCATCCGGCGCCTACATTTGTAAAGCTGTGTGCTGCTGAGTAGAAGGGTTACGGGTCGTTTTCGTGCTGGGTTGTTTTCAAGCGGACTAAAAAGAAAAACAAAGCATCACCACCGCATGGGGGATTTCCGCCCGCATTATAGCAACCCTGCATGCTCGGTCAATTCGTCTCAGTTCCTATCCCTCCGATATTCCATGGCTGTCAGGCCAAGTATCTGTTACTGGCGTTAGTCTCCTTTAAAGTCGAGCTAAGCCTTAACCGCATAAGGCCTCGAATATTTTAAACAAAGAGGGATTAGAGCATAACTTACTACAGCGATAGCTGCGAATGCTACGGCCGTTTGGCGTTACAAGGCCGAAAACGCCCAAGGAGCCGCCCTGGTCAGTAAAAGAGTGGCCGTTGGACTCTAAAACCCTAGCGCGGCTGCGCATGCCATATGAATAGGAGTTTGTAAATGAGAGGAGGACAGTTTCTGACGCCGGTACGGGGCACTCGCGGGTGGATATTCACGAAACATGGGCCATTGTACTGCATTATCTGCAAAAATGTCCCATTAAAACCCCCAGGTGGCGGGGTATTTGCGTAGCGATATCCCGGAGCTTCTCACATTGCGTTTCTCCGCCAGAGCTCGGGCGCCCTAAAATCCCGGATCCTAGCTATTGACGCTTCTTTGAAAAATGTTTAAACCCATCCTGGAGCATGTATAAAAATTATTCACAAATTCAGAGAATTATCTACTAATGCGTAACATTCTTATGCCACTTGTTTGAGTGTGAATTTTTACATTCAATTCCCTATTTTGTCTAAATCCTGTCCCACCAATTATCTCCGTTTTTTAACGCTATTACGTTATTATAACGATTCGAAGTTGAACGTACGCGAAGTCTTCATTATTGTGGGAATGCAGGCCGTTATACGGTTTGCCAATTTCCCTAATTGCCTAATATTTTTCTTATTATTTTTCTAAATTTAGTTCGACCAATCATCACCATAACGATTACGTTTTGAACATTCGGCAAATCTACATTACTGTGGGAAACGACGGTGTTACACGGTTCGACATTTTCCGTAATTTTTATTTTTTAGTGTTTCAACATTTATTTCTACCAACTATTTCATTTACGCTATTAGGTGGACCTTCCGCAATATCTGCATTACTATGGCAATGCATGTCATTATGCGGTTGGTCATTTTTCGTATTTTCTCATTTTTTGTTATTTATTTTTTCCTCATTTACGCTATTACAACGACTGCATATGAAACTTCCCCCAAAATCTGCTTATTTGTGGAAATGCAGGGCATTGCACGGTTCCCCATTTCCTGCATTTTTATCTTATTATTTTTTTTTTTTTCAAAATTTCGTTCTCGCGCGTTCGATTCCCGGCCGCGGCGGCCGCTTTTCTGATGGAGGCAAAAAGCAAAAACGCCCGTGTGTGCGAGATTTCGGCACACGTTAACGATTCCCAGGGGGTCTAAACTAATCCGGAGCCCTCCACTACGGCGTGCCTCATCGCCTGCGTTGCCTCGGAGCGTTACACCCTACAATCAATCAATCAATCAATCAATCAATCAATCAATCAATCAATCAATCAATCAAAACGTGAAACAAAATGTGGGACCAGTCACAGCAGTATATCTATGTCCCAAAACAGGAGGAAAGAAATAGGGAATACAGGGAGAGAGAGAGAGAGAGAGAGAGAGAGAGAGAGAGAGAGAGAGAGAGAGAGAGAGAGATAGAGAGAGAGAGAGAGAGAGAGCGGGCTTTGGGTAGCACGGTTGATGAGTTCAACAATATCCCCAGCTCTTTTCTCTTCCCTTTCTTAATTAATCACCACCACCACCCATGGTTTATGAGCTAGGTTTCTCAGTTCAAATTGTAAGTGGGCCTCAGTGCCCGATACTCTTCAAAACTGCACTACGTGAGCATGAATGCATGCAGCGTCGTTTCCACCATAGGAAGCACCGCTTGCCATAACGTGGTCCTTCGCATGGCGTGGGCGCTCCTCAACCGTATTCCGGTGCCGTGCTGTGGACGTGCGCAGGTGTTCCTGATCCGGCTGCCGTACCCGCGCCTCTTCTACGGCTCCGACGAGCACACGCTGGCCACGGTGGCGCTGCGGTTCGCCGTCGGCTTCTCCGTGCCCTTCTCCGCCCTGGTCGTCAAGCTCGTGCGCGAGAAGCGCGCAGGAACCAAGGTGGGCCCCTACGGAGTCTCGGCTAGTCTGCGCCCTGTATACCTCCTTGAGTGTGCCATTGGCGGTTTGTTGTTGACGCCCAAGATATCTTTCGTATACCCTCTTGAACTGTTGCGACAACAAGCCTTGTGGCAGTACAGAAGGATATCCGAGGTAATGAGAACTGCGTGAATACGGCTTGGAAGAAATATCTTACTTTTCTACGGCACTAAGAAAGCATTGCAATAGCATTTTGGAGCTCCGTGGTCAGAGCCTGTTATGTAATAACTCAAGAGTTAGTTCGGACTGCAAGGAATATGTCAGTAACAATAAGGAAACAGCAAAAAGGAAGACCGAGATATAAGCCGGCATTTTATGGGCTGGGGTGTTGCATTATCTTTGGTCGTGTTGTGCCGACCTGCTTGTGGAAATGACCTGGCAGGCCGATATCCGCAAGCTGCATTCAGAATTCAAATACCTTCCATATTTTTACGAGGACGTGCAAAGAAAATTTAAAACTCCAATTTCCTGCTTTCTTTTTTGCAGTTAGAACAGCTTCTGATATTAACGTGGAAGTTGTGCACACGCGGGTGGCTGGGCGATAAAAACCGGTCAGCAAAAGGAAAAACGCGTTAGCGAAGTAAGCACAAAATGGGCCAAAAGTGCTTGGCAATGAACTAGCTAGGGCGAACCCTGGCACCTGACGGTACTAAATTAAGCAAATAAATACCATCTGTAAAAACTGAGCGCAGCAAAATAAATTTGCGGCGTTAAAGCAGTACAGGAACTGTCCGTTAGGAATAGTCATACGAATGTTTAAACCCTCTCGCTTCCAGTTATCCACTTATTCATACTGAACGCCAACATGCTGGACCATATAGGTGGGGCAATAGACAACGTCTGAAGTACAAAGAGCGCATGAACAGGTTGCGACCTATGGCACGTCACACGCACGTCTAAATGCTAGCCTAGAACAACAGCCATAAAAAAAGAATCATCAGCAACATCCTACTCAGCTCCTCGTCAGGGCCTCCCATTGACATCCGACACCTCCCGTCCTGCGCTACTCGACTGCATTGTTTGCCCCCCAAATCTCCTTGGTTCATCCCGCCGTCGTGGTATCGGCCTTTCCCTTATTCTGCACCCGTCTCGGGTATCAAATCTGTTATCCTGATGGTCCACCGGCTTTGGATTTGTCTAAATACGTGGCCAGCCCAAGTGGATTTCTTTTTCTTTATTTCACCTATGATATCGTCAACTCGAGTTTGTTCCCTGATTCAGAAAGCTCGTTTCCTGTCAGCACAGGTGAAATCTCAGTGAGGCAAAACACCGTGCCCCAGCAATGCAGCACTAAGGTCACTATAAAACTAGAAAAATTAATAAAAAGTAAAAGTAGCCGCACCATTGGTTTAGGTTACGGTAATTCATGAGACAAACCATTTTCCAACTCATGTGTGAGATTTTTCATTCGTAAAATCTGAAGGGGGAGGGAGGGGATCCTGTAGTTTAATAGTACGTGCATAAAAGCTATTCATGTGAGATTTTCTTCTAGCAAACATTGGCGGAATGGAGAGGCTTCAAAAAAGTTCTATAGCGAGGCAGTTGAATCCCAATTTTCCGATGTACGATGGTATGCAAAATATGGAGACGAATAACTTTGCGCCTGCGCCCTAGTGAACTCATGTTATTTCTAAGCATTAGCACGAACGGGGAATCCCCTCTCTGATATCTTCCAAAGATGAACCTAATCGTCTTCCTTTGTACACGTTCGAAATTCATCCTACCCAACAAGCCGCTTCGATGCCGACATTATTGTGCACAGATGCATTGCCGGGAAGACCTTTTTCTGGTGTCATACAAGCAGCTTCCCGCAGAAGTCGGACGGTGCCTGTATATTTAGCAAATACCCCCACAAAATCTCTTTCTTCATTCCACACAAAAAAAAAAAAAAAAAAACGCGACACCCCGTGCCTCTTTGCTCCGGCTTCGCTTGGACGAGCAATGCATTGCTGGCAAGAAACTTTAATGGTAATACTAGAAGAGGGCCGTGAAAGCATGGGGACTCTTGCGCCTTCCTAGATAGTTCCGGAACCGCAGTGATGTTTGAACAATGTAATGTGTTACTGGCTTCAGGGAAGAAATCGTCTGCACTTTATTCCCGATGCCATCGCTCAGTAGAAAAACAGGAGGCCACATTGTTGTGTCCCAGTGCAGATTCCAGTGTGCCCCAGCTTGCATTTCAGTGTGGAACCCGAGTGTGGTGTATACAGTGCGGCAGCATGTGGATCGCGGCACTGGCAGTGGCACAGTTCCGGTGGAGACATTTATGTCTAAAATAGTTGCAGCAGACTAATAATTCACTTTTCCTCGCCATGACAGCACTTCGCACCCTGGTGTGATATTCGGGCACTCATGGCTTGTTGTTCGCCATTCGTTTCGGTTATTTAGAATGACCTCTGCAACACTTATGTTTAGCATTCGCGTTTGTTCGTTCTCTACGCATCACGCAATTTGTGCATCAACGCTGGGTGTTTCTTAGCTATGAAGAAGGGTGCGAGGCCATGAGGTAGTAGGATTCGCGCTCTCTTACCCCCGTTTTATGCTTTCAATTTGCCAGGGAATAACTTGAGAAACTATAGTACAAGCACGCACGCACGCGGCGCCGGGGTCCCTGTCGGGCGCGGGCTGCTGCGACCTCACCACGATGCGGGCACAACCTGCGCGCCCAGGACGTGCTCCTGCACGCGGGGATGAGCGGCGGCTCGTACCTGATGGGCCACGTGTACGAGGCCGGCTTCGTCATGGGCTGCGCCATCCTGCTCATGTGCGTGCCGCTCTTCGTGTACCGCAACGCCGGTGGAACGGCGCTGCTGCACTACGTCGACCCCGAGTTCCTCGTCATCTGCCTCGTCGTCTTCGCCGTGCTCACCATCGAGCACGCCATGCTGCTCTCGGTCTTCATCTGGAACCGTCAGTAAAACAGTTCGCTTTTTCCTCCTCCTCCTCCTCCTCCTCTCTTATGTATCAACACGATGCCCCTTAGAGCGAAAGCTGTTTATGAAATGCCACCCGTCGACCCTTTGACGTCAGTTTTGACTTCGTATGTCAACTATTTGTGACGGCATTTGCGGCCTTAAAAAGAGCTCCATTTTATCCTAACGAGAGACCTTGGCGAATGAGTAGGCGTAAAGTAGGATTACCTGCTATGGTCCCCCACTGGCGCGATTGTAAACTGTCTCCTCGAGGCGGACATTTGTGTCGGAACAGGGGAATGAGAAATGGAATCGGTATTCCTGTATGCGCAAGGGTCAATATCGTGGCAGCGTGCGCGCGTGTGTGCTTGTTTATCAATAAATCAACCCGCACATTGTAGGCTTATCTGCGTAATACAAGCTGCGTCGCACCAGCTTCCTGGCGGAAAATATTTGCCTCCACGAGTAGTTACTTGGCTTGTACGTTGAATTCTTTGTGGCCTTATTTGCATGACCTCTAACTTTGTGGCCAATACTGTGCGTATGCATACACATCGCGAATCGCTATAAGCGTTGCCTGCTTCTCCACTGAAGTCGATGACAATGATGACTATGTCGACGGCACATGTATGGGATCCCTTCCCATTGCCAACGACTCTTGCTTATGGCGGGTGATTCCCCATGCTCTGTGGCAATCAGCAGTTCCTCGTAGCTGGGTCCCTTTAAACTGGCCCAGTTCGCTCACTGTGGCGTATACGTGTGCAGCCTCCGTGGCGTTCGCTGCGTCCGCCATCTACTGGATCCTGCTGGGCCTCGTTCCGTACGCGCTGGTGCACAACTTCTTCGGGCTGGGTTTCTACTATCTCACCAGCAAGCCTGTCAGAGTCGCTTCGGCGTGCAGCCCTGTCATGTACCTCCTATGGTGCCTCAACGTCATTGAGCACTACGAGAAGTACGGTACGTCGCCATGCTACATCGCCCACGGGGTTCTTGCGGTTCTTACCCCTCGAGATACCGCCATCGAACGGGACGTGATGACAAAACACAAGTTTGCTTCATTCCGAAGAAGGCTTTGTCTCGATAACCGTGATACCAATTTTATCGCAAAATGGAAACCAATAATCGAGATACTGCGGGAAACAAATGATGCGGGGTCGTTCCCCAACCAATTCCAGCAATTACTCAATGACGTCACAGAATTGTGTTTGTGCGATTGGTGACCGCCGACGTAACGCACCCCCAAACCACACTACTGGGCGGTAGCAGTGGGTCTTCCTGTTCGGTTTGATTCTATCACTTGAATTCTGATGTGCAGTTAACATGTTCACTACGTTTTCAGTGCTAGTTCTGAGTGCGTCACTCCGGCCATATTACGTCACTCTAAAGCGAAAGTTTTGCAATAAGTCTGCTTTCTTTATTTATTTCATTATTTACTGATGATTACTTTTTTAGTTATAATGAATAAAGAAAAACTGAATAGCCTACAGATTTTAATTTTGCAGGGTTTCGGCATAGATGAAAAAACAGTTCTCTTGTCCTTGACATTGAGAAGTCGCGGAAAAACGGACACTGTCGTAGGCTTGCTCAGCTTTAAGTAACGCGTGTATACTGGCTTCCACTCGCGTTGAAATGTATGAACCGCACTTACATATGTATGTATGTATATACACTACAGCCATACTAGTACTTTCGAATAGAATTATACCAGCAGAGGTTCGTCTCCGCGCTCTTTGTCGTGGCATAAATTTTCGTTGCAGTTGTGAGCTAGGTCGTGGCTCGAATGAAGATCGAATGGAAGAAACTAGGGTTTGAGAATTTAAACGTTTAATAATAGAGAAAAATTGAGGTTACAGTAGATTCGGACAGAGGAGCACGGGGAGAAAACGTCTGACGCGGTGCACAGGCGTGGGGCGACTCTCTGGGCGAACAGCACACACACGTAAGAGAGAGAGAGAGAACGAACATAAACAGTCGCGTTGAGTCAGGGGCGCGTTCGTGCTCTGGAGGAGCTCGGATTCTCAGCGCGGCCGTGGCCGTAAATTACGGTCGTTCTGCGCGTCTTCTGTGTGTCTGGGCGGCACCTTCGGTGGTGTTGAGAGGCTAAGGACCCCGTGGCCGACCGTTCCCGTTTCTCGGCAGAGAGACTTCTGCGAAACGTCGGAGCGAGCTGACACAGTGAACAGGTGCAGTGATCTGAAATCGGCTCCGAAAGGCGACGTCAATAATGCAACGTTATACTATCTTCGCACAAGGCGTTGGCTGCAAGGCAGTGCTTTTACCAATGCTATGCTATTTCGTAAACTGTATCTCACCCAATTTCTTCAAGATGGCCGTTTCTTTCCTATACTCCTGCACCTTATACCATATGGTCGGAAAATGGAGCAGTACACCAGCCCTTTCCTCCCTCTCCTTGCCCCTTACTCCAGAGTAGCGGGAGAGAAAGAAAGAGAGAGAGAAAAGAAACTATTTCTGGCGAGGTTCAGTCCTAGCCTCCTCAGTCCCCGGGTACCCAAATGGGTACCACAACCATAAAGGAAAAAGCTTGCCCCCAGTCGAAATTTGCGCGTCAAACGTGTTTCCCCGCAAAAAGCATGCCTTGCTTTCACTAAACCATGTGTCCAGTGGCGCGATGTGTCCAGGCATTTCTGAAGAGCCAGGCGGCAAAAATGGCCTTCAACGGCGTGAGTGCTCGAATGCGTCCACAGGGTAAGCAAGACCCGGAGTACCCAATTGGGTACCATCAAATTTTATTACTTTCGTTTGCTTTTTTTTTTTGCTGTTGTAATTTTTTTGCGTTTATTTTATGGATAATGAACCGAATAAAAGTGTGTTACAGATGATTTTGCATTTGTGCAGTCTTGGGACTGAAGAGGCTAGAGAATGTCCCTAAAGTGCGGAAGGAGGAAAACCTACCGACCAGTCCGTGCCTTGAAGACCAGGAGAGCCTGGTCGCCAGGGCGCGTCTGGCAGCTATAGTGCGCAAGGATTCCTTGACTAAGGAGTCCTCCCACCGGCGAGTGGCCAAAACACCTCCCGCTCTGCACAATAAGAGTTTTCATCAGCAGGATGCAGGCGCGTCCCGCTTATGCAGTGTGTTGCGACGGTAATTGGAACACTTCAAAAAATTTTCCTGAGCGAACCGCCGCTCTGTTCGCGCTCAAACTTCACACCAAGGTCGCATTTTGTGGTCTATTTTGTTTGACAGCGGGAACAACGACGGTACTTACCTGTCTATCCTGAAAATAAATAAAAACGATTTTCGCCTATGGGAAAATGGCGGCGATTTGGACGTGCGAGCCCGAAAACCGGGTTTTCTGATCGTCTGTTAGGTCATTTCTAGGTGCATTTCCTGATCGTCTGCTGCACCATTTGGCTCAGTACGTGAATCCCAAACATGCGTTTCACTCTGCAGGTGGTTCCGTCATTCCAACATCAACTTGCGCTGGCTCGCACGTTCAAATCAGCCGCCATTTTCCCATAGGCGAAAATTGTTTTTATTTATTTTCACGATACACAGGTAAGTACCATCGTTGCTCCCGGTATCAAACAAAATAGACCACAAATTGCGACCTTCGTGGCAAGTTTGAACGCGAACAGAGCGGCGGTTCGCTCAGGAAAATGTTTTAAAAGTGTTCCAATTATCGTCGCAACACCCTGTATGCGACCTTTTGGCTATATACGGCTCCGCGAGCTCCTCCCTTCCGATTTGTAGCAGCACATTCCCCTCTAGCCTTAAACGATCCCACAATGCCTCGTTGTCGCAGAGGCCGAGCTCACGTGGAAGGACTACCTCGAGCACAAGGTGACCGGTGACGCAACGAGCCTCGGCGTTCTTACCCTGGGGAGCACCTTGATGGCCTTGGTCATGGTGGTCGTCACGCGGTACCTGGACAAAGTGGTGCCTTCGGGAAACGGCGTGCCCAAACCATTCTATTACCTATTATCGGTACGCACGGTCATTATTTAATGTCTACTTTTACCAGTATTGCGCGTGACCCGAACATGAGAGATAAACTTGCTATTGTGCGATATTGTCATACAATCCCGTGATCCTATCATCAGAGGAGAGAGCGATGAACATTTGCTACAATGAACTCCCAGGCACATTCCCGTGGCTGTTAGAGCTGGTTGCGGGGCATCAGAGTCCTGAATTGCTAGCAGAAATTCTTGTGCAGTTGCCGCCGTGATTTCGATGATGCGTGTGGGGGTCCAGATATCCTTGTCGTCCCGTAGACCGAGGGTGGGAGACCCCTAGAAGTACGACTCGACTTCTTGTGCCATCGAACAGTAGAAGGACAAGGCAGTGAGAGGACAAGGAAGTCGCGCACTGTAGGGGCGGCGTTGCACAGAGCCGTCGTGTACACCCGACAGGCGGAAGCTACTGTGCGACCAAAAATGGTTTTGTTATCGGCGTTGACGCCGTTGGCACATCGCAGACGACAGGAGAGAAATTATACTGCCTTGTATACGTGTACGGTAGAGTCAGTATAGAGGGCGCTACATGTAAACATCTAAAGGGAGAAAATCGCTGGGCTGGAGGAGGAAACCCGCTATTTTCTCTTTTTCTACCCTTTTTTCCTTGCTTCTATTCGACACACCCCTTTCTCTCGCGTTCGATAAACTACGTGTTCCTCCTTGGCCTCTTGTGCAACTGCGCTTCCCGAAACGCGCGTTTTCTCGCGTGACCTGTGTAAGTCAGCTATCCCGATGCACCGGTGCACTAAATTCCTGCATGGATTTTTGTCCCAATATTACGTGCTCGTAATTAACTGAGTCCTTAACATGCGCATTCTGCTTCTACTGTTATTTCTTCCTGTTTTAAGTAACACGCGCGAAGCATCAGCAGAGCTCGCTCAAGTTCCTTCCGTTATCTCCTGTACGTAATCGGCATCTCGCATGTGGCCTTCCCTCTTTAAGGCAGCAACACGGTGTCTTTTCGGCGAGCCGGTTTCTTTAGTTCCCTATTTCCCATTAATGACCAGACTTTCTACAACCGGCTTAAAAGCAATTGCCGCCTTTTCCTGCACTCGACAAGTATGCACGTGGTTTTCTGCATGTGGCGTGTCACATCTGTGGTGTGCTACAGTACCGTCTTCCCTCTGCTTTCTAACTAAAAAATTACACCATCTTCCCGTAGGGGAACCCTGAGTAGTATGCGAAGCAGCCATGGGGTCGACTGAAGTTCCCATTAGTTTTCAGTTCGTCGTTTCCCTTGGCGTTCAGCTTCGCGTGCCTTCGTTGCATCAGTAGCTTCTTGACGTAGATTGAATGAGTGAAGGACATAAGGCGCGTTCGTAGCACATGCTCCTGTCTCGGTTTGTAGCGCCGTGGGAAGAGCGCCACGTACCCCCCGTTGCGGCCAGAGAGTCGTGGGATCGAAACCGGGCGCATCCTAACTATTTCTTTTTATAGTGGACTGCGCTGACGTCAGCCCAAATGCTGACGGTGCTGAAGACGCGCGTGCGCAGTAGAGTGCGGACGGCGGACAGCGACAACGACAAGTGAGGGAGGGACACAGACCCGAGCATGAGATGCTTCGCATCTAATAAAATCTACCTCCGGTTAGTGTCGGACAAACGGATGCAAAATGTGGCCTTGGAAATGACCGAAACGTTTCAGCTCTCCGCAGTACGCGGACGGAAATTCCCGTAACATTTATTCCCCGTAACTTTTCGCAGTGGGATTACTGGTGTCCCCGGAAGCAGTGGGACGTGAGCGGCGTGTCCTTCGACCAGGACCCGCGCTACTTTGAGCCGCATCTGCACGAAGCCGAGCCCGTGGCCCACCTCGTGAACGTGTCGGCGGTGAGCGAACATTGCTCAAGTGAATCCGGGTAACGGCGGTTCGTCCCTTAACTGCCAGCCTGCAACTTTTGCAAGCGTTTTTGTTCAGAAACCAGCTTGGCAACACATCTGCAGCGGAAGAGAGTGTTGCGGGAATGGATCCTGGTAGCGGGGGCTCCTCAGTTGTCAACATTTAAGAACATTCTCATACCCTTATTACACAAAATGCAATCAACGTAATGTATAAAGCGCCCACTTATGTTAATTTGCATGAAATACGGAAAGAGTATGTGTGAAGAGCTAAAAATATATACAAAAAGTCCTTGTGGGGTTGTAGCTTTTTGCAGGCACGACTAACTGACGAAGGGCATAGTAGAAGAATTATAACGCGTTTAATCGTAATACGATTTTAAACGTAGATTGTTTGTAGAAATAAATAGCAACAAAAAGCTAAAAATTAACTAATGAAACTTGACTTACTTCACGGTATTGAGCAAAATAAAGGAAGCCCGAAATACGATCACAAACGATGATAATGCACTCTAACCTTGCAACGCTTTGTATCTGCACAAAAACGCATAATTGGCAGAGACAGTGTAAATCGAGACTTTATGTAAAGAAAAGACGAGCGAAAAATAACCAGTACAAACCAGAAGTCTTCAAACAACGCCTAGAACTAACCCAGCTTGTGTACTCAGTCAAATCTGTCTATAAAAAATGGCGAAGCTTACACTGAGTCACGCAAGGCTTGAAACATATCGTAGCTGGAGGATTTCTTTCTGTGTAAGCACTGAAGGACACACCACCATCCATTGCCGTAGTTTTGAACAGGTGCAGCTTTCCGGCTCATATGGCAGTCCTTTCAGTAGTGATTACTGTGTTGCAGTGGAGTAGTGATTCAGCGGAATGCTATATATTTTCGCAAAGCTAATATTGGGGATAAAAGCTTTCTTTGTGTGTAGTTTTAAGTTCAGCACGTTGCGCAACCTAACTCTAGATACAGGGAAACTATTTCTTAGAAATGCATGGGGAGCAAATTTTGACAGCGAATCACAAAAAAAATTTGAGAATCCTGGAAACTATTTTTAGAGTTTTCATGTTCAAGCCAACCTCTTGCTCTATGCACAGTATCACTCTCCTGAAAAGGTTTGTCTACTTTCCTGAGACGCCATAATTTTGAGCGAGAGAGCTGGGAAAGGATTGTTTACTTACATGTTCCGTCGTCGCTTTTCACTGTGATACGTGTACTAATAGTCATCGCCATATCCATCTATATCATCTTTCTCATGCATGACTGGGGAGACCGGATTGTTGTGCCCAAAGCCTTTCACATTTCTCTAAAAGTGGAACGCGTCAGCACGCACTAGAACCGGCGGCAGCCGACTTAACAGGTAGAAATTTCTCGGAATTCCTGTCAATCTTTTTTCGTGGCGGTACCAACCTATAATGATTATTCAATTACAGCAATACGAAATCCCGAAGTTTTTCAAGGCATATTATGTCCCATAATTTTCTGTTGCTGGCGTCCTTTTGTATTCCACCTGTTCACCAGCAAACATTGCAATGTATTTGAAAGCCAGCACAGCACGTTTAAAACCATTCTTTGTTGTTGTTATCCGCCACCACGACAGCAGCTGACGACCAACGGTCATTTGTGCTTGCAGAAGGGAAAAGATGGTGCAGAGCTCAAAGATGTAAACTTGGCGATCTTCAAGAGGCAGGTCACCGTGATCCTGGGGCCACCGAAGTGCGGCTCCTCAACCATCGTAGATGTCCTCACTGGTGAGCCCAATTGTGCGAAAACGCGTCGTGATCGCACGAGACGAACCACCGGTACAAAATACTTCCTTAGCTCATATGTGAATGTGATAGTCCGTAAATACAGGCCGAGGTAACTAATAACGAGCACCGGCGTACGTGATACAGGGTGACCTTTGTTTACGTACTCACGAGTGCGACTACACTGGTGAGGGAAATGACACTTTCACTACCTGGTGGGGAATCGTATGTGGTCGTTAACGATACAATTGTAAGTGTATAGTTACCCATTTCTGAATATGTGTGCACTCGCCTGGACTTACAGCTACGAGGCTGTCTTGTGCTTATGGTACACTACGTATCCTTTGCCCCGCATTTGCAATTGCCCCGCATTTGCAATTGCCTAGCACTGCAGCGTTCACAGTACACGTCAGTAGCTTGAGTGCATCGACGTTTTGAGTAAAGTCCCGCTCCGCCACAGTCAACACTTGGTGACGTAAACATGCCGTTGCTGAAATCACTTGCGAAGTCTGAAAAAGTGGACGCATACGACGCGCGGGGAAGGAGTTTGGCAATGCGGCCCAACAAGGGATGAGTTCTTGGTATTCGCGCAGGTATGGTGCTGCCCACGAGCGGAGAAGCGTACGTGAACGGCTTCGACGCCACCAGCAGTTCGAGCCAGGCCTGGGAGTATTGCTGCGCGATGCCGCACGAGAGGACGCTCTTCTATGACCTCACCGTCGAGGAGAACATGCTCATCTACGCATCGGTAAAGGCGCCGGCCGTTGCCGTTCTCATTTCTCATGTTCAGGTTATAGTAGAGAATACAGTGTGAAGCGATTAGCTAGAAAGGATTACCATTTATAGACTACAGAAAACAAATAGCGTCAGTCTTTGTAGGTATTTTTGTGCAACGTTTCTACACATAAGTATGGCAACACATACTCTAATCATGCATACGCATGTCTAACAAGTCCACCGAAACGACTTCAGCTAAAGCCTATAATCGCAAGGCTATACATCAGTTAATGCGAAGAAAGCGTACGAGAGATACAAGGGAGGTTAAAGTGCAAAGAGGAGTAAATAAAGCGTACGAGAGATGCAGGGGAGGTTAAAGTGCAAAGAGGAGTAAGTACTACATATGTGTGCGTGCGTGCATATGTGTGTCATAGAAAGTGCAAAGAGGAGTAAGTACTACATATGTGTGCGTGCGTGCGTGCATATGTGTGTCATAGGCGACAGTACCATCACGAGCACAACCTTGAGGCGTGATTTGCAACGGCAGAAGAGGAGGACCAAGTAACTTTCTTGTGTGAGAGAAAAAACATGCGCAAGTATTGTTTCGTGCGTCAACGCACGTTCACGAGGGGAATGATTCGAAGTGCATAGAAAGCGGCACCCACACTGCTGGAGCTTCGAGCTTGTTTGCTTAAAGGCGCGCTTCCTTGCAACGCGTCAATGCTGATTCATTTAACCGGTTCATTTTCACGGGATTTTCCGGCGCAGACGCTTCGACAACTTTCGTGGAACGACACGGAGCAATCGGTGGACTGGGCGCTGAAGATTATGGCCATGGACAATGACAGAGGCACACTCGTGTCCCAGCTATCGCCACGGATGCGACGAATGTTGTGCCTGTCCATCACCCTCTGTTGCCTCTATCAGGTGAGTTCCCGCTCTCTCCTCTCCGGCTTTTCCGTTCAAAATACGGCAACTGTGCCCAGGTCGGCCATCTCGCTTGGTTAAATGGTCTAACTGTAACCGCGAGAAACTACCGCACAGCAACTGATCTTCCGACTTTGATATCTGTTTGCATCGACTACTTTTACTCCCTGTAAAGCCTGCTTTTGGCAAGATGTTCGGGCCATCATCTGCACGAGGACGCGGGTTCGAATCCCGGCCGTGCGGCCGCTTTTCTGATGGAGGTGAAAAGCAAACACGCCCTTGTGTACGAGATTTCGGCGCATGTTAAAGATCCCCAGGTGGTTAAAATTAGCAGCCCTCCACCACGGCTGGCCTCGTCCGCCCCCGTTGCGTCGGCACGTTAAGCGCTACAATCAATCAATTAAATTCGCTCCCGCGAGTAACGAAGACGAACACAGATGTGCGCATCCCAATATTAAACTTTCTTTTCAAGGTCAGAAAATGTTTATATATCACCGCACGTGCGGCCGTTTTCCCTCAACGTGATACCACAAGCTTATGACGAACAACTTCACGCAAAATAATGCCTGTATTCAAATATCGTGTCATGCTGTAGGTCTTTGATTGATTGTAGGGTTTAACGCGCCGACGCAACGCAGGCGATGAGGCGCGCCGTAGTGGAGGGCTCCGGATTAATTTTGACCACCTTGGGATCTTTAACGTGCGCCGAAATCTCGTACACACGGGCGTTTTTGCTTTTCGCCTCCATCAGAAAAGCGGCCGCTGCAGCCGGGAATCGAACCCGCGACCTCGTGCTCAGCAGCGCAACGCCTTAGCCACTGAGCCACCGCGGCGGGTCTGTACTTTCAGCGAACTTGCATTTGTGCTCCACCTAAGTACCATCTGCCTCCTACTTTTGCTCTGCCTAGTTTCCCAATGTGAAAACATTCTGTATACTCTATGAAAAAAATACCTTTTTCTCTGCCAAAATAGCTGCATCATCAAGCAGGCTCATGTAGTGACACAGCATGCAAGCGCGAAGCGTATGCGTGACGGAGCAACCGAGTCGTCCAGCCGCACTGCACGCGAAGAATCCCTCATTCATTCTGCTGACCCATTATACAATTTTTTTTAAAAAGAATATTACCTGTCGTCTAGAAAGATGGACGGGATTGCGGCATGCTTGTTGTCGTGACATTACACGCGGAGTAACGGCAGGTGATTAACAGCAAAACTCACTCTATCATTCACAACAGCGGCCCGACAAAAGTGAGTGCGAAGTCCCACCAAGAAAATCCTCCATCTCTTTCAGAGGGACCGTTCAGCAGTCCATATAAACACTCCCACCCTTTCCTTTGTGCCTGGAAGCACTGCAAAAGTTGAAGTTCTCGTTCACGCCGAGCGGCAGTGCGGGATTTTTTAGTCACAGCAGATACGTCCTCCAGCAGTGAAGAGAGGCAGTTTCTAGCAGCGCCGACTACGACGAGCGGTGTCGAGCAATCGCCAGAGAAGCCACTGGTGCCCTGGAGACTGGAGCCCTGGACTGGGGGCACCAACCACATCTTATCAATCAACCGATGTAATGAAGTTAATTCTCACCCATCCTCCCTCCCTTCCCCCACTCCTCTCTCTCTCTCTCTCTCTCTCTCTCTCTCTCTCTCTCTCTCTCTCTCTCTCTCTCTCTCTCTCTCTCTCTCTCTCTCTCTCTCTCTCTCTCTCTCTCTCTCTCTCTCTCTCTCTCTCTCTCTCTCTCTATCCGGAACTGAAAGGAAGGCAGCAAGCAGCCACAATATCCATTGAGTAACATCCCTCAAGTGCGCGAACAATGCGCAGATTGAGTAAGAGAAAAAAAGTTTTGAGCAAGTTCCTCGGTCGTCTAATTTGCTTTGGGCAGTAGTATTTGGCTGTGGCACTTTGTGACCCATTATCGTAAGTGTAGTGTGCGCCTGCCGACTCCGTTCTGAAAGCATTTAGTCCCTTCAAATACGTTGAAAAATGTGCTACCGGGCTTCTTGAAACTACTTATGCAGTACGTGCTCGCTTCTGCCCACCAATACTTTTAGCATGTCAGGGTAAAATACAAATACATGGTTTGTGTGCGGACCAAATTGTGCGCAGCTCTACGGCATGTCTGGTACCGCATAAAAGGTGCATGTGCCTTGTCGACAACGTTGCTGGCCGTCGCATCGTGTCAGCAGTAGGCCACAGGGAAGCCTTATACACGTCAAGATCAGCTGTTCGCCACTTGCACTTGCAGACGCCGCTGATGATCTTCAACGACCCCACCAGGCTGAATGACCCGACCAACCGGCAGCTCATTCGCGACGCCCTGGTGATGTCTGGCTTCAACAGTGGTGTCCTGGTCCCCATGCGGAGCATCGAGGACGCCGAAGTCGTCGCCGACTGCGTGGTCATCATGCGCGAAGGCCGGGTGGTCTGCGCCGGGTCGCCGGACTGGCTCAAGGCGAACTTCTACTCCGGCTACTTCCTGCGTCTGAAGAAGCTGCCAAACTTCAGGTTCTGTTTTCCAGAGTAGCACGAAAAATTTAGTGCCGTAAAGAAACCACCAAGGCAGGACTCACCAGTTCTCGCCTAAGAAGCCGAGCGCATGTGTCAGGCTGGTCAGGTGTAGAGCATAGAGATCGGTATTAGTTAAAAAAAGCCACAAACCAAGCATTGAACCCGCAATATGGATGATTAGGCGCCTGTTAACAATGGGACCTTCTTCCCCTACCACCATGTGTTGTCAGTCGAGATCATGTTTGCAGATCATATTCCAAGGCTAAGCAGGACTAGTGCCACTAAATACAGCAGTTCTTGCCCAAGACGCCGATCGCATGCGTCAAGCTAGGCATCACAGCTCTTGCCGCCAGAGAAGAGAGCGCTAGTGACAAGCCCGCCAAGACAACGAGAAACAATTCATACCCTCCCCCATCAGCATTTATAGGGGTTTACAACTGCTTCGCTGGACATCCAATTTTCCTGGGCGGAATTCCGAACATTTTCTTTGGATTTGGCTGTGTTTGTTAAGGTAACCAATCGCTCTGTGATCTACCGATGAAGTCATACACTGGCGGCAAGAACAGCCAACAGGGGTTGCGGAAGTGAAGTCTAGGGAACACGTACAGATAAGTCCCACAACTGAGTCCGTCTTCTTATACCTTGCCGACTTTACTGAGTAATGTTGTTTAACTAAATAAACACACGAGAAGCAGAGAAAGAAGGTTATGAGGTTTCTTATACTGGTACGGCAAGGGTAGGATATTCATAACTAACCGATAATAGGAGACAATTCTAGCATCACGCACCAGAAGGTCTTAGCTCGGAACGTAACGGCCTTTCCTCGAACCACCCTCGGCAGGGAGGAGGACGTGAAGCGCGTCGTGCAGCACTACATGGGCGGCGTCGAGCCCGAGCGGGTCACGAAGATCGAGACGGTCTACAACCTGAGGGATGCCGAGCAGGTGAGGGCGCTGACAAGCGTTGAGAGTGCTACGGTAGTCGGGCGCAGTCAGGTTTTACAAGTAGTCGCACCGCCCTGCCAATGAACGGTATTAAACGCAGCGTAGTGATTTCGCTCGTAGAGCAGTCTGAACTTCTTCCCTCGTTGGCCTCTGAAGCGCTGCTTCCGATGTTGTCTCGATTCCGCAGAAAGCTGACAGAGTGGCTCAAGTGCTGACTTACCTGGACGCGCAGCGAAGCGGCCTTGGAATCGCCACCATGAGCCTCACCACGTGCCTCCTCGAGGACATCTGCTACAAGTACGGGATTTGTATTTTTCTTCTTGTTGTTTTTTTAGCGGCGAACAGATGAAGGCTAAATACAAGTTTGGAGGAGGGGCAGAAAGGCAGGAAACGCCTGAACGCAATAAAAAACGAGGCAATTTCAAAGCAACCTTCTAGCAACTAGGCTAGATATCCAGCGAAACAGATGAGGCAGTGGCGACTCACCTGCTGTTTTCTTGCCGTAGACTTACGACGTGTCCAGGGGCTTGCTTGTCCGGTTGGTCTCCGGAGATTAAAGCCATCATCAAGAAACATGGCTGCGCTAATGTAGCGGAGGAGCTACTTTAGTTTGATCGCATCACTTGGAGGCTTATGTGCAACGAACACGCTGATAACTCTGTTCTCAGTATTCCCCTTATTTGCAACTGCGGGCGTTCCGTAATACAAAATAATGTTTTATTAATATCGCACACATCTCATCCTTAGCTAGAAAATCGCTTGGCTACCTTTAACACACCCTGAAAGAGGCCCGTCCGGAACTAAAAAAAAGGCTTATACCACGCTCGTCTACCCTAAAGTAGAGTACATTTCACCAATGTGGTAGCCTTACCAAAATTACCTTATCGGTCAACTGGAAGGCATTCGAAATCGCGCGGATAGATTTACATATGCCGACTTCTCTTCGTTCACAAATGTCAAAGAACTAAAGCAATTCGCCAACCTTCCTCTGCTCAGTCCCCGCCGAAAACTCGCCAAAATGGTCCTGTACCATAGGTACTATCGTTCGCTCTCACGCAGTAAGTTCATTACGCCCCACCCGCAAACTTCTCGCCATAGTCATAATTCAGTGAAACTATCATATCCGCGCCCTAGAAGCATCTCATTCATGAAATAATTCTTTATAACGTGCGAAAACTTTGGAATCATCTGCCTGACTATGGTGTACAAATAAGCGACCCTGAACTGTTCAAGTCAGCACTGCACGTCATGGCTTCATTGTACCAAATTTACGATCTTTACCTTGGTGCTACGTTATCTATGAATTTTACAACTTGTATGATGCCATGAATCTGCCTTTTTTTTCCTTTTATTCAATATAACAAAGAAACATGTTTCTGTGATATATTCCTTACCCGACCCTCTTTCATGCCCCTTTGTATGGGGTTCTTGGGGTAACAAAAATAAAAAAGTAAATTTACCGTATTTTTTTTTTTGTCAAAGCAAATCTTTCAATGCCATAATAGGGAGACACGACAATCTAGTTCTATAGAAATATTCTCCGTTGACCATATTGAAGAATCACTTTTGTGAGAGGTAAATATTGTCCAATCCTTTTGCCGCATAAAAGCCCAAAACGAGAATACCACGACCGAAGTTCTGTCGCCGGATTTACGTTCTTTTTTTTGAAAAGTAAAGAGTGTTCGCAGGTATTTTTCCCCCCGCATCATCCTCCCCGGCAATTGCTGATGCCCGGCTGTGTCGTCACACTGTCAACTTCAACGTTAAAAATTTTCGGGTTCGCCGGCACTTTTAGTTAGCATTATACTCATGGAGGCAAACACAAAGCGAGCGTTAAGAACTAAAATTGGGAGAGTCAAAATTTTCAGTGGTGCGACAACGTTACACACATCCGGACACCAGCGGGGTGACATTAGGGCAGATAGTGCAGTGGTCGTCCCTGCAGCATACGTTTTGTCTTCTGCCACTCATGACCACTGATCTAAGGCTTTAAACTTTAATTCATAGTTATAAAACGAAGTAAGTGGACTCCACAATGTGCCTATAAATACTGCTGAAATAGTTTCTGCTGTATGATAGGTGGGAGCTTCTTCAAGCAACGTACTCGTACCTCTGTCTTCTAATTGATTGTTTGACTGCGGGATTTAACGCGACGACGCTACAGAGGCAGTAAGGCATGCCGTAGTGGAGGGCTCCGGATTAATTTTAACCACTTGGGGATCTTTAGCGTGCGCAGAAATTTCGAACACTCACGCGTTCCTGGTTTTCGCCTGCATCCGAAAAGCGGCCGACGCGGCCGGGATACGAACCCCCGTCCTTGGACTCAGCAGCACACCGCCATAGCCTCCCCCTTCTAGTATGAATATTAATTTTTTTATACGATATATATATATATATATTATTATTGGTGTGGTTATTACCCCTTTAAGGGTCAATTCATAACTCATTGCTACGAGCTAAACAAATGCCGCCGGCTCGGAGGGCGAGGCGTTGCTCGTTGCCGACGTATAGCTGCGAGGCTTAGTGGCGAGGTCTCAATGTCACCGAATTGTGCCTGGACATACTTTTGCGGAGTGATGGGTTTGGGCCGATTCAGCTGGTTGTGTGTGAGACCGATATTTCCTGGTGTGCGTCCTCCGAAAGCATTGTGAGTTGGAGTGGTGAGAGCTTTTACTCAGTCTACCTAGTGTATATCAGCGTGCAAAATTGACTGTCTTCGTATTGGTGAAAGCATCGCATTTACTGTGCACGATTTCTTTGCTGATTCCAACAACGCAAATTTCATGCACACATGAGGCTATGCACATAAATATATATCCAACACTGCTTATAAAAGTTGCAGTTCGCTGCCACACCCACTCTGTTTTGCATGTATGTCTTATGTATGTTTATTTCCTAAAAAACTGCCAAAAATGTAGCAGTGGTTAGCACGAGTCTTGGTACCCAAATCGTGCGGGCACTTTCCCATTTTGAATTCGTCGAAGGCCATTGATCACGCTCTTGTAATTTCATATATGTACATCTCTGAACGTTTTTTGTGTTTTGTACACTAAGATGTATTTTTATACTCATTTTTTACTGTTGTCTACCTCTCTGGTATTTTTTTTCTTCCAGGATGACGTCTGGTCCCGATTTGCAGAGCAAATCCGGTTCTGGGGACACTCGCACTTCGGAGGCTCTGGCTCGCCAGGAGTTGGCCAGAGATAAGGAAGGTGGGTGCTGTGATGTGGGGTACATGACAACCATTTTCACGCGCATCAGGTTTTGTGGAACTGCGCCATGTTGCAAAATAAGCACACTAATGTCATGGCCTATTCCGAAAAAGCCCGGAATTTGTACTGTGCCCAAACCATTTTCTGTTAATGACCGTCACGAAACGCTGTCCTAAATGTTTGTTGTTTTATATGAGACATTCAATTTTAAAGCAAAAAATTCGTCATTGATCAATATAATTTTGTAATAACATTTTTGGTTTCTCTGTACCGTACCTTCCCACTGGAGCATTTTTGTTAACTGCCGTCCGATGAGTGGTTGGATTGAAAGTTTGAATTCGATACGAAAAGAATCAGGCTCACGCTTAGGCTTAGCGATGTCCGTAATGAAAAAACTTTCCGCGCGAGTGCAAACGTTCCCCCGGGTTCGAATCCGCTCGGTTTGACCATATTTCTTGCAGCACGCGTCGAGAGAAAGTATGGCAGACAGTCTCGTGAACAAAGCATGAATCACCGGTGCACCTGTGTGATGTTTGAATGAATAGCTGGTTAGGTAATGAGAATACAATGCTTATGTTAACTTTTGTCCTTGCCTTGTTGCAGTCTCTCTTCGGTTACTACATGCACTATTCTCGGACGTACTGCTGCTCCAGCAGCTCCACTACAAAGTACTGCACTGAAGTCTCAGATTAAGGTCGACGCAAGTGAAAGTGACTTTACAACTTTATTGACATTACTCACAATCCCTGTATACTTGAGGCCGTTACTCCCCATCGTTATGTCAGGGAAGGCTTAAGTGTTCAGGCATTGAGTCGCCGATTAGGCTTGCAGGCTGAACAGGGGGTGGGGCTCTTTGATAGAATCATTTGAGCTGTAAACCAAAAAAGAAGAGTGACTCCCTTTTCATTCCTCCCAGCAATGGCCACCGCCAAGGATCTGTGCTCTGCGCGTTGTTCGAAGACCAGTGCGTCCAGCCTGCTGTGGGTGCTGATCGTCAAGCGCGCTCTGATGTGGCGCCGTGTCTGCTGGACCAAGGTCTTCACTCTGGCCATTCCGCTCCTCTCGATGGCGATGCTGGTGGTGTACGAACGCCTCTTCCTGCCAGTCCTCGCTACGGAGAAGGCCAACTTGACATACGTGCCCGAAACCTTCTTCGACACCGTGTCTGGATTCATCGAGGTGCAGAAGGACAGGTGGGAACCCTTCTTGGTTTACGGGGCCCCGCCACAGACGCCATGCCTCGTCTAAATATTTGGCTATTGGGGCTCACGGTTACGGCGGGTTCAAGTGTAGGCCCGCTCTGCACGGGACAAGGCACTTGCGCTTTCACAAAAAAAAACTTGTTGCCTAGGATTAAGACAGGATTTTTCTTTACCGAATGGCCTTCTGGGGTATGGAAAACATTCTCTTTAAGAAGAAGAGCAAAAATATTTGCCATTAATTCCTCTGACACGAAGGATCAAATAATCAAGTTCCTTTATTCGTCAGAAAGGTGTTCAAACTGATATGTTTATGAATTATCCTCCTCAGCATTGCTGGCTATAGAAACTGATTCCGTTATACCAAATGTGCCGTGCGAGAGCAGGCGAAAGTTTCCAAACTTTCCGACAAAGACACACTGACATTCAAGTAAGGCGCACCGCCAGCGGGGATTTGGGCCCACAGCTGGAGCCAGTAGGTGGCATGCTTAGAAGAAGCTTTCGTTGCAGTTGTTTGCCCTCTGTTCGAAAACACGGTAGTAGTAACTTAGATTGTTTCTAGCGCTGTGTTCTTGTTCTTGGCGGAATTATAGAAAATCTTGATGGAATAGAACTTGTGCTACGGGTGAAACTGTTTTGGATTAGTAGGTTTTTTTTAAAGTGCGGAGCACTTTAGGTGCTCACCTTGCCATCGTAGCTTGCTCGCTGGACCCAAGTAGAGCAAGACGGCGTTCCGTCGGAGCGGCTGCCGTCGCGGCGCAGCGCAGAGGCTTCGAAAGCCAAGCTGTTTATATAGTAACAAGCCTTCGAAGCTCGTTAACCGTTGGAGCTTGTCTTACATCTCCCCGTTGTTTAGAGCAAAGAAAACCGTACGTACACCCGAGACAAAGTATACATAACTGACCGGAAGCGCCCACGTTCCCTTAGTTAGGAACGCTCGTTGGGTTCGTTTTTACGATAGTAAGCGGAAAAGAGTGGCAGTGCAACGCCGGCATGTGCGGGAGCACAAGCAGGCACAAAAAAAATCACGCCATATCCACGGAATGAATGATGATAAGTGGGGCGAAGCTCGAGAGGGGGAGATCATCGGTAACCGTAACTCTCCCGTGAAAGTTCGCCCATTACATCATTAAGAAAGACGTAAGACTGTGTGCGTACATTGTACAAATCAACTTTTATTTTCGGAGTCAATGCTCCCAGGCCCAGACCTGGTGAAAGACCCCGCGCCATCGGGGACTACCCCGCACCTATACCACAATTCGTCACGTAGGATGGGACACAACGGTAAAGAAAGAACTTTTATTTAGGGCGAACTTGTGCCCGAACAAGACGAGAGGAAACGAGCAAAGGTCCTTGCGTCTCGTTCGATCTCCGAGAACGACTGCCTGCGTTCGTGGCGTGATCTCCCCCTCGCAGTGCACGTGCGCTCGCGCCTCCGTTGGCGAACACAGACAAGCTCGCGCTCCCGGTGCCGATTTTGCGCTGCCGGTTGCAGCCGGTTCTTGCGCGTGCAACGCGGCCCACTTTGCGACATCTCCGAAAGCATGCGGCGGTCACGTACCACGAGACACAAGGGATGGACAGACCCATGACTTAAGGAGCTCCGCACCTAAAAGAACAGAACTCCAGCTAGCGCAGTTTCAGGCTGAGGCCGCGCGAGCACTGCGATGGCAGGAAATTTTAATTGCATTGTGTGGTAGCTGTGAGGGGGTAACGGCGCTCCAGCCCATAATGGCGAATCACTGCTCTGAACTTCCGGCAGCTTTCACATTGAGTGGAACGGCTTTAATTTAAGGGCAGAACACTTTAGGGGCCCGTCTTGTCGTTGAAGCTCGTTCGCTGTAACAATGTCAAGTGAATGCCGGAATAAGGTGGCGCAGGGAGATAATGGATCCAAGTATAACCCCAAGATGTTCCGGCGTAATTGACCGAAACAGAGGCTTCGAAAAACAAGCAGTTTATATAGTCAAAAATAACAGTTCGAAATTCCTGAACTTCTAGTATTTGCCGTACCATCGCCTCCTGTATTTTTACAATGCCAAACACATCAGCCCGGACCGGCCAACCAAGTCCTCTCCTACTCTGGCCACTCTTCCCCAATCGGTCGCCTTCCCAGCGCTTCAATCATGTGACCAGTTCAGCTTGGGGCGACGCGTGGTGAAGAGTGGCAACGTTGGCAAAACATGCTCCGCCGCGGCTCTGAGCTTTCTAGCGCTGGCGCGAGCGCCATTTCTTTGACAATCTCAAGCATCGGTTGCCTTAGCAACAAGGCACAAACCGCTCTCGAAGTCAGTTACGGTTGCGTGATCCCGGTTCAGCTCGGGGCCCCACCTCGCAACATGTGGACACTGCAGGCGTACCACTCACTCCCATTGGGAAGTGCGCGATGCGTTTTGCACCGTAAAAATACAGAAGGCGATGGCCATACATCTCCCATTTAACCCCACGTTGTTACGGCGTAACGGACCGAAACAGAGGCTTCGAAAAACAAACGGTTTATACAGTAAAAAATAACAGTTCGAAATTCCTGAACTTCTAGTGTTTGCCATACATCTCCCATTTATATCTGCTGGTACATTAAAAACCTGCATATACAACTGCCACCCCCGCGTTCATTTAGTTGGGAACGCCAATTGGGTTGCCTTTTGAATAGTAGGCAAAAAATTGGCCGCGTATCTGCTCCTTTCGTTGCAAATGTCGTCAAAAGACGATAGTCTTTATCGGCTATTTCGAAGTAAATGCCTCCCTTCGCTTTGCCGCTCACCTCTCATGTTGTTCCTCTTGCGTCGCGCTCCTCCCAAGGTAAAGACGCCAAAGGTTTGCTTAAATCATTTTAAATTTCCCGCGTTCCACTGCTCCAAACCGGGTGTCTTGATGCGAACGCTGCTGTACGGCGGAGACGCGCGTTAATCGAGGCGCCCTACTTCAACGTTTATAGAACCGCGTTTCCCTACTCCACGTGCGTTGCAAGCAGAACGTGGAACGGTTCTAGTGGAACTTTGCGTAACTGTTGCCGGTTGATTTCTTAAAATGGCGCAAGAAGCTATAGTGGCGCGGGCGACAGTAGGCGACGGCGAAGTGAATTCTTTTTCTGCAGTTGATGAAGTATTTAATTTCGCAAAAGCAAGCATGTTTGATTTTTTTATAAAGGAACACTGCAAATATCACTTCTGTATTGATTTGCTGTCTCATATTTGCGTAATGTCTTGTTCTTCTTCAACAATGTTGACAAGTATGAACCTTACACCGGACATAGACGGGTAGATTTAGCTGTGACTATATAAGACTAATGGGCAGGCGTTGTTTTGCTTTGGCCGGGTGGCTGAATCGAGTCACAGACAGACAGACGGACAGACATACAGACATACAGACAGACCAAAATTTCTGGGTTTAAGGAGCCCAAGAAAGACTATCGTCTTTAAAAAGTGCCGGCCAGAAACGACGCGTTCCAAAATGCGCAGTAAGGTGCCGGCACATGCGAGATGGTAGCAAGCGCAAAAAGAACAGAATTCCCGCTTGCGCAGTTGCAGGCAAAGGGCGTGCGAGGACTGCTAAGGCGCGAAATTCGATTTGTAGTGGACAAACCTCCATTCAATTCATCAAGACAGGAGTGAGACGGGGAGGCGAAGAACGTGATGGGTGGTAGCAGTGAGCGGATTACGGCGCCCTAGCACATCAGGGGAAATCACTACTTTGCACTTCCGCAGCTTTCACGTTGAGTGGAATGGCTTTGATTTCTAACAGGTCTTGATTCTAAACATTGGGAGGGGGATCCTAAATAGCGTTTTGTAGATGAAGCGTGCTACATTAGCATACCTCAATAGTAGAAGTTTAAATTAGTTCCGAAGGGGTGCGCTACACATGTACATGCGGACGAGGGACCGTACCATTGCCCCGCATTTTAGACGCAGCATGAAATTCGCCGAGGAGGTCCTGGCGCCGCTGATGGCCGAACACAACGTGATGGTGTTTTCTCCCACGGGCAACTCTCTGGAATCCGACCTTTCCCGCATGGCCAGCTACCATCTTCACAGCTACATCATCGAGCAGCAGTTTGGCATCAGCCTCCTGCGACTAAAGTAAGGCACGCTGAACACAGCAATTCTTCCTGATTTTTTTTTGCGTCGAAAAAGGCTTGTCATTCTTTTCACCAAACAAGAAGTAGGCAGGGCTTAGTTGACACAACGCACACGTGGTGGTCACCAGTGTTTTTCTCTTAAGTGCGGAGCACTTTATGTGCCTGGCTTGTCGTCGTAGCTCATCATGGGTGACGGTATCTCACCACCGCAGTCAGGTGGCGTCACGTACCCAAACAAAAGCTTCGATAGAGCGGAATGGAACCTGGGGACCTCGCGTTACGAAGCTGACGTCATTCCCATTCCGTTAAACAGGCACCCGTTATTGATATACAAAGTATTGGGGGTGATCTTCGAGCTGTGTCGTTGCCACGGACGCTGCCGTTGCTAGGTCGCAAATAAGTACGCAATAACATGAAATAAAAATAAAATAACACATAATTACCCCAAAATTATCAAAACTCAATGCAGTCTGCCGTATAGGCGTTTTCAGCTGCTCCCCACCCTCTCTTGACTATTTTCGGTATCAACGGCAGGCTGATACCTAACTAGTCACGATAAGGTGCCACAGCCCCTTTGGCTAATCACTGCTCAATACTTGACAGCTTTCACGTTGAGTAGAACGGCCATAATTTTCATTCGTTTGTGCCGGAGCAGATGGCTGCAGTTATGTTATTTAAAAAAGCCGTATTTGTATTTGGTGTAACGAAGGTAAGCGGTAGGTACACAACTAATGGCTAAGTGGTAACTGATGCGAGCTCACGGCGGCTCCTCTTGCAGCAACGGCCGACTGCCCGTGTACCTGTGGTACAACGGCCAGTGTCCGCACAGTGCCTCCGTCGTCACAAGCCTCTTCCACACGGCGCTTCTGAGGAACCTGACGCGCAAGAAGGAACCATTCGTCACGCTCGTAAACTCGCCACTCGTCGTCGCCAACGGCACCGGCCATGTGACGCCGTTCGAGCGCGTCAACGGCAGGCTGTCGCTTCCGGCGGGTGAGTCTATTGCATCTACGAATGGAAAAGGGGTGTGGACAAACTTTCTGACGAGACGCGTGACTTGGACAAGCCGCATAAAAGCTTCGTAACCAAGAGTGTGTAGATTGGGTTCATGATAAAATCACAAGTCAGCATCCCGAAGGTTGCATCTCTCACTTCTTCAAACAGTCGCAGGGCTGTCTTAAGGAATGCAGTAAGTGGTTTATTGCAACAACGCTAGGTACCCTTCATATTCATGTCTTATCCTTAGCACCCTATGCTAGCAGGGTCCATGCTAGCACCCTGATTAGCTCACACGGTAAAAGCCAGAAACTGCGTGGTACGGTATTGTTCAATGTTTGCTGCATACCTTCAGCAAGAGACCTCGGAGACTACCAACACCTTGGCTTCAGACATAAGCCTGTACCTCCCGTAGCCCTCTGCGCGTCCGTTCGGCTGCAAAAGATGTTTTATTTACCGATGCATGATTAGTAAAATTTAAGTAATGCGTTTCCTTTCCCCACTTTATTGTAAAAAACTGATACTGCGAAGTCGCAGGCAGCTATATAGCTCAAGATAGAACAGAAGCGGGTCAGGGAAATCATGATCACAAGTCAACCCCCCGCCCATGTCGCTAGAGCACGGGACTCCGTCGTACACCGCCGCATAAATTTGCACACAGGTTTCGATATCTGCTACGTCGAGAATTGAGAACCATTTCTTCGAATAAACGGAAAAGATCATTTTAAAATTGAACTCGCCTGCATGACATTAGGAACGATGTGACACGAATTTTTGTTCATATCGGCGTCTTAATTCATTGCCCCGCTTCCTGGTAATTATTACACTTATATTCCTAACGACTTAGCAAACCACACAGGGAATATCACCAGGGCACATTTTTGCAAAGGTGGTTGCCTGGGCGGGTTGGTATAACACTTTGCCTGCTCCTTCGTTTTCGTCGTCTTTCTGTTGTCCTCGTCGGTAGCTCGCGTTTCGAAGGACCACATCATTACTACCTCTATTCCAGGACTATCGGCGGTTTGCTCTTTGCACGGTTTCTTCCGGGTGTTCTAACTGGAATTAACTGGATTTTAGCCCAAAGTGAAGTTTGAAGGAGGTTTCTAAAATGGCAGCAGCACACAGCCAGAAAGAACGCGACCATATACACAGTGCTGTGCAGGGGTTCTGCTGTGACCTAGCCTTGTAGGCGGGTATCGCACCGACACTGAAACCGCCGTCCTGACCGTATATATCGCTGCTGTATCGTCTCGGTTCTCTTCTGTTATTTTGTACATTTCTTTTCGCCTATCATTTCTTAAATATAACCTTACTAAAAGCTGTATTACAGTTACGCTTTTAGAAACTTTTAGTGGCGCATTGTGGTAGAATATGTTGTTTGAACTTTTAACGCTTTTGGTACTACTTGCACAGAGCACAGAATAACCCTTCACTTCGAGAAGTGTGTTCGCATTCCCGTCAATTTTCACTTGCAAAAGAAATGCTGTAGGCTAGGTTATGTATCTCCTCTCTGGACGAAATATTCTGGGCATGTGGGCCTACTTTTTCTTTGCTGGTTTGTAGTGACGAGCAGCACTTCACACACCGCGCAAATTAAGCTGGCAGCCTCACGTGGCCTCCACTGCTCTGGATGAGTCCTTCCCTCAATCCGAAACATTGCTTGCAGGTCCTCATAGCCAGGGCTACGAGTCGGAGCTGTTCGCAACGCGCGCCGCAACCACGCGAGTGCTGTACTCCCTGTTCCTGTCGCTCGCGATGAGCTCGCACATGGCTGGTCACGTGGTGCTGCCCATGGTCGAGAGGGAAAGCGGCCTCAAGAACCTGCAGCTCATGAGCGGCATGTCGGGGTGCCTCTACTGGATGGGACACTTCCTTTTCGACTTCTTCACGGCGGTCTGGACGAGCGTGCTTCTTGCCCTGCTCATATACCTGAACCACGCCGACATGGACCTGGTGTACCACGGTACGGACGAAACAGCCTGACTTATATTCTCCATGAGTTGATATATTTGCAAGCAAAGTTAGGAAACTACGCATTGACCTCCATAAAGTGGATGAAGTCTATCAAAGCAAAGAAACACGACAAGAAGCCTGCAGGAACTTTGCAACTACTTTATGCAATTAAAAAGCGAACCTAGATCCAGTTACCAAGTCTAATTCTGCAAACTGAAAGGAAATTGTTAGCGGTCAAGCTTATTCATCAATGTGAAGAGTGGGACGTCAGAGCGCGAGCCTTCAACTTTAAAAAATCCAAACCAAAATATGTGCGTACTGAGACAGTCGTCGCATAAGAAGGTAAGCCATCCTGCTTACAAAATTGCGGAGCTATGGACAAGCAGATGGTGTGAACCGTAAGAACGCACACAAAAAGTAACACCTAGGTGAGAATCTTTGTCCACTGGTCACTCTAAACATCTACCGAATCGTGGTAAAATAATATAGGTATAAAATGTGTTCATACCACCATAAAAAGTAGACTTCGAACGCTACATAATTGTGAAAGCCCCCAAGTTCGCTTTTAGCGAATGGTGGTTCGGGGTCTTTTCCTGTAACGTTACGTGTGGCACACAGCGTTTCTGTCGTGTTTCTGTCAGGCAGTTCAGTGCCGTGCAACGATGTTCTGCGCGACGCAGTCTCCATCCTGATTCTCTTCCTGGCCAACGCGTTCGCCAGCCTGCCTCTTGCCTACCTCGTCTCTGCGATGTTTCGGAGCACATCCCGCGCCTTTTCCTTCTTCGCGATTGCGCTCTTCTTCGCGGGTGAGTCGACCCAATAATTTCGTGACTATTGTAGCTACAAAGCATTACGTGTACGGTAGATCTTAGTGGCTTCACGGCGTGGTTGTCGGTAGGAGAAGCATCTCTGGCTGGAAGCTAGCCGAGCTATGGCGTCATCGTGGCCACGTCGTCGACCACGTTATGGTGCCATGAGGATTATGACTAGGATGATGGCAGGAATAGTTGTAGTAGTGTTGATTGTAGTAGTGGAAACTCATCGTGTAGCCTAGCAATCTCTACAACAGCCTTTGCGCGTATCCCGCCATATTTTCTCTGTGAGCTCGTCTAGAGTTTGAGCTTTGTCTGTTTTATTCACTTCCGGACACCTGACAATTAACAGCATCCATCATCCGACGTTAAATAGATGCAAATAAAAAGAGGCAAAATGCAGGCTAAACGCTACTCCGGAATCATGTGGGATGCTGCTGCTGTGTTGTAATTTGCAGGAAAAGTGCCCTATTTTTACGTGATGGAGGTGACAGGAGACTATAACTAACCACTTCCCATCACGTGCGGGGACTTTAGGGTCACCCACTGAATGTAGCCTAAGGTTAATCTGGTTGACTACCTAAGCTGAATTAAACACTTCCCAACTGTATGCAATGTACAGTCCCAAAAAAAAGTTCTCGGACTGCGTCAATTATGCGCCAAAGAATGTGAAGCAGCAGCCTAAATCTACAGTGCAACAGAAGCACGTTTGACGACAGAGCCGGCAAAACAATTTCTTTAATCTTTAGACAGATATTGGCAAGTTCAAAATGAGTGTGGGTGGGTTTAGGTGTGACTTTTGTCATCACAAGAAAGAATATCAGTGGCACCAGAAGTGCGACCGAAATTTTTCGGAAGTGTAGCATATTTTCGGATTTCGTGCCCGTCTCGTCCGCTCTCTTCGTAGGTATAACGGGATCCCTGAGTGCCGAGATCCTGCAGCTGCTCGCGAAGAGCAATGGGACGACGGTCGCCTCCGTGGCCATCTTTGCGTGGGGCCTTTTCTGCCGCTGGTTCCCCACCTACTCGCTCGTCCGGGCCGTGGTGCAGCAGCTGATACTGTACAGACACAACGCCATCTGCCAGAACAAAGACGAGCTCCTCGCCAAGGCCTGCCAACATTCCTACTTCGTGGACCACGAGAGAATCTCGCAGTGCTGCAGAGGTATTGAAGCGCACGCTTCATTCTTCTCCAAGTTTACTACCCTAGGGGCGCTGCCGGCGCTCACCACCAATAATGTGTGTTTCTTGAAGACAAGTAAATATTACTTGGCTGTCCGCAACTCACTCTTACGACTAAACATGACTACAGTGTGAAGAAATAGAAGAAATGCCTTAGGTGTAGATTGGCGCAATGGTATAACTAATATAAAGGGCCTTATCTAGACTTGATGGACTAAAAGTACCCTTCTACCCTCTTTTCCTGAAAAAAGCTCTAGGGTCGGGGCACCGGGTCTTCAAAGTAAGTCACGTAGCGGAACGTGCGCGAGGTTCAGCTTCTTAAAAGAATGTTAACGTCCGATATGTGAATTTGCCCGTTCAATTTTTACACATTTTTTTGTCACCGAATATCAGCGCCCCATAGCCCCATTGGTGTTCGGCACTCCCTTACAGATGTCAATAATCTGGCCGGTTTTTCGAATGTCTTAGAGTTAGAAGGAAAGGTCAATTACCTATGCTCAAGAAGAAAATTTATTGCTACTCTTACTAAACTGCAATGAGGTGTTTACTGAAAAATTCGGTCGAAGACATGCCAATGCACGTGCAGAGATTTTGTTCAAGCATGCAGACAACGCTGCACGCTACGCGCACGCAGCCCTCTCCGACAACGACACGGCGAGAACCGTGTACCCGTTGGAGCCCTTCAAGGATTCCGGCTTCTACGACTTGGCCAGCCTGCTCGCCGTGGGCACGTTTTTCCTGGTCGTGCTGGCTCTGCTCGACTCGCAACTGGCCTACAGGCTGCGGTGGTACGGGCCCCGAATTCATCATCTAATGCGGCAGCGAACACTTTGTGAAATCAGCCCTTTATTTAGTTTTCGGCAGCAATTGACACTACGGCATAGAACGTGCAGTCGTCCGCCCTTTTAGCTAAAGCAGCATATTGCACTTCAGCGTGGAAAATCTTGAAAAACCAAACAAAAACCTCTTTAAACTAATGTCGAGGACTTAAACGCCGCTTTAAAGTTGTGAGCGATGCAGCAGTAGACCGAATATCCCTCCGTTGGTACAGGAGAAGGCGGATTAGTGAGCGAAGTGTTGCTCCAGCTAAGGCGGTGGACGACTTTACACATCCAGCTTTACAACCAGCAGCGAAACCCACTGGGTGGTGGAACATTTTGTTTTCGGTTAGGAAAGGGCAATAGATGAGAAAAATCCGGAAGGTTGTCGAGAAAGAATACAAGTAATTCCAGAAGCCACATGAGCGCTCCCTGTGCGTTTCCAGTGAGAAAGCATTAATGTTCATTCGAATGCCCCTGAGTGTCCAGCCGAACGCTGCAGGACAATGTGCGCCACGCAGGGCGCCCTATATCACCGGTGACTGCTGGTTCTCTGGGCGAGGGGAGGGAAAGCGGCAGGAGTTCCCAACATCCGGCGGTTCCGTCGGCGTCCTTTCCCTTTTTCGCATAGCTGCGCACGCATGCGCAGGCGTTGCCTGTCCGAGCGCGATCATTTCCTTTGCTTTAAAACACTTGCTGTAGAACACATCTCAGCCAATGGGAACTTAGGAACCGGAATTTTCACGCCGCATTTCTGGCACCGCGGCAGTTTCGCTAGTTTATAGGCAGCAAGATACACACAAATAAAACCCATTGTTATGTGCCTGTTACCCGTGGGAGGCCGAGAGAGCGCGTGAAGCTTCAGAAAAAGCTGCCAAGGCTTGCGCACTACGTGTGACAACGCTTCACAGTAGATAAACACTAGGGCTCCTGCGGTCTAACCGCATTGGTGTCTGCATACTGCACCGTGCGCACAATCGGGCTGTGTGGTAAATTAGCTTGCGGTCGTTCAAAGGCAAACGTATTTTTCCTTTTATCTACGTAATCTTGAGTTCCGGTTTATTTTTCTTGGTCTGTTTATTTACTCTCGAACAACTTTTATTCGACTGCCGCCATCTCTGAGAACCAACCCCCAGGTTTCTCAATGGGTCTCGGTCATTGATAGTACATAAAATAAATGATCTAAATTGTCATAGGTAACGTATTGCGACTCGGGGATTCGCAGGTGCGTTGTCCGTCGTCTCCTAGGGAACAAGAGGGCCCACGGGTCTACGCAGCCGACGCGAGGTCCGCGGGTCGTGGACACGCCTATGGATCCCGACCTGGAGCGGGAAGTGAACCTCGTGGAGAACGTGTGTTCGAACGGGAATTTCAAGGACGTTGCCATGGCGATAGATAACATTCGCATGTCCATCGGATTCAACCAACCGGTACGGACACGCTCTCCGTTTCTGCTTTGACTTTGCGGTAGCAGAAAAATCACTCCGCCTGGTTCAAATGAATCGATCGACTAAAAGACGTAAATTTACGGCCTCCCTCTCAGTGTAAAGCCCGGCCGACGCACCAGTTCATAATGCCTAAACCGGCAGAGATTGGCTGTGATGAAAGGTTGCATCTACATAAAAGAGGAGCTTATACACTGTTAAGGGATTGAATGGAGAACGCTTCTCATAGGCTGATAGGAAATATAGGTGTAAGGCTTAAGGCATCCATCGTGTATGCCACAATGCACGCTGGAAGCAGATATCCACAAGGCTCCTGTTAATAGGCCATCCTAGTTTTGTTATACCTACGCGCCCTAGTGCCTTTAGGAAGTATATGTTCACGTAGGGTGCTAATGTCGATTCCAAGGACCCATTTAAGTTTCTTTATAGGGGCAATCACCAATGAATAAAAAATAGGAGCTGCGTTTCCCGCGATATAAGCAAGCGTCCCTACAAGGACCGCAAAACATGCTTCGACCTAAAGTTTCCGCAAAGACAACGCACGTTTGGTGTTCTCTGACTCTGAAGTGCCTGGGCCTCGTGATGTTCCTGTGCTCAGAATAGATTGTATTCTGCTTTATAAGACGATAGTCTTTCTTGAGCTACTCAAACACGTAAATTTTGGTTTGTCAGTTTGTCCCTACATTACCCCGCCCAGCGAAAGTGTAAAGAGGTTTTTAGCGAGACGTTTATATAGGCTATAAAATGAATCTGAACATCGTTCAGCACAAAATATACCAGGTTTATTTGAGGAATATCCTCGATACACACCCGGTATTTTCAATGTTTTTAATTAAAAGTACATGTGTGCTCCATTTTTCCGAAAGAAAATGAAAAAAGAGCGCTTAAAAAACTGGCGAAGCTTTAAGGTCGCTCGAGGCTTGAACCATAGCGCAGATGCAGGATTTCTTTCTACATGAGCAATGAAGGACACATCACTATTCATTCGTACAAGTATGAAATTGATTATTTAAATGTTTTGTCGTCGCTTTGCTCTTTGCTACTAGTACCCATCGTCATATCCATCGATATAATCATGTTCCACATGCCAAGCATTACATTCGTGGTAGCGCTTGATGACAGCTAGACGCAGCGGTGGTGCGTACGTGCATGACGCGTGCGCGACGTTCCTGGAGTCTCTGTGAGGTTCTGTGGAGCCGGTGTTGCGCTAGCTGTGGCGTCAAGGTGCTCCTCGAGGTTTTCGCCAGTTTATTTATTTATTTTGCTAAAGCCACTTCGCGCCTGGGACCGTAGGCGGTCGCTGCAAGGCACGCGCTCACGAGCGATCGGCATTTTCTCGCTCCTCAAAGTTTTCGCCATTTTTTAACGCGAAAGTGTTTTATTCCTGTATACACAAAGATTTGAATGACGTCCTATCCGTCACGGAAGTGACGCCAGTTCAACAAACCAAGGGGCCTTTAAAGGGTCCACCCCTGCACACAGGGTCTTCTTGCGGGGAAGCAACCTTTAGTACTAAAGTGTAGTTATACTTAGGGTTGTTTGTTTTAACACGAACGTGTTTTATGCCGGGATACACCAAGATTTCACTGACGTAATATCCGTCATGAAAATGACGCCAGTACACCTTTGCTGAAGTGACCCGCCAGGAGGACGCCGCTCATCAAGCACACTCACAAGAAAACCGCCGACCCGCCAGTCATGCTCAGCTGCAGATTTCACTGCACATTTCACTTTAGTGTTTTGCCGACTTTTATGGCAGAGGAATCAACCACAGTTCCTTTTTTGCTAAAGCCACTGCGCGAGCCTTGGCTGCTCGGTGTTCACCGCGAGGCACGCGTTAGAGCGATCGGTATGTTCTCGTTCCTAAGAGTTTTCGCCATTTTTTTTCAATGCTAAAGACGCTGCTCGCGCATGGGACGCTCTGCGGTCGTTACAAGGCACGCGCTCACGAGAGCTCAGCATTTTCTTGGTATTTTAGATGCGACGCATCTCTTTAACTCGCCTTGTCCCGCGTCGTTGTCGCGGCGTAGTCCGCATCCTCGGCGCGGCAGCTGTGTCAGCTGTGCGCTCCGCCGCTCTCACCGCAGCGCCATCTGTGCGTCAGCGCGGTCAGCTCGCTCCCGTCGCCGTGCCAGCTATACGTTAGCGCGCAGCTTGCGCTCGGTTAACACATGCGCATGCGCTGCTATGCGCTGCTATGCGCTGCTCTCTCTCATTCCGCTGCATATAAACACGGTAAGTGCGCCGCTCCGCTCAGTCGTTCCGCCGCCGGCGCTCCGATGACATCGTCCAATGATTTGAATAACGCAACGGCAACCCCCGGTGCGACGCATCTACCCATGGTTCCCCTCGCGGGAAGATGGTGTAAATTTTTTGACGTCTTGGGCGTTCCGCGCCACGCATTACGGCCAACTACAACAGCTCCGCTTTGAAAAAATGTTTTAACCGCAAAATGCAAACAAGGCTGGCGGCTGAGTCTCGTGCTCGTTGCTCGGGGGCTGAGTTCTAACAATCCCAACAGATGGCGCGCCAGCAGAGCGAAGGCGGCAAAATTGAGCTTAGCAAACCTCCAACGGGTGGACTAAGTCTTTAGGGGAACAGCGCGAAAGGTGGGCCGATGATACAGGAGAGAAAGCTGCGTGCGTGGCAGGGGCGGCAGAAGACTATCATCTGTCATCGACTTTCGCAGCGACAGTAGCAGATGTGCGGCCAGTCTTCTTTGAGGTACGCTCAAGTTCCCTTGCCAGCACTGGGAGTAGAGGAGGAGGAGGAGGAACGACTTTATTAAAATCACCGGCAGCTAGGTCGTGGCCGCTACGTCGCGGAGACCTGCCTGGTGCCCGGGCCTACTCACGCTTCCCAGGTGGGGTTGCGTTTTCGGGCCGCTGGCGTGCCAGGGCAGCCTTCACCTGCTGGACGGCCTGGATTTGTGCACTGCAGTCTTTAGCGTTCATGGCTTCTGTGATATGAGAGGGCATAGTTCCTTGCGCTGCCTCAGCAGGCTGTGTCCTGCAGTTCCAGAGTATATGGCTGAGTGTCGCACGCGCACTATCACATACACGGCACATTTCACTTTCGTATACACCGGGGCACAGATGTTTTGCAAGCACTGGGGTAAGGAGCGATTCGGTCTGTAATTGTCTGTAGAGAACTGCTTCTTCCCGATTTAGATTTGGGTGAAGTGGCGGACGTCGTCTTCGGGTCTGCCGGTACCACTCCAAGATTTCCCCGTATGTGGTGAGAGGGTCGGGCATCTCTACGTCGCCGGACGGGTCCGGTGAGGAGGCCAGACTCGTGGACGCCACGCGTCTGGTGAGCTCGCGCGCGGCGGAGTCGGCCTCCTCGTTCCGGTTCGTCAGTCCGCCGCGGAGGCGCAAGGGACCTACGTGGGCGGGGAACCATCGGAGTGCCACCGGCAGCCCGTTGGTACGCGCACTGCACAGCACTTTCACAGTGTTTGGGTTCACTTGGTTGGTTGCGTATGCCAGCATTGCCGACTTGGAGTCACTTAGTACTGTGGTTATTTGCGGGTCCACGATGGCCAAGGCTATAGCCATCTCTTCGGCTTGCTTCACATTCTGCGCCTTGAAGCTGCTAGCTGACTTTACTTCACCGTCCGTGGCCGCCATCGCCACGGCAACGTAAGTATTGGGTCTTCCCGGATAGGCCGCCACGTCCACGCAGGAAGCGCCAGTGTCTGCGGCGTACGTAGATGTGAGGGCCCTGGCCCGAGCGAGCCGTCTTTCTTTGTTGTGTTCCGAGTGCATATGCTTGGGCAGCGGGTGCCCGTACAGTCTCTCGAGCGTGCCCTTAGGCAGGGAGGCTGCGTGGTCAGACTGGAGCTGCCTTGGTTGCTGCTGTGGGCGCAAGCCCAGGCGCTGTAGGATGTAACGGCCTGTCCGGGTGGTGGTCAGCCTCTCGAGTTGTGCTGTTTGCTGTGCTTCGGCAATCTCCTCTAGGGTGTTGTGTAACCCTAGTTCTAGGAGCTTGTCTGTGCGAGTACAAGCATATAGCCCCAGGGCTGCCTTGTATGCTTTGTGGATGAGCGCCGCAATCTTCCTTCGCTCGGCGGCTTGCCAGTTGTGGAAGGCCGCGACGTACGCAATGACTGACGACGAACGATTGAACCAGGCGCAGAAGGTTTGCTTCTTTCATTCCGGCGTGGCGGTTGGAGATTTTGCGTATGAGTCGAATGGCCGCCGTGGTCTTCGCCTCCAGCTTGTGGATCGTCAGACCGTTCCGTCGATGGGCGTCGAGGTAGAGGCCTAGGACGCGCAGGGTCTGGACCCGTGGGATGGTGGCACCGTCTCTTGTGTGTAGTCTTATGTTGTCAGCCGCGGAAGCACCCGCCGCGGTGGCTCAGTGGCTAAGGCGTTGCGCTGCTGAGCAAGAGGTCGCGGGTTCGATTCCCGGCCGCGGCGGTCGCTTTTCTGATGGAGGCGAAAAGCAAAAACGCCCGTGTGTACGAGATTTCGGCGCACGATAAAGATCCCCAGGTGGTCAAAATTAATCCGGAGCCCTCCACTACGGCGCGCCTCATCGCCTGCGTTGCGTCGGCGCGTTAAACCCTACAATCAATCAATCAATCAATCAATCAATTAGCCGCGGAAGCGCATGGCTTGCGTTCTCGATGCGGTAGGATTAGGAACTCTGATTTGGCCGGCGAACATACCAGACCCGTGCCTTCTAGGCGGGTCTCCACTACTTCGATGGCACGTTGCAGGGTTTCTTCGATGTGGCCGTCGCTTCCCTTCGCTACCCAGAGCGTAATATGGTCGGCATAGATAGTATGACCAAGGTCCGGGATGCGTGCGAGGTGGTTGGCCACGTCGATCATTACTAAGTTGAACAAAATGGGGGAGATCACCGCGCCTTGCGGGGTCCCAACACTGCCTAAGGTCTTAGGTGATAGTTGGGTGTCTCCGGCATGGATGGTTGTGGTGCGGTTTGACAGGAAGTCTTTGATGTAATTCAATGATCTTTCACCCATGTTTAGCCGCGAGACCTGGGTCAGTATTGCCGCGTGGCGGACCCTGTCGAAGGCGCTTTGTAGATCTAACCCCAGCACCGCTCGATTGTCAAGGGTCGGGGAGTCGACTACCTCGTGTTTGAGCAGTAGCATCGCGTCTTGCGTGCCTAGCTTTGCTCTGAAGCCCACAAGGGTGTTGGGGTACAGTTCTGCCGTTTCTAGGTATAGCTGCCATCTGTTCAGTAACACGTGTTCGAGCACTTTGCCCACGCAGGACGTGAGCGATATCGGACGAAGATTGTCGACGTGCGGGGGTTTGCCAGGTTTGGGGATCAGGGCCGTCTTTGCTTCTTTCCATTGTCTAGGTAGCCTGCCCGAACGCCAGCACTCATTGAAGCAACGAGTGAGCGCTGTAACGCCCGATTCCGGCAAATTTCGCAGCATCTTGTTTGTGACGTTGTCGGGACCAGCCGCCGACTTGCAGTTGATAGTTTGTAACACCGCTCGTACCTCCCACTCTTCAATGTCCCGATCGAGACGGGCGTTCTCGTCCCCGCGTATCCCGGTAACGCCTCGGGTGGGGTGGCAGGCAGGTAACGTGCATCTAAGCGTTTTCGGACTTCGGCTTCTCCGAGCTCTTTCGTGGCTCGGTGCAGGGTTCGTGCCAAACTGTGGCGTTGCGTACCCTTGGATTTAGTCTCGTCAAGTAGGTAGCGTAGGAGGTTCCAGGTGCGGCTCTTATGCATCTGTCCGTCCGCTTCCTGGCAGACCGCGTGCCACTGCTGCCGACACAGAACGGCGCAGTGCTTCTCGATCTCGCGGTTGATCTTGGCGACTTTCTTTCGTAGCTTGGTGTTGTGGCGCTGGCCCTTCAAGCGCCGTCGTAAGGATTGACTCGCCGCGATCAGGTGCGCCAGGCGACTGTCGACGTTAGCAACGGATTCGTCCGTTTCGATCTCTGAGGTGGCCGTTTCCGTCGCCGCCCGCAGCGCCTGCGTCCACTGCTCGATGTCTTCAATGTCTGTCGGTACGCTTTCCATGGACGTGCGGAAGGCGTTCCAGTCCGTGATGTTGTGCTTGCGCGTATTTGGGGCCTGCATTGCCGACCGTAGTGGCACGAGCACCTCGACGATGAAATGATCGCTGCCGAGGCTCTGTCCCGTGTTTCGCCACCGGGCGTGCATGCCGTTGCGAGCGGGTCTGTAGAGCGTGAGATCTGGGTTCGTGTCTTGGTGGACCGACGTGCCGATGCGGGTAAATGCGACGAAGTCGTTGAGTATGTGAAATCCGGCGTCTGTGGCTTCGTCCGAGAGGTTTCGCCCTTTGGCGTTGGTCGCGGTGTAGCCCCAGTCTTGGTGGGAAGCGTTAAAGTCACCACACAAAAGTATCGTATTGTCCGTGGCCAGCTGTCGGGTCTTGTGCATGAGTGTGCGAAATCGTTGTTGGTAGTGCTTGGGATTGCTGTAGATGTTGACGATGTACGTGCTTTCTTTGCGCTTCTTGCCGGTAACGAGTTCGACGATGCAGTGTTCGATGGCACTCTTGCTCAGGAGCGCATGTTCTACAAAGGTGATTCCCTTGCGCACGAAGGTACATACCCCCTGGCTGGTGCCTTTCCCGGCCGCGCGAGCGCTAGGCGGGCTGGCATGTGATCGATAGCCAGGGAGGGTGGGAGGTGCTTCGCTGTGCGTCTCCTGGAGAAGGATGACATCGGGTGGTCGTGGGGCTTGTTGGATATGCTGTTGTAAGACTGCTCGCTTGAAGTGAAAGCCGTTGCAGTTCCAATGCCAGATCAGTAGATCACGTGGAGAATTCAGTGGTTGTCTGGCCATACTGGGCGTTACACAGAAGATGATGGATTGTTGGGACCGGCGCCGAGGGTAGCAATGGTGGCTTGGATCTGTAGTAGGGTTTCCTGCATTGACTGGACGGTTGTCTGTAGTGACTGGGCGGCTACCTGCAGTGACTTGATGTCTGCCTGCATTGTCTGGCACGTCTGCTCAAGTGCCGTGAGACGCGTGTTGATATTGGCCTAGGTCGCTTCGAGTGCTGCGAGGCGTCTGTTTGTGGCTGCTTCAAACCGGTCGAATCGTTCTTCGAGGTCGGTTCCACTTTCACCCGACGAGTCGGGGGCGCGGCGCTTTGCGGACCGTGCATGCTTGGTTGCATGTGCCTTCTTCGGTTTCGACGGATGACGATCGGCTTGACGGCACTGACTGCCGTTGCTGCAGTTCGATGAGGCGCGTAAGCTTCTCATTGATCTCGGCAATGGTTGCATCTTGCTCGGCTATGCGCTGCTTGAGGCGTTCGTTCTCGACGCGCAGCGCGTGCACTTCACTGTTTTGTGGCGACTGCTTGGCTTGTGACATTTGCGCTTGCTTGGGAGGAACAACGTCAGCTGCGGCGTAGAACGCTTTATCTTATGCGGCATAAATACAGAAAATCTCGAGGAACTATGCACAGTCTGTTTTTCGGTAAAGGACCTCCAGCAGCAAAAATTATTCCGGTGCTCTGCACCGCGGCTCGCACCCTCATAACGCCCAACTGCTCGACTAACGCGGCAGCTTTAGGAAAGTGGGGAAGTATGAAGAAAAAAAGTGAAGGAAGTTCACATTACGCGTAAGACTCTGTAAGGTAGCGAAGCTGTAGGAAACCGCCACGACCATCACGACGGTTTAAGTTTGCGATTGCAGCCGATTTACACCTTCGCCGCTACCGCAATGACCTCTACTGCATCGATGTTACTATAAGTGTGAGCTTCCTTCATTTTTTTTTAAGTGATAATCATTTGACTTCACCTTCGGGGTGCGTACGCTATGACCTGTCTTGCTCGTTCCGCGCAAATGTTTTTTTTTTTTCTCGCAAATCTTCGCTAATCTCCTTAGTGGGTATGCTTGGCTTGCAAACGTGCGCCGATGACGCTGGATGGTTGCGCGAGCACTCGGCATTTTTTTTTTTAAACTGCCGGGTGGTCGCCGCAATCTTGGCCAATCTCCCTAAGTGGGTGTGCTTGGCTTGGCAAACGCTCGCAGGGGACGCTGGGCGATCGTCGCGAGGCACGCCAACGCGAGTGTTAGCCATTTTCTTGGTTTTCTTAACTGCCAGGCGGTCGCCGCGAGGCCCGCGCTCACGTGCGCGTGCTATGCATTTTATTGGTATTTTTAATTTTTAACTGCGGAGGCGAAAAATTACGATCTTCTATAGAGCTTAGCTCTTAAAATAAACAGCGCAAAAGACAAGGATTAGAGGGGGGACAAGACCAATTCACTGTGAAGCAGTCCCTCTCTCGACTTTTACGCTTGAGCTGTTTTATTTTCCGTTCAGCTACTCGTTCAGCACATTCAACTTTGCACGTTCAGGCTTACATACTCTCATGTTGTTCTCCCACACCTCCCGGCAGCCTTTTCTGTCGTAGTCCTCACTGGTCCACGCTCTTGTCGCCTAACCTGTGCACCCTCACTTGCGGGTGACAGGTGAGCGTCCTGGACGGCGTGAGCCTGACGCTCAGGCGCGGCGAGTGTCTCGGCATCGCTGGCGTCAACAACTCCGGCAAGACGACGCTGCTTGAGATCCTGGCCGGGTCCGTGGTTCCCACGGGGGGCGACGCCTACACCCAGGCAGAGGCCCTGGGCGCCGACGTGCGTTCCTGGCAGCGGGGCATCGGCTACGCCCCCGAGGGGCTCTCGGCCGAGAGCATGCCTCCGCTCACGGTGGCCGAGCTCCTGGACCTGGTGGCCGCGGTGCGGGGAGTCGAGCCGAAGCAGGTCGCGGTCAAGGCCGTGCTTGACCTGGTGGGGCTGCTCGACAAGGACCAGATGATCAACAAGTGCAGGTTGGGAGCCACTGCGGCAGCACTTTATCCTCTGTGCTTGTTAGCGTTATTGTTGCACTTTGAATAGAAGTGTCTTTCTGTGTCTCCAATGGCGTGGCGGTGTAATCTGTAGAACAGCGTAAGGTATGCGGGGACTTAAAAAACAAATTGCTCAGGCTGTTACCATGCCCTTAAACAATCACAAAAATATTTCTCTGGATCGATGATTGGTTGGAAAGCGTGCTTAGATCATTGTTTCTAGCACCGAGGGCCTTCACTCTCTTAAAGGGGTACTGACACAAAATTTTGAAGGCGAGATAACTTCGGAAATAGATTGGTGTGGACACATTTACATCATCTGCAAAATATCAGCGGCGAATACAGCCTAGAACATATTTAAAATCAATTTTAAAGTGTGAGAAACGCAACCGAGCAGCCAGCAGAGGACCACGCGCAATCGACATCCCGTGGGTATTTTGTAAATAAACAACATCCACACACGTCACGAGTTTGTGTTTGCCGCTTCCGCACTGCCGGCGCTTTTCGCCGGCTAGCCCGGCTCGCCGCTCCAATCGGAGGGCCGGAGGGCGGAGCTTCTGCTCTCGAGAACGAACGACCCGATCGTTGGCGGCCTTGGCGGCGGAGGCGCCGTGATTTCGTCAGCTCATCGGGCAGCTGGCCGCGACCAAAGTTCTACAGCGATTCCAGGCACTCTGTTTCTATTACTTTTGATTTACATTGGACGCGAAAACGCGCCGGAGACACGAAAAGCCCACTGAGCGAGCCGCACGGTCGCTGTGCAGGTGGCGGCCACGGCCGCGAAGTGGCCCAGGCCGGCGCCGGTAGCTCGAGTGATAGCTTGTTACAGCTGCACGAAATTGCACCCAAGTCCCGGGACAACCACGGCAGTTTATATAAGAAAGGAGTTAATGATGCGGTTTCGGGTTGCATTAAAAATTGTCATCTGCACCGCTTACGAGAGCGGCAATCGAATATCCGCCGCAGTGCTAAGCCGAACACATCTGTAGGCGGACCTGTAGGCAGACCGCCCAGCTGCTGCCAGCGCGCGTCGTTCTCTAGCCGCGGCAGCATTTGCACTCGCAGCGCCTGCGTCACGTCCACGGTCGCTTTTTAATTAAGCGGCTCACGAGATCAGTACGTGGGGGCATTGGCAGAAACTGCCGGCGACACGGATTCGACAGGGCTACGGCAGCTTTGCTCTGTGATATCCCTCCGACGATCACGTGGTCAGCTTTGTTCACACAAAATCCATCGTTTCGCGGCACCCGCTGAAACTGAAACTGCGACTGGACGCATTGAAAATGCCTCTAATTAAACAACGGTCGCACGCTGAAGCAAATGAGGTTTCTACAGGTGATAAGTAGGTCACTAGCTACTTATCGCAACAAAAAAAAACAAGATGCAAAATTTTTGTGTCAGTGCCCCTTTAAAGCAGGCAAATACAAGGCGTAGCTCATTTCCGCGAGGGCCCATGGAATCACTTATAGTAAAACATGGGGCTTGGCAATCGGAAAGTACATTGCTTACTTTCTCCAGCTGAAAATGAAGATGCATACACGTATAATTTGGAAGCCTAATGAAATTGCGTATATTCACTAGGCGTACATAGGAAGGCGTACATAGGCACCAGGCGTACATAGGAAGCAATCACGAGATCTTCGTGAACCGACGAGACCATGAGGATCATTGAATAACGACTTCCGAGGAATATGTTTTTTTCTCCCGCTAGCTACTGGCCCTACTGGTCCACTAGCTCCTACTGGTCAGCAGAGCAGATGCCGCGTCCACGGCACTCGGATTCCCCTGAGCCGGAGTCCGGGCCTCCCTTCACCAACCCCCTCCCCTTCTAAAGGCCAATAACTTGCGTTCCACCACCACAACCCGCTAGCTATGTCCCAATCGTAAGCGAATTTTGCTCCCACTACGACATTCAGGCATTTTGAAAGGCTAAAAACTGACCGAGTAAATAAAACGTCTCTTCGAAAATAAAGGGAAAAATGAAAGGTGGGCCGCCTTTTCCTAGTCTTAAAAACCGCGACCTGTCACCAGTGCTCGGACAGTAAGGTAAGGGGACCTCGATTTTCAAGTATGGAGCTCCTCAGCTCGTACTACCGCTGCTACGGTTGTTGGGCAGGGTGTTGAGGGCTGGGGGCGTTGATTGATTATGAGGTTTGATTGGTTATGAGGTTTGATTGAAAGTTGATTGGTCATGAGGTTTCACGGTCCGACGGTACACAGGCGATGAGCCCCGGGGTAGTGGAAGGCTCCGGATTAATTTTGACCGCCTGGAGATCTTCAATGGCCACCGAAATCTGGAACATACGGGTGTTTTCGCTTTTTTCCTCCATCAGAAGAGCGGTCGCCGAGGCCGGTAAATTGAACCCGTGTCCTTGAGCTCCTTAGCACGACGCCTTAGCCACTGAGCCACTAAGGTGGGCATGGGTGTTAAAGTAAGTTAGAGTTTGGAGTCCAGGCCAAATGCAGGAGGACGAGGAATAAACTTTTATTGAATCCCAATCCAACTCCGTGCGTGGAGACAGACCAGTGGGGGTGCTCTTCAGTCGAGGAGTCCCTGGCTCTGGCTGGCCATCCGGGCCCATCTCACCAGGGTAAGCTGGGGGCCGGGTTCAGAGCTGGACAGCTGCGCCGCCCACTGTGAAGGGGAAGGGTGGTGATTGGGAAGTAGGTCAGGTGTGTGAGAACATTCCCGTATACGATGTGGTAAGGGGTACCTCTTTCGGGGCAAAACTTGCACTGTGGAGTTGGGAGTTTTAAGAGGCCAGGGAGGTGGGCGATTGTGGATGGCGCTTTCTCGCTAAGGGTATACAATTTCGCAGGGGACGGCCAAATTTATTTGAAGAAGCTCGATGGCCGGGGAAACATTCGGCCTGTGAAGTTGAAGTACGGCACGTTTTCTGTGAGTCTGTTATAACCGTGACGTTTCCTCAGAAAAAAACACAAATTTCAAACAAAGTGCAAAGTCTATAGGGCACGCCCACTATTGATGAAGTTCTAGGTCTTTAATTATGACTTTTCTCTTTATTTAATAACTACTCTGTTTTATTTCTAAAAATACAATTCAATCTGTACTCTTTGTGATCACATCTCTGCTCGCATCTGTGGCCCACCAATGAGATCATTTATGCGCAAGGATATACATTATATTCGAAAAGAGTCTGCGTGCTGGGGTACCCTTCCTACACCGTGCGTGGGTGCAATGTGTCGAGCTGTACGATCACTTCCGCTAGTCAGCTCTGGCGCAGCCGAAGTGTTCCCGCACTATTTTTTTTAGGCGTGACCGTCGGAAGAAACTGACCCCAATGACCATTGGTCGCCACAGACTGGCTTCACAATTACAAACTACAAACACATACCAGAAACGCAACAAATGCAACCCCGCAGCCACGGCGAGACAAAACTTTTGCTGCTCGCGTGCGCGGCCGTGGGCCTGCCCCCCGTCCTGTTCCTGGACGAGCCGCTCTCGGACGTGCAGCCGCCCTACCGTCACGAGGTCATCCGGGCGCTGCAGGTCCTCAGGAGCACCCGGGCCACGTCCATCATCATCACCTCTTACCGGTATACACAACTTCCTGAGACGTTGCTGACCAGCTGACACCCCAAAGAACCACTATCTCCTGGTGGCACGGGCCAAGACAGCTACACTCTAAAATGATTTACACCCACCAGGGTGTAACTAGCCTTCTATAACTAGCACCCTTACATCCTGCCAAAAAAAAATAATAATACACCCTTCATGCATGATTTGTCATTTATGACACTCTTACACCCTTGCAAAAACCTAACAGCCTCATTGCACAATTTCGAAGGGTGTTATTGTGTTTTGATAGGGTGTAAGGGTTTTATCTCTCACTTTCGAGCTTATTAAAATGCGTTCTCTCCCGCTCTCTCCACTTAGATACAATGTCTGAAACGCTGGTTTGAGTTATGAGTGAGCTGTGTTGTTGCACTGAATACAACGGGATACATAGCCGGTAGCTATACCTTTAAAACCACAGATGAAGTAGAGTGCCACTGCGCACTGGAAATTGTTGCGTTTTGTTCTCAATGTTTTCAATGTTTAACTGTAACCCGCCGGAATGTTGTCTTCAAGAAATTTCTGATATCTTCCTGCGTAGCGGCTAAAGAGAAAAAAAAAAGGAAAAAGGGCAAAAATACACGCATAAATAAATCGCGTCTCTCTACTAGTAACACTTTGCTTCCTAAATAGAAGGATTTAGAAGCAGCTAGAAAGCTGCCATAGTATGTAAATTATTATTTAATATTTTTATAAACGACTTGTCCATAGCTTCTGCCAGTTCTTTGAAAGGAAGGTGGTTATTACCTGTCGGCTCCACCTAAAGCCTCTGTAATTTTCTATCTACTTTCTAAGAGATGTCGTGGGTCTTCATCTCCCCAACGCTCGAGGAGGACCGATTCTTGCAAGCATCAGTGTTTAATTCACCACACACATCATTTCATCAAGTCCCGCGGGAACGTCAACTCATAAGTATCATATGCAAAGAGTCACCGCGTACTGTGACTGCACAGTGCAAATTTAAAGTTTCAAGTTTGAAAGTAATGTTAAGATTAGAAATTGGTAAACTTTCGGCCACAATTTGAGCGAATTTTTGAGCGCTGGGGCCCAGCAGGCCTAAAAATGCTTTTAAAATGAGCCACCGTTATTACTATAATGCAATAACCCCAAAAACATGGGTCGAAATACCCTAATGCCTTGGTATAAATTTTCGTGTAATTGGGCTTACTATATACAAATTTTACGGCCTACTCCGGTGTGAAGGCCTTCGTATTTGTTCGGGGTTTCTGCGCATGCGCAGCATGTCTCTTTGCGAGCTCGTGTGCGACCGGGTAGCGGTGATCAAGGCTGCCAAGGTCGAGGCTTTGGGCGACGCCGAGGAGATGAACCAGAAGTACGGGCGCTGCTACACCGTCACGGTTCGCCTACCTCCCGGTCGACACTACGACTACGACCTGCAGAGCGGCGTCCTGCTTAAGGTTCAAGAGGAATTCCACGAGGCCGCCCTCCAGCAACTCTACGAGGTTGGTACGGCTAGCCGAAACGCTGTGTCTTACAGTTGCACTCGCCCTAAAGGGCTTCATTTGAAGGTCCGAAATAACCAGGCACACAGGTTCGTAGGTAGCTTTGCGTGGGCCGTTTTCTAGCAGCTCTCACAGGAGTGGTTTTACGACCGCAGCTAATAAAAGCGAATCTTTTCAGAAGTGGACGCTTTTTCTTAATAAACCCCAGCTTAATAATCCTGGCGTTCTTCGGGTCTGCGGTGTTGCTGGGATGTCCGTCGAAGCAACTTTCCGCCGTACTGCTGCGACTCCCGTCAATAGCTTAGTCAAGGCTTCCTTACTATATTTGGAACTCACGCGCGTGCGTCTTGAAAGGCGGTGTGCGAGAGGAACAGAGAGGGTTACCATATTTGCGTTTCGCGGTTGGTCGCCGTGGTAACGGCCAGGAGAGAACAGTACGGTACAAGCGGTCCAACCATTCGCGCCTAGGCACCAGGATTCTGCAGGTCATGGCATCACCTAACGTATACGTGCGCCGTGGCGTCGTCTGCACTCAGCAGATACTGCTCGATATATCGTCTGCACGACTTTATCCGGAGGTGGTAGGTGCCCCGAAAGCCATAGAGGTGCCAACTAGTCGTGCAAAGGCGGCTAGATTTAGCACGGGGCAGGATGCTTGGGATGGGCGGGCAGCCTTCGCGGGGCTTGAATTTCACCAGTGCGTGGTCGCAGATTTTTCCAAAGATAATTTCTTGTGCCGCCTAAACAAAAAAAATTTTAGTCTCTCTCTACAGTCCAAGTCAGGTCGGGTCGGTCGGTCGGTCATCCAATTCGACCACTTGCCGCCATGACAGAAAGCCGGTGAAAGAGTGCTTGAGCACAAGGTATGTTATGCATAGGCTAAGGCATTTCAAAATGGTAAAACTGCTGCCGTGGCTTACACATGTCAGCATTATTCAGCCCAAAGAAAACAACGGACATGCGCACAAGAAAATAAAAGAAAATTGTATATCGTGCCGACATTCGTTTCATTAAGAATACACGTTCGTTTCATGTAACGATCGAAAATTTAAAAAAAAACGCTTTCGGATAGACGAGAGATACTTTAAAACAGAGCATATCCGTTAGCGCTGCTTGAACCCAGCATAAAAATAAAGAAGGCGTGCTGTCTGAACAGATCACACACGATTCGTAGAAACGTAGTTGAACGGAACTGAACTGAACCAACCTCCGTTGTATTCACGGGAGGACCAAGAGGGGAGGGAAAGAGTCCGATGGATTGGCAGAGACAGAGCAGAGAAGGTTCCGTGGCGGGGGCGCCAGAAGGCTGTCGTCTTGACGATTTGTCCGCCTTTTCTGCGGAGCATGCAGATACGCAGCTAATTTTTATTGAAAGAATAATCGTGATTCGCACGTAAGGAATAGGCGAAAACACGCCTGTTCACTGCCTCTTTGCCCTTAATATATTTGCGGTACTTCGAGAACGGAATTGAGGAATTTTTTCGTCTTGTTTATTTTTGAAGATATTTTCTAGATTTTGGGAGAATGGAGGAAGTTTTTATGTGCAGCCTGTCCATTTCTGTTTCTCTGCCCTTCTTTGGACGTCTGTTGAGGTATCCGCCTGAAGCGTACTATACAGGCGTAGCAGATATCGGTTTCTCGAGAAACCGATATCAGCTGCGCCTGCTGTCAGCTACACTGGAAGAAAGGAAAATTTACAAAATAGGCTTCCACAACTAGAGGATGATGATGTGATGATGACGAAGAAGTGAGAAGCTTTCTCCGATACCAATACCATATCCACAAACCAATCAGCCAAAGTTTAAATCAACAATGACGCTGAGCTAACCGAATCAACCCATTCTAATGACCCAATCAAACTAAGGCATATAAAATCACATCCCATTCGCTTAGCTCATCGTTTCGTAGATTTGAACTGGCCATTGGTCGATAGAATTGTGAACTTCGCATTCGTATCGGAAAAAGCTCCGCGTTTCAACCATCAATTTTCTAGAAATGGGCGTTAAATTTTTTCGATGGTAGCCCGTAGGCAGACAGGCCACGCTGACATTCGCCCATTGACGTTTCTTCCTCTGCCGTTCACGCAGGGCGTGATGAAATTCCGCGTGGGCAAGTCGTACACGAGCTGGGCGGAGATATTCACGAAGATGACGGCCATCAAGCGCGACCTGCGGCTTCCCGAAATGTCCATAAGCGACATCACGCTCGAGGAAATTCTTGTTGGGCTCGCTCGTCGCCAGATCGTACTCAGGGGCACCAGGCCGAGCCGGAGCGTCGCACCACCGCGCGTCTAGACGCCGCTGATAACGCGAAAGCGATAGCTATTAAAAAGTTCGATGTTTCCTTGTTTCTAATTTCTTGTCTAGTTCCAAACACCGAACCGGAGTTTGTGCGTGCCCTGTGTGCATATGCATTGCGTTTCGGTCGGCGCCCCGAATATATGCGCAATTTCTGCGAATTATCGGTTATTTACCATCGCCGTTCATTTACACTGTGAATATTCTAGTGCAATACAGCCTGGCTTGCCATCACAGTTCTTCCAGCCTCGGTAGCTGAGATTAGCTTTCGTGCGAACAATTTGGAGTGATCGAGTGCAGGTAGCAGTGTCTGTAAGTTTACTGCAAGTAAACTTACAGCAAGTAAGTTTACTGCAAGTAAACAAGCGTAGCTTATTTGAAGACTCGCAAGCAACCACCGGACGTCTGTCAGCCGTCCACCGTATGTCCACTCCGGTTGTAGCGGACTTCCGTAGGCCGATGAACGTACCATGTATGTCCGTGGGACGTCCGGATTTACCACTTTCGTACGTCCAATCGGACGTCCGAAATTAGATGTATTTTGGATGTTCAGTAAAAATTTTCAAAAATCACATAACGAGAAGCTTATGTTCCTGCAACGAAATGTACACCGCGCAAGACCAACGCACTACCGGGCAGACAGGCATACATGAACACAGTGAAATTGCTCCACATGTTTCTTTAGCGGTTCTTCTTATATATCCTTCCCCAAAGACATCCTCATTGGAGTTGGTGACATCCTTCAACAAAGACAAAATTTGGCTTAATACTACAAATATGAAGATGAAACTTGCAACATACAAGTCAGGGTGTACAAAATCGTTTTAATTGAAAAGCACAGTTGCTTTTTCGTTTTCGCTTCTATATTCAATTGAAGCCATTATTTCACGCTTCGTTGTACAAAACTTTGTGCGTCCACTGGCAGATGTCATTAAGACATGGACATCCGTTTCCGGATGTCCACTGTACGTCCGAAAATGGACATCCAAACATGGACGTACAGTGGATTTGCAGCGGCCGTCTAATACCCCTGTCACACGGGCACTTTCAATCGCGATTGAGTCGATCCGGATCGAGCTAAATCCGGATCGGGCGCATGCTACACGGCAGTTTCAATCGCGATCGAGCTGGATCCCGCTCGAACTCAATCCTGGTTTCTCAAGCGCGATCGAGGCTTCCAAGCGCGATCGAACGAAAGCGGCGATACTCTCGTCCCCGATCAGTAATGGCACAGAATGTGACAACTTCAACTAACGCCACAAATTGTGTCAAATAACTTGACCCAAATAAGCGAGAGGTAATATTTACATAGTTACGTATACCTACGACCGCGCGAAGTTACGAGACGCCGGCCGCAATTATATTGTTAGCGCCATCTGGCGTACACGAGTGCAACCCGTGCAACTTCTCGATCGCGATTGAAACGTGCAGTGTAGCAGCGGCACTGCGTCGAGCGCGCTCGAAAACTCGATCGCGATTCACTTCAATCGCGATTGAAAGTGCCCGTGTGACAGGGGTATTAACTGGGGATTGGATGTTCGGCTGTATTTCGGACGTCCTGCGGACGTCCGTGGTTGCCTTTCTCCCTCCTTGCATCTCAGTGGGAGCAACCGTAGTTTGGATCACGGTCCACAGAACTCTTAGGTGCCAAGAATTCTTCGCCCACGTCCTAAGCCAGAAGTCTTCCCCGTTAAAGACCGACGTCGCCATGGTCATAAGATCCATAGACACCCTTTTGGATTAGGAGCACACTGAATGAGCACCAGAGGAGGTAGACGTGTGCATCTACGAAGCTCGAGCAACGTTTAGGGTAATTTCACTGCGAAACCATTGTGATAAAATCGCAGTTCAATGACAATAAAATAACTGGAGCTCGACTATCGGCAGTGCTGGCATAACACAAAATGCGCAGTCTGGAGCATTTGACCCTACATTGTTTCAGATTAGAGATATCAAATGTTCTTTCGCAGCTAGTGCTGCCGTCTCTCGTCCATTCCACAGAAATAAAAACTACACGCGCTTAAAGAGAGATTCCAGAAATTCTGATGGGGGGCACGCTTACACACTACGCAAATTTCAACAGGTCACAAACTGACTGGTTAACTATGAAGAAGGCTAGGGGTAGCGGCGATGTCTCGCTGCAGTACATTCTTCATTATCTTCAAACATGAATCTAAGTGTAGATGCGCTTTCCCGTGTCCCCTCGTTCGGTGCATCGCTGCTTCCATTTATCCCATCCTCGACCCATAATTTCGTGGGAATTTTGGTAAAGTCCTGATCCTGTTACTAGCAAACAGGATGAAGACACTAATAATGCAGTACAGGTTAAGGCTGTAGCATGATTTTTGTATTTTGCGCCTAATGTCGAAAAAGTAAAGAAAAACATGTGTTCGAGAGTTATTTATGTGTTTCAAGTACCACCAACTGAGGCATCATGCCAACTGAGCAGACGATCTCTTTAAAGCACATCAACTAATTGATATCGAAACAGCGCAGAGCAGTTTAAAGCTCTGGCACAGTTTTTATCTGACGCCTAATAACGCCACAGCTTTACTCAGTTGTGGTCAAGGTTCGAAGTTGGCGCTATCATGACAATCATACGAACTAGGCATGCACCTTGGTCATCATTATCAAGGGAACGGGGAAGGGTTGTCTGTTCGTTGGGCGTTAGAAAGGATCGGTTGCGGATCTTGCAGAATCGGCCCCACCGACGGGAAGTCCCGCCCCCACGCAGGCATTCGGGGCATGTCGACGACCATGAAGACGTTCAACCAAGCCGAAACTAGCTCACCGAGTACCGACAACCCCGAAAGCGGTTCGGAATATTTCCGGGACCTGGCGTCGCCTATAACCAATACCGAGCCGGTCCCAGCCGCGCGCTGCTGTGAGGTCATAATGCGTGGGGGCCTGGTGCGTGTGGCCTTTCCGTAGGCCGGAGAAGTCCCGTGACTTTTCGGGACTGTATATTTTGAGGTTTATTCTTGGTCGCCACACTAGAGTTGTCTGACATGTCAGAAGTGGTATCGGTAGCGGATCCGTCATAAACGTCGCAACGAACATGGGCAAACCAGAGCAGAGTGGGCCCCACCCTCGGAGCAAGGAGCGGCAACGACCGTCGTCGAGCAATGGCAGGAATCAAGCCTCCAAAGCCGTTCGACTTCCAGAATTCTGCATACGAGCCAGCCTGAATCGACGGATTTCACTACTGCTACGCATGGGGCCTGGATGAGTAGCTGCGAGTAAGAACACTCGTCTACACGATGAAGACTCGAGATATCCTACGTGCCGAAGATACGAAGGACGAAGAAATATACGAAGGACGAAGAAGAAAGAAGGACAAAGAGGATCCCGATTAGTGGTGCACTGTGGGGCTGCTTACGAACACCGAGTGCCATCAGTCGATTCTTACGGGCGAGAGCGGAATAAGAGTTTCAGTGATCTCCCCGCTGTGGGATGTGTGTGAAGGGGTTCCTCGGGGGCCTTGGCAGCACTCCGGGGTAGGCCCCCACGCTAGCTCCCGGCGTGTCAACCACGCGGGCTCCCATGCCTACGGCAGCCCTGCGAGGTTCGCCTATACGAGAACACAGTAGACAGTAGTGCCGAAGCACAGCCGTTTATTTGGGGAATCCCAAAGCATGCGAGCACAAGGCTCGACGGCGTTCACGAATCACGCCGTCCGGGTCGTGACCGCGAACGGGAGGCAGGCACTCACGGCGCGCGACAAACAAAGCTCCCACCTGAGATGCATGTATCCGTCACCGCGATGTTCCGCCGATCTCGCCCCGACCGGGTGGGTCTCCGACGAGACTCCCCTTGTCTCTCGCGCCGCCCGCGCCCGCGCGCCTATCCCCGCACACATCGGTGGTGCCATCTCTCGGGGGATGCCGACGAACCAGCGGAGCGCCGGACCGGTTTCAGCGCACAAGCGTCTCCCCCGAAGCGCGCGCCGGCTCGGGATCGCAGGTCTCTGTTCTCCACGATTCCCACACCGCCCACGAGCACAACTCGATCGCGGGTCAGCTAGGCACCGGCGTGTTGCGAACTATCTGCTGCCACCACCAGAAGTCCTACCTGTACACGGAGCGACACAAGCGTGGATGCCTGGACCGGTTTCGCCTGCACGGGTCCGAATCGGCGCCGACAGGCCTGGTCAAGGTGACGAGCCTCTTTGCCGAATCGTGCCGCGACGTTGTCACCCTGGAAGAAGGCGAGCGTCTCTGCCAGCTGTGCGTCGATGAAATCAAGAAACGGCAAGGTACATCTCATGACGGGGCGTCGAAGGGCAATTCCTTCACCCGCGTTCTTTCCTCCAAGAAGTACCAGGAGCGGGCCAAAAGGATGAATGACGTAGTGACCCGCTGCTCTGTGGGTATCATGACACGTTCCTTGTGCCACATCACTTCGGAGCCGTTTGAAGACTCCACCAGAGCGTTCAGCGCACTGCCACGGTACACCGCAAAGATCGTGGTGTCCGCGCGTGTGTGCGCGTCTGTGCGTGCATGCGTGGGCGCGCTCGCGCGCGTGCTTCAATAAAAAAGTGGTAACCCTCTCTGGGCTGAAAAAACTTCGCTAAATGAAAACAGTTTCAGCAGGCCATGGGGGAGGGGGTGAAATTGTTTCGCGTAGCAAAAAATCATGCACCCCTCCGTCAAACGACGACTATGGTTGAACGCGAAGCTTTGTCGTGACTCCGACCAGGGGCGGTATTCTCGTAACTGACCCTTTTGAAAACGTCCCTTTTGCGTCCCTTTTTAAGCAGGGGCCTTTGATTCAAATACCATAACTGTTCTTGCAAACGCATTTTAAAGAACTGAAACCGTATCAGAGTATCTTTTATATGTTTATTGTTCCGCGGGCGAACCAACAATAAGGCGACAAAAAATCGTCTGCTCGAAATCGTCTGCTCCGAGTAGCCACGGCTCATAGCTCCGCCGTGCTTGCATGACGTCACATCCGGGTGTTCGCTTTTAGCCAATCAGGGCTCGCTCAAAAGGGACACTTTTGAAAGGGACACAAAAGGGACAAAACACGGGAATACCGCCCCAGGTCGAAATTGAGCTTATACGCCGGCGCCATAACGCGAGGGACCCGTGTTCATATCCAGTCACGGGAAGCGTTTTCTCTTTTCTTTTACTTCGACGTTTTTGCGTTACAGATGACATCATTGAGAACAGTGACGCTTCCTTTTAAAAGGCAACAGAAAACGCGCTGACGGTGCTCGCTTTGATATATCTGCCCGAGCAGTGACGCACCGCTAATAGGGAGGATAATGCAGTTTGCAGTGGCCTTAATTCTATTCGATGCCCTATGCTGCGAGGAAATGTAGTCTTCAGCTGCGTCCTGATGTTTATACAGAAAATGAACAAAAAAAATGGCGTTTAGGTTGAATAACTGCCGCTTTGCTGCGATGGCTGAGATATAGAAGCACAACAACAACAAAAAAGAATTGGGGAGGACACCTGGTACTGCCTGTGTGATGATGCAAAAGCATAGTGGGGCTGCACACTGTTTCCGTCACTTGTTTTTACCACACACAGTCGGGTTATATCGCTGTGATAGGAAATTCCAGCGGGGAGGTCGTTGACTTGCCTAACGTCAGGGTGGACATCTATATTAAGCCTCACAAGAGTGTATGTTCTGTTACTTTCGCTTAGAGAGAGAAAACAAGACTTTATTATCACTATCCGGCGTGTGAGGGAGTGGGTCATGCCGCGCAGGGCTTCGCCACCCCTCTGTCTCGCTAGACCTCTATGTTGCCTGACTCATCATTGGCTACTAGGAGGAGTCTCCGTTCGCCTCTGCCGGGCCAGCGCAGCATCGAGCCGCTGGATAGCTTGGAGTTGCATCGCCTGATGGGGCGACGTGACGCACTGTTCAATGTCCGGTGGAAACGAGTCCCAGGTATTCCCCTGCACGGGAACACCACACCCCCACATCAAGTGGGCTAAGGTAGCCGGTCCGTCCCCGCACGCAGTGCACATTACACTCGCAAACAATCCGGGGTTCACATGTCGAGCGAGTGCCGGTGTGAGGACAGTCCTGGTTTGTAGTTGTCGTAGAAGGACACCTTCTCTTCTGCTTAAACCTGGATGAGGCGTGGGTAGTTGTCGGCGGGTCTCCCGGTACCAGCCGAGTATCTCTCCGAATTCCATGAGTGGTTCGAAGTTAGCTGTGGTCGTTTCTTCCGCTTCCGAGGGGCGGGGGGGCGTCGTGCGGCACGCGAGCTCACGCGCGACGGCGTCCGCTTCCTCGTTACGGTTGGCGAAGCGTCCAGAGACGGTCCCCGTGTGGGCTGGAAACCATCTTAGGTGTGTGGTGGTGGTTTTGACATTGGGTAGTATTTTGGCAGCCGGGGCTCCAGTGTACCCTCTGCTGTAGTGGGTGATGGCTGAGCGAGAATCGCTGAGTATCATGGTTACTTCCGGTCGGCATCTGAGAGCCAAGGCGATGGCGGCTTCCTCCGCTGGGCGAACTAGGGGAAGACCCGTGAGTTGTGGCCATTTCTCGTTCTTTACAAAGTGTCCATTACGACATATCACGGATTGGGTGAATGCAGCCGATATATAATGGGACGCAAAACAACGAGGACGGAGAGCCATTGGTTTCTATGCACGATAGAGGTGCATCTCGAACCCTATCAGAGTCTCCGCAACCGAAATTACGACACGATTGAAACGGGTGCGAAACGGGCACATCTCGGAATTCCGAAAGGTTTTCAGAAATCTAATTTCGCATCGAACAAAGCAGCCAAGAAGGTAGCGAGTAGAAATTGAGAATCCGCGTTCTTCAGGGACACGTTACCCGCGCAAAAACCCACGGGAAAGAAGGAAGTGATGGGACATGACGCGTGGGCCATTACCCTTTTCATTGGCCATGATCGAGCTGAATGTCTTGCGCAAATTCGATATCAAGCAGCAGTTATAGGGTGGTGGGTGACAGTATCTGTTTTTGTGACTAATGCGCTCCTAACTTGTCCCAATGGTTATTTCAGGGTGACATGCTCCCAAGGCTGGCAAAGATGGGTAGACGACAGCCGGAGAGAGCAGCGTCCAGAGAATGGATGCCAGGAGTCCGGCGCACGGCGTTCGAATGCAAGCAGGGTCGGACGAGTGTCGCTCCTGTGCCCGTGAGCTCCAGCACCGAGACCCTTACGACAGGCGGAGTCAAACTTACCATTGATTTTCATCAAGCCTTTATCCTTGTCTACTTACCGGAAGCAAGACGAGTTTGGTACAATGCTGCGATTTACCTGATGCATTTTGTTTCCCATATTTGTTTACCAAAAAATACTACATCATAATTGATTGAGTGTAGGGTTTAACGCGCCGACGCAACGCAGGCGATGAGGCGCGCCGTAGTGGAGGGCTCCGGATTAATTTTGACCACCTGGTGATCGTGTGAATATGGTCCATTGTTGAGTAACCTTTACGGAACCCTGCTTGTTCTTTAGGTTGACTGAAATCTAAGGTTGCAGAGATTCGGTTAGCGATTACCTTGGTAAATACCTTGTAGACGACTGACAGTAAGCTGATCGGCCTGTAATTTTTCAAGTCCATCATGTCGCCTTTCTTATGGATTAGGATGATGTTCGCGTTCTTCCAAGATTCCGGTACCATTGCGGTCTTTAGGCATTGCGTGTACAGGTTTGCCAGTTTTTCAAGTACAATTTCTCCGCCATCCTTCAAGAGGTCTGCTGTTATCTGATCCTCACCAGGTGCTTTGCCCCCTTTCATTTCTTTCAAAGCCTTCTTTACTTCTTCGGTCGTTACTGGTGGGATGTCTATCTCCTCTGAACTACTGTCTCGTTCGGCATAATCCTGTATGTCCCGGCTACTGTACAGATCTCTATAGAACTCCTCGGCCACTGTGACTATTTTATCCCTATTTGTGATGACATTGCCTTGCTTATCCTTAAGTGCATACAGCTGATTTTTCCCCACGCCAAGACGTCTCTTCGCTGCTTTCAGGCTACCTCCGTTTTTTACAACGTATTCGATCCTCTCCATATTATACTTCCGTATGTCAGCTGTCTTCCGCTTATTGATTAACTTCTAGAGCTCGGCTAGTTCTATTCTGTCAGCTGCGGTAGAGATTCTCATGGTTTGCCGTTTCCTGATTAGATCTTTCGTCTCCTGTGAAAGTTTACCAGTATCTTGTCTAGCCATAGTGCCCCCGACTTCTACTGCACATTCCGTGATAATGCGTGTAAGGTTGTCGCTGGCTTCCTGTGTCGTAAGCTCGGCTTCCATGTTAAGGGCGGAATATCGGTTCTGCAGCGCGATCCTGAATTCTTCTACTTTATGTCTTACTGTTAGCTCATTTATTGGCTTCTTTCGTACTAGCTTGTTGCGGTCCCTCCTCAAATCTAGCCTAACTCGAGATCTTACCATACGGTGGTCACTACACCTTACCCTTCCGAGCACTTCCACATCCTGCACAACGCCTGGGTGATCGCATAATATGAAGTCTATTTCATTTTTGTGCTCCCCATTCGGGTTCCTCCAGGTCCACTTCCGAATCTCCCGTTTACAGAAGAAGGTATTCATTATCCGTAGGTTATTCCGTTCTGCAAACTCAACTAGTAGGTCCCCCCTGCTATTTCTACAGCCCAAACCATAGTTCCCAACTGCCTTGTCTCCAGCCTGATTCTTGCCTACTTTAGCATTGAAGTCCCCCATAACTACGGTATACTGTGTTTTTACTTTAGCCATTGCCGATTCCACATCTTCATAGAAGCGTTCCACTGCTTGGTCGTCGTGGCTGGATGTGGGCGCGTAGCCCTGCACCACCTTGAGCTTGTACCTCTTATTGAACCTAATTACAAGACCTGCGGCCCTTTTGTTAATGCTATAGTATTCGTCTATGTTGCCAGCTATGCTTTTATTGACTAGAAATCCCACTCCCAGTTCTCTTCTGTCCTCTAGACCACGGTAACATAGGACGTGTCCATTTTTCAGCACCGTAAAGGCTTCACCCGTCCTCCTAACCTCGCTAAGCCCTATTACATCCCATTTAATGCCCTCTAATTCCTCAAACAACACCTCGAGACTTGCTTCGCTAGATAAGGTTCGCGCGTTAAACGTTGCCAGGTTCAGATTCCATTGGCGGCCTGTCCGGGTCCAGGGATTCTTAGCACCCTCTGCTACGTCATAGGTCTGACCGCCGCCGTGGTCAGTTGCTTCGCAGCCGCTGGGGACTGAGGGCCGAGGGTTAATTGGCGTATTCATGGGAGGTTGTGGCCGTTACTACACCAGGGTGGCCAATCCTGCTCTGGTGAGGGAGTGCGTTGCCGGCAATGGTCGCCGGGATCAGGCCGCACCCCAAGCCCCAATGTGCAATTCCAAAATTGCGTAGTTTTTTTTTTTTTAACGCGACTGGCTTATTCCGTTTGCGGAGCTAGCTTTTAACCCCTGGGCGCGGGCCATCGTGGTTCTGCATGCTTCGCAGTTAACATTTCGACACGGCGGGGTCATCACTCTCGCAAAAGAAAACGAAAAAGAAAATAGAAAGCAGCGCGAGCTACATACCGCCGCCCTTTGCTTCCAGTACGTAGCATCGGCAGGGGGACTCTCGAGAAACGCGACTGACTTATTCCGTTTGCGGAGCTAGCTTTTAACCCCTGGGCGCGGGCCATCGTGGTTCTGCATGCTTCGCAGTTAACATTTCGACACGGCGGGGTCATCACTCTCGCAAAAGAAAACGAAAAAGAAAAAAAGAAAGCAGCGCGAGCTACATACCGCCGCCCTTTGCTTCCAGTACGCAGCATCGGCAGGGGGACCCTCGAGAAACGCGACTGACTTATTCCGTTTGCGGAGCTAGCTTTTAACCCCTGGGCGCGGGCCATCGTGGTTCTGCATGCTTCGCAGTTAACATTTCGACACGGCGGGGTCATCACTCTCGCAAAAGAAAACGAAAAAGAAAATAGAAAGCAGCGCGAGCTACATACCGCCGCCCTTTGCTTCCAGTACGCAGCATCGGCAGGGGGACCCTCGAGAAACGCGACTGACTTATTCCGTTTGCGGAGCTAGCTTTTAACCCCTGGGCGCGGGCCATCGTGGTTCTGCATGCTTCGCAGTTAACATTTCGACACGGCGGGGTCATCACTCTCGCAAAAGAAAACGAAAAAGAAAATAGAAAGCAGCGCGAGCTACATACCGCCGCCCTTTGCTTCCAGTACGTAGCATCGGCAGGGGGACTCTCGAGAAACGCGACTGACTTATTCCGTTAGCGGAGCTAGCTTTTAACCCCTGGGCGCGGGCCATCGTGGTTCTGCATGCTTCGCAGTTAACATTTCGACACTGCGGGGTCATCACTCTCGCAAAAGAAAACGAAAAAGAAAATAGAAAGCAGCGCGAGCTACATACCGCCGCCCTTTGCTTCCAGTACGTAGCATCGGCAGGGGGACCCTCAAGAAACGCGACTGACTTATTCCGTTTGCGGAGCTAGCTTTTAACCCCTGGGCGCGGGCCATCGTGGTTCTGCATGCTTCGCAGTTAACATTTCGACACGGCGGGGTCATCACTCTCGCAAAAGAAAACGAAAAAGAAAATAGAAAGCAGCGCGAGCTACATACCGCCGCCCTTTGCTTCCAGTACGTAGCATCGGCAGGGGGACTCTCGAGAAACGCGACTGACTTATTCCGTTTGCGGAGCTAGCTTTTAACCCCTGGGCGCGGGCCATCGTGGTTCTGCATGCTTCGCAGTTAACATTTCGACACGGCGGGGTCATCACTCTCGCAAAAGAAAACGAAAAAGAAAATAGAAAGCAGCGCGAGCTACATACCGCCGCCCTTTGCTTCCAGTACGTAGCATCGGCAGGGGGACTCTCGAGAAACGCGACTGGCTTATTCCGTTTGCGGAGCTAGCTTTTAACCCCTGGGCGCGGGCCATCGTGGTTCTGCATGCTTCGCAGTTAACATTTCGACACAGCGGGGTCATCACTCTCGCAAAAGAAAACGAAAAAGAAAATAGAAAGCAGCGCGAGCTACATACCGCCGCCCTTTGCTTCCAGTACGTAGCATCGGCAGGGGGACTCTCGAGAAACGCGACTGACTTATTCCGTTTGCGGAGCTAGCTTTTAACCCCTGGGCGCGGGCCATCGTGGTTCTGCATGCTTCGCAGTTAACATTTCGACACGGCGGGGTCATCACTCTCGCAAAAGAAAACGAAAAAGAAAATAGAAAGCAGCGCGAGCTACATACCGCCGCCCTTTGCTTCCAGTACGTAGCATCGGCAGGGGGACCCTCGAGAAACGCGACTGACTTATTCTGTTTGCGGAGCTAGCTTTTAACCCCTGGGCGCGGGCCATCGTGGTTCTGCATGCTTCGCAGTTAACATTTCGACACGGCGGGGTCATCACTCTCGCAAAAGAAAACGAAAAAGAAAAAAAGAAAGCAGCGCGAGCTACATACCGCCGCCCTTTGCTTCCAGTACGCAGCATCGGCAGGGGGACCCTCGAGAAACGCGACTGACTTATTCCGTTTGCGGAGCTAGCTTTTAACCCCTGGGCGCGGGCCATCGTGGTTCTGCATGCTTCGCAGTTAACATTTCGACACGGCGGGGTCATCACTCTCGCAAAAGAAAACGAAAAAGAAAATAGAAAGCAGCGCGAGCTACATACCGCCGCCCTTTGCTTCCAGTACGCAGCATCGGCAGGGGGACCCTCGAGAAACGCGACTGACTTATTCCGTTTGCGGAGCTAGCTTTTAACCCCTGGGCGCGGGCCATCGTGGTTCTGCATGCTTCGCAGTTAACATTTCGACACGGCGGGGTCATCACTCTCGCAAAAGAAAACGAAAAAGAAAATAGAAAGCAGCGCGAGCTACATACCGCCGCCCTTTGCTTCCAGTACGTAGCATCGGCAGGGGGACTCTCGAGAAACGCGACTGACTTATTCCGTTAGCGGAGCTAGCTTTTAACCCCTGGGCGCGGGCCATCGTGGTTCTGCATGCTTCGCAGTTAACATTTCGACACGGCGGGGTCATCACTCTCGCAAAAGAAAACGAAAAAGAAAATAGAAAGCAGCGCGAGCTACATACCGCCGCCCTTTGCTTCCAGTACGTAGCATCGGCAGGGGGACCCTCGAGAAACGCGACTGACTTATTCCGTTTGCGGAGCTAGCTTTTAACCCCTGGGCGCGGGCCATCGTGGTTCTGCATGCTTCGCAGTTAACATTTCGACACTGCGGGGTCATCACTCTCGCAAAAGAAAACGAAAAAGAAAATAGAAAGCAGCGCGAGCTACATACCGCCGCCCTTTGCTTCCAGTACGTAGCATCGGCAGGGGGACCCTCGAGAAACGCGACTGACTTATTCCGTTTGCGGAGCTAGCTTTTAACCCCTGGGCGCGGGCCATCGTGGTTCTGCATGCTTCGCAGTTAACATTTCGACACGGCGGGGTCATCACTCTCGCAAAAGAAAACGAAAAAGAAAATAGAAAGCAGCGCGAGCTACATACCGCCGCCCTTTGCTTCCAGTACGTAGCATCGGCAGGGGGACTCTCGAGAAACGCGACTGACTTATTCCGTTTGCGGAGCTAGCTTTTAACCCCTGGGCGCGGGCCATCGTGGTTCTGCATGCTTCGCAGTTAACATTTCGACACGGCGGGGTCATCACTCTCGCAAAAGAAAACGAAAAAGAAAATAGAAAGCAGCGCGAGCTACATACCGCCGCCCTTTGCTTCCAGTACGTAGCATCGGCAGGGGGACTCTCGAGAAACGCGACTGGCTTATTCCGTTTGCGGAGCTAGCTTTTAACCCCTGGGCGCGGGCCATCGTGGTTCTGCATGCTTCGCAGTTAACATTTCGACACGGCGGGGTCATCACTCTCGCAAAAGAAAACGAAAAAGAAAATAGAAAGCAGCGCGAGCTACATACCGCCGCCCTTTGCTTCCAGTACGTAGCATCGGCAGGGGGACTCTCGAGAAACGCGACTGACTTATTCCGTTTGCGGAGCTAGCTTTTAACCCCTGGGCGCGGGCCATCGTGGTTCTGCATGCTTCGCAGTTAACATTTCGACACGGCGGGGTCATCACTCTCGCAAAAGAAAACGAAAAAGAAAATAGAAAGCAGCGCGAGCTACATACCGCCGCCCTTTGCTTCCAGTACGTAGCATCGGCAGGGGGACCCTCGAGAAACGCGACTGACTTATTCCGTTTGCGGAGCTAGCTTTTAACCCCTGGGCGCGGGCCATCGTGGTTCTGCATGCTTCGCAGTTAACATTTCGACACGGCGGGGTCATCACTCTCGCAAAAGAAAACGAAAAAGAAAAAAAGAAAGCAGCGCGAGCTACATACCGCCGCCCTTTGCTTCCAGTACGCAGCATCGGCAGGGGGACCCTCGAGAAACGCGACTGACTTATTCCGTTTGCGGAGCTAGCTTTTAACCCCTGGGCGCGGGCCATCGTGGTTCTGCATGCTTCGCAGTTAACATTTCGACACGGCGGGGTCATCACTCTCGCAAAAGAAAACGAAAAAGAAAATAGAAAGCAGCGCGAGCTACATACCGCCGCCCTTTGCTTCCAGTACGCAGCATCGGCAGGGGGACCCTCGAGAAACGCGACTGACTTATTCCGTTTGCGGAGCTAGCTTTTAACCCCTGGGCGCGGGCCATCGTGGTTCTGCATGCTTCGCAGTTAACATTTCGACACGGCGGGGTCATCACTCTCGCAAAAGAAAACGAAAAAGAAAATAGAAAGCAGCGCGAGCTACATACCGCCGCCCTTTGCTTCCAGTACGTAGCATCGGCAGGGGGACTCTCGAGAAACGCGACTGACTTATTCCGTTTGCGGAGCTAGCTTTTAACCCCTGGGCGCGGGCCATCGTGGTTCTGCATGCTTCGCAGTTAACATTTCGACACGGCGGGGTCATCACTCTCGCAAAAGAAAACGAAAAAGAAAATAGAAAGCAGCGCGAGCTACATACCGCCGCCCTTTGCTTCCAGTACGTAGCATCGGCAGGGGGACCCTCGAGAAACGCGACTGACTTATTCCGTTTGCGGAGATAGCTTTTAACCCCTGGGCGCGGGCCATCGTGGTTCTGAATGCTTCGCAGTTAACATTTCGACACGGCGGGGTCATCACTCTCGCAAAAGAAAACGAAAAAGAAAATAGAAAGCAGCGCGAGCTACATACCGCCGCCCTTTGCTTCCAGTACGCAGCATCGGCAGGGGGACCCTCGAGAAACGCGACTGACTTATTCCGTTTGCGGAGCTAGCTTTTAACCCCTGGGCGCGGGCCATCGTGGTTCTGCATGCTTCGCAGTTAACATTTCGACACGGCGGGGTCATCACTCTCGCAAAAGAAAACGAAAAAGAAAATAGAAAGCAGCGCGAGCTACATACCGCCGCCCTTTGCTTCCAGTACGCAGCATCGGCAGGGGGACCCTCGAGAAACGCGACTGACTTATTCCGTTTGCGGAGCTAGCTTTTAACCCCTGGGCGCGGGCCATCGTGGTTCTGCATGCTTCGCAGTTAACATTTCGACACGGCGGGGTCATCACTCTCGCAAAAGAAAACGAAAAAGAAAATAGAAAGCAGCGCGAGCTACATACCGCCGCCCTTTGCTTCCAGTACGTAGCATCGGCAGGGGGACTCTCGAGAAACGCGACTGACTTATTCCGTTTGCGGAGCTAGCTTTTAACCCCTGGGCGCGGGCCATCGTGGTTCTGCATGCTTCGCAGTTAACATTTCGACACGGCGGGGTTATCACTCTCGCAAAAGAAAACGAAAAAGAAAATAGAAAGCAGCGCGAGCTACATACCGCCGCCCTTTGCTTCCAGTACGTAGCATCGGCAGGGGGACTCTCGAGAAACGCGACTGACTTATTCCGTTTGCGGAGCTAGCTTTTAACCCCTGGGCGCGGGCCATCGTGGTTCTGCATGCTTCGCAGTTAACATTTCGACACGGCGGGGTCATCCCTCCCGCAAAAGAAAACGAAAAAGAAAAAAAGAAAGCAGCGCGAGCTACATACCGCCGCCCTTTGCTTCCAGTACGCAGCATCGGCAGGGGGACCCTCGAGAAACGCGACTGACTTATTCCGTTTGCGGAGCTAGCTTTTAACCCCTGGGCGCGGGCCATCGTGGTTCTGCATGCTTCGCAGTTAACATTTCGACACGGCGGGGTCATCACTCTCGCAAAAGAAAACGAAAAAGAAAATAGAAAGCAGCGCGAGCTACATACCGCCGCCCTTTGCTTCCAGTACGTAGCATCGGCAGGGGGACCCTCGAGAAACGCGACTGACTTATTCCGTTTGCGGAGCTAGCTTTTAACCCCTGGGCGCGGGCCATCGTGGTTCTGCATGCTTCGCAGTTAACATTTCGACACGGCGGGGTCATCACTCTCGCAAAAGAAAACGAAAAAGAAAATAGAAAGCAGCGCGAGCTACATACCGCCGCCCTTTGCTTCCAGTACGTAGCATCGGCAGGGGGACTCTCGAGAAACGCGACTGACTTATTCCGTTTGCGGAGCTAGCTTTTAACCCCTGGGCGCGGGCCATCGTGGTTCTGCATGCTTCGCAGTTAACATTTCGACACGGCGGGGTCATCACTCTCGCAAAAGAAAACGAAAAAGAAAATAGAAAGCAGCGCGAGCTACATACCGCCGCCCTTTGCTTCCAGTACGCAGCATCGGCAGGGGGACCCTCGAGAAACGCGACTGACTTATTCCGTTTGCGGAGCTAGCTTTTAACCCCTGGGCGCGGGCCATCGTGGTTCTGCATGCTTCGCAGTTAACATTTCGACACGGCGGGGTCATCACTCTCGCAAAAGAAAACGAAAAAGAAAATAGAAAGCAGCGCGAGCTACATACCGCCGCCCTTTGCTTCCAGTACGTAGCATCGGCAGGGGGACTCTCGAGAAACGCGACTGACTTATTCCGTTTGCGGAGCTAGCTTTTAACCCCTGGGCGCGGGCCATCGTGGTTCTGCATGCTTCGCAGTTAACATTTCGACACGGCGGGGTCATCACTCTCGCAAAAGAAAACGAAAAAGAAAAAAAGAAAGCAGCGCGAGCTACATACCGCCGCCCTTTGCTTCCAGTACGTAGCATCGGCAGGGGGACTCTCGAGAAACGCGACTGACTTATTCCGTTTGCGGAGCTAGCTTTTAACCCCTGGGCGCGGGCCATCGTGGTTCTGCATGCTTCGCAGTTAACATTTCGACACGGCGGGGTCATCACTCTCGCAAAAGAAAACGAAAAAGAAAATAGAAAGCAGCGCGAGCTACATACCGCCGCCCTTTGCTTCCAGTACGTAGCATCGGCAGGGGGACTCTCGAGAAACGCGACTGACTTATTCCGTTTGCGGAGCTAGCTTTTAACCCCTGGGCGCGGGCCATCGTGGTTCTGCATGCTTCGCAGTTAACATTTCGACACGGCGGGGTCATCACTCTCGCAAAAGAAAACGAAAAAGAAAATAGAAAGCAGCGCGAGCTACATACCGCCGCCCTTTGCTTCCAGTACGCAGCATCGGCAGGGGGACCCTCGAGAAACGCGACTGACTTATTCCGTTTGCGGAGCTAGCTTTTAACCCCTGGGCGCGGGCCATCGTGGTTCTGCATGCTTCGCAGTTAACATTTCGACACGGCGGGGTCATCACTCTCGCAAAAGAAAACGAAAAAGAAAATAGAAAGCAGCGCGAGCTACATACCGCCGCCCTTTGCTTCCAGTACGTAGCATCGGCAGGGGGACTCTCGAGAAACGCGACTGACTTATTCCGTTTGCGGAGCTAGCTTTTAACCCCTGGGCGCGGGCCATCGTGGTTCTGCATGCTTCGCAGTTAACATTTCGACACGGCGGGGTCATCACTCTCGCAAAAGAAAACGAAAAAGAAAAAAAGAAAGCAGCGCGAGCTACATACCGCCGCCCTTTGCTTCCAGTACGTAGCATCGGCAGGGGGACTCTCGAGAAACGCGACTGACTTATTCCGTTTGCGGAGCTAGCTTTTAACCCCTGGGCGCGGGCCATCGTGGTTCTGCATGCTTCGCAGTTAACATTTCGACACGGCGGGGTCATCACTCTCGCAAAAGAAAACGAAAAAGAAAATAGAAAGCAGCGCGAGCTACATACCGCCGCCCTTTGCTTCCAGTACGTAGCATCGGCAGGGGGACTCTCGAGAAACGCGACTGACTTATTCCGTTAGCGGAGCTAGCTTTTAACCCCTGGGCGCGGGCCATCGTGGTTCTGCATGCTTCGCAGTTAACATTTCGACACGGCGGGGTCATCACTCTCGCAAAAGAAAACGAAAAAGAAAATACAAAGCAGCGCGAGCTACATACCGCCGCCCTTTGCTTCCAGTACGTAGCATCGGCAGGGGGACTCTCGAGAAACGCGACTGACTTATTCCGTTTGCGGAGCTAGCTTTTAACCCCTGGGCGCGGGCCATCGTGGTTCTGCATGCTTCGCAGTTAACATTTCGACACGGCGGGGTCATCACTCTCGCAAAAGAAAACGAAAAAGAAAATAGAAAGCAGCGCGAGCTACATACCGCCGCCCTTTGCTTCCAGTACGTAGCATCGGCAGGGGAACTCTCGAGAAACGCGACTGACTTATTCCGTTAGCGGAGCTAGCTTTTAACCCCTGGGCGCGGGCCATCGTGGTTCTGCATGCTTCGCAGTTAACATTTCGACACGGCGGGGTCATCACTCTCGCAAAAGAAAACGAAAAAGAAAATACAAAGCAGCGCGAGCTACATACCGCCGCCCTTTGCTTCCAGTACGTAGCATCGGCAGGGGGACTCTCGAGAAACGCGACTGACTTATTCCGTTAGCGGAGCTAGCTTTTAACCCCTGGGCGCGGGCCATCGTGGTTCTGCATGCTTCGCAGTTAACATTTCGACACGGCGGGGTCATCACTCTCGCAAAAGAAAACGAAAAAGAAAATACAAAGCAGCGCGAGCTACATACCGCCGCCCTTTGCTTCCAGTACGTAGCATCGGCAGGGGGACTCTCGAGAAACGCGACTGACTTATTCCGTTTGCGGAGCTAGCTTTTAACCCCTGGGCGCGGGCCATCGTGGTTCTGCATGCTTCGCAGTTAACATTTCGACACGGCGGGGTCATCACTCTCGCAAAAGAAAACGAAAAAGAAAATACAAAGCAGCGCGAGCTACATACCGCCGCCCTTTGCTTCCAGTACGTAGCATCGGCAGGGGGACTCTCGAGAAACGCGACTGACTTATTCCGTTTGCGGAGCTAGCTTTTAACCCCTGGGCGCGGGCCATCGTGGTTCTGCATGCTTCGCAGTTAACATTTCGACACGGCGGGGTCATCACTCTCGCAAAAGAAAACGAAAAAGAAAATAGAAAGCAGCGCGAGCTACATACCGCCGCCCTTTGCTTCCAGTACGTAGCATCGGCAGGGGGACTCTCGAGAAACGCGACTGACTTATTCCGTTTGCGGAGCTAGCTTTTAACCCCTGGGCGCGGGCCATCGTGGTTCTGCATGCTTCGCAGTTAACATTTCGACACGGCGGGGTCATCACTCTCGCAAAAGAAAACGAAAAAGAAAATAGAAAGCAGCGCGAGCTACATACCGCCGCCCTTTGCTTCCAGTACGTAGCATCGGCAGGGGGACCCTCGAGAAACGCGACTGACTTATTCCGTTTGCGGAGCTAGCTTTTAACCCCTGGGCGCGGGCCATCGTGGTTCTGCATGCTTCGCAGTTAACATTTCGACACGGCGGGGTCATCACTCTCGCAAAAGAAAACGAAAAAGAAAATAGAAAGCAGCGCGAGCTACATACCGCCGCCCTTTGCTTCCAGTACGTAGCATCGGCAGGGGGACTCTCGAGAAACGCGACTGACTTATTCCGTTTGCGGAGCTAGCTTTTAACCCCTGGGCGCGGGCCATCGTGGTTCTGCATGCTTCGCAGTTAACATTTCGACACGGCGGGGTCATCACTCTCGCAAAAGAAAACGAAAAAGAAAATAGAAAGCAGCGCGAGCTACATACCGCCGCCCTTTGCTTCCAGTACGCAGCATCGGCAGGGGGACCCTCGAGAAACGCGACTGACTTATTCCGTTTGCGGAGCTAGCTTTTAACCCCTGGGCGCGGGCCCTCGTGGTTCTGCATGCTTCGCAGTTAACATTTCGACACGGCGGGGTCATCACTCTCGCAAAAGAAAACGAAAAAGAAAATAGAAAGCAGCGCGAGCTACATACCGCCGCCCTTTGCTTCCAGTACGTAGCATCGGCAGGGGGACTCTCGAGAAACGCGACTGACTTATTCCGTTTGCGGAGCTAGCTTTTAACCCCTGGGCGCGGGCCATCGTGGTTCTGCATGCTTCGCAGTTAACATTTCGACACGGCGGGGTCATCACTCTCGCAAAAGAAAACGAAAAAGAAAAAAAGAAAGCAGCGCGAGCTACATACCGCCGCCCTTTGCTTCCAGTACGTAGCATCGGCAGGGGGACTCTCGAGAAACGCGACTGACTTATTCCGTTTGCGGAGCTAGCTTTTAACCCCTGGGCGCGGGCCATCGTGGTTCTGCATGCTTCGCAGTTAACATTTCGACACGGCGGGGTCATCACTCTCGCAAAAGAAAACGAAAAAGAAAATAGAAAGCAGCGCGAGCTACATACCGCCGCCCTTTGCTTCCAGTACGCAGCATCGGCAGGGGGACCCTCGAGAAACGCGACTGACTTATTCCGTTTGCGGAGCTAGCTTTTAACCCCTGGGCGCGGGCCATCGTGGTTCTGCATGCTTCGCAGTTAACATTTCGACACGGCGGGGTCATCACTCTCGCAAAAGAAAACGAAAAAGAAAAAAAGAAAGCAGCGCGAGCTACATACCGCCGCCCTTTGCTTCCAGTACGTAGCATCGGCAGGGGGACTCTCGAGAAACGCGACTGACTTATTCCGTTTGCGGAGCTAGCTTTTAACCCCGGGGCGCGGGCCATCGTGGTTCTGCATGCTTCGCAGTTAACATTTCGACACGGCGGGGTCATCACTCTCGCAAAAGAAAACGAAAAAGAAAATAGAAAGCAGCGCGAGCTACATACCGCCGCCCTTTGCTTCCAGTACGTAGCATCGGCAGGGGGACTCTCGAGAAACGCGACTGACTTATTCCGTTAGCGGAGCTAGCTTTTAACCCCTGGGCGCGGGCCATCGTGGTTCTGCATGCTTCGCAGTTAACATTTCGACACGGCGGGGTCATCACTCTCGCAAAAGAAAACGAAAAAGAAAATACAAAGCAGCGCGAGCTACATACCGCCGCCCTTTGCTTCCAGTACGTAGCATCGGCAGGGGGACTCTCGAGAAACGCGACTGACTTATTCCGTTAGCGGAGCTAGCTTTTAACCCCTGGGCGCGGGCCATCGTGGTTCTGCATGCTTCGCAGTTAACATTTCGACACGGCGGGGTCATCACTCTCGCAAAAGAAAACGAAAAAGAAAATACAAAGCAGCGCGAGCTACATACCGCCGCCCTTTGCTTCCAGTACGTAGCATCGGCAGGGGGACTCTCGAGAAACGCGACTGACTTATTCCGTTTGCGGAGCTAGCTTTTAACCCCTGGGCGCGGGCCATCGTGGTTCTGCATGCTTCGCAGTTAACATTTCGACACGGCGGGGTCATCACTCTCGCAAAAGAAAACGAAAAAGAAAATACAAAGCAGCGCGAGCTACATACCGCCGCCCTTTGCTTCCAGTACGTAGCATCGGCAGGGGGACTCTCGAGAAACGCGACTGACTTATTCCGTTTGCGGAGCTAGCTTTTAACCCCTGGGCGCGGGCCATCGTGGTTCTGCATGCTTCGCAGTTAACATTTCGACACGGCGGGGTCATCACTCTCGCAAAAGAAAACGAAAAAGAAAATAGAAAGCAGCGCGAGCTACATACCGCCGCCCTTTGCTTCCAGTACGTAGCATCGGCAGGGGGACCCTCGAGAAACGCGACTGACTTATTCCGTTTGCGGAGCTAGCTTTTAACCCCTGGGCGCGGGCCATCGTGGTTCTGAATGCTTCGCAGTTAACATTTCGACACGGCGGGGTCATCACTCTCGCAAAAGAAAACGAAAAAGAAAATAGAAAGCAGCGCGAGCTACATACCGCCGCCCTTTGCTTCCAGTACGCAGCATCGGCAGGTGGACCCTCGAGAAACGCGACTGACTTATTCCGTTTGCGGAGCTAGCTTTTAACCCCTGGGCGCGGGCCATCGTGGTTCTGCATGCTTCGCAGTTAACATTTCGACACGGGGGGGTGATCACTCTCGCAAAAGAAAACGAAAAAGAAAATAGAAAGCAGCGCGAGCTACATACCGCCGCCCTTTGCTTCCAGTACGCAGCATCGGCAGGGGGACCCTCGAGAAACGCGACTGACTTATTCCGTTTGCGGAGCTAGCTTTTAACCCCTGGGCGCGGGCCATCGTGGTTCTGCATGCTTCGCAGTTAACATTTCGACACGGCGGGGTCATCACTCTCGCAAAAGAAAACGAAAACGAAAATAGAAAGCAGCGCGAGCTACATACCGCCGCCCTTTGCTTCCAGTACGTAGCATCGGCAGGGGGACTCTCGAGAAACGCGACTGACTTATTCCGTTTGCGGAGCTAGCTTTTAACCCCTGGGCGCGGGCCATCGTGGTTCTGCATGCTTCGCAGTTAACATTTCGACACGGCGGGGTCATCACTCTCGCAAAAGAAAACGAAAAAGAAAATACAAAGCAGCGCGAGCTACATACCGCCGCCCTTTGCTTCCAGTACGTAGCATCGGCAGGGGGACCCTCGAGAATCGCGACTGACTTATTCCGTTTGCGGAGCTAGCTTTTAACCCCTGGGCGCGGGCCATCGTGGTTCTGCATGCTTCGCAGTTAACATTTCGACACGGCGGGGTCATCACTCCCGCAAAAGAAAACGAAAAAGGAAAAAAGAAAGCAGCGCGAGCTACATACCGCCGCCCTTTGCTTCCAGTACGCAGCATCGGCAGGGGGACCCTCGAGAAACGCGACTGACTTATTCCGTTTGCGGAGCTAGCTTTTAACCCCTGGGCGCGGGCCATCGTGGTTCTGCATGCTTCGCAGTTAACATTTCGACACGGCGGGGTCATCACTCTCGCAAAAGAAAACGAAAAAGAAAATAGAAAGCAGCGCGAGCTACATACCGCCGCCCTTTGCTTCCAGTACGCAGCATCGGCAGGGGGACCCTCGAGAAACGCGACTGACTTATTCCGTTTGCGGAGCTAGCTTTTAACCCCTGGGCGCGGGCCATCGTGGTTCTGCATGCTTCGCAGTTAACATTTCGACACGGCGGGGTCATCACTCTCGCAAAAGAAAACGAAAAAGAAAATAGAAAGCAGCGCGAGCTACATACCGCCGCCCTTTGCTTCCAGTACGTAGCATCGGCAGGGGGACTCTCGAGAAACGCGACTGACTTATTCCGTTTGCGGAGCTAGCTTTTAACCCCTGGGCGCGGGCCATCGTGGTTCTGCATGCTTCGCAGTTAACATTTCGACACGGCGGGGTCATCACTCTCGCAAAAGAAAACGAAAAAGAAAATACAAAGCAGCGCGAGCTACATACCGCCGCCCTTTGCTTCCAGTACGTAGCATCGGCAGGGGGACTCTCGAGAAACGCGACTGACTTATTCCGTTTGCGGAGCTAGCTTTTAACCCCTGGGCGCGGGCCATCGTGGTTCTGCATGCTTCGCAGTTAACATTTCGACACGGCGGGGTCATCACTCTCGCAAAAGAAAACGAAAAAGAAAATAGAAAGCAGCGCGAGCTACATACCGCCGCCCTTTGCTTCCAGTACGCAGCATCGGCAGGGGGACCCTCGAGAAACGCGACTGACTTATTCCGTTTGCGGAGCTAGCTTTTAACCCCTGGGCGCGGGCCATCGTGGTTCTGCATGCTTCGCAGTTAACATTTCGACACGGCGGGGTCACCACTCTCGCAAAAGAAAACGAAAAAGAAAATAGAAAGCAGCGCGAGCTACATACCGCCGCCCTTTGCTTCCAGTACGTAGCATCGGCAGGGGGACTCTCGAGAAACGCGACTGACTTATTCCGTTTGCGGAGCTAGCTTTTAACCCCTGGGCGCGGGCCATCGTGGTTCTGCATGCTTCGCAGTTAACATTTCGACACGGCGGGGTCATCACTCTCGCAAAAGAAAACGAAAAAGAAAAAAAGAAAGCAGCGCGAGCTACATACCGCCGCCCTTTGCTTCCAGTACGTAGCATCGGCAGGGGGACTCTCGAGAAACGCGACTGACTTATTCCGTTTGCGGAGCTAGCTTTTAACCCCTGGGCGCGGGCCATCGTGGTTCTGCATGCTTCGCAGTTAACATTTCGACACGGCGGGGTCATCACTCTCGCAAAAGAAAACGAAAAAGAAAATAGAAAGCAGCGCGAGCTACATACCGCCGCCCTTTGCTTCCAGTACGTAGCATCGGCAGGGGGACTCTCGAGAAACGCGACTGACTTATTCCGTTTGCGGAGCTAGCTTTTAACCCCTGGGCGCGGGCCATCGTGGTTCTGCATGCTTCGCAGTTAACATTTCGACACGGCGGGGTCATCACTCTCGCAAAAGAAAACGAAAAAGAAAATAGAAAGCAGCGCGAGCTACATACCGCCGCCCTTTGCTTCCAGTACGCAGCATCGGCAGGGGGACCCTCGAGAAACGCGACTGACTTATTCCGTTTGCGGAGCTAGCTTTTAACCCCTGGGCGCGGGCCATCGTGGTTCTGCATGCTTCGCAGTTAACATTTCGACACGGCGGGGTCATCACTCTCGCAAAAGAAAACGAAAAAGAAAATAGAAAGCAGCGCGAGCTACATACCGCCGCCCTTTGCTTCCAGTACGTAGCATCGGCAGGGGGACTCTCGAGAAACGCGACTGACTTATTCCGTTTGCGGAGCTAGCTTTTAACCCCTGGGCGCGGGCCATCGTGGTTCTGCATGCTTCGCAGTTAACATTTCGACACGGCGGGGTCATCACTCTCGCAAAAGAAAACGAAAAAGAAAAAAAGAAAGCAGCGCGAGCTACATACCGCCGCCCTTTGCTTCCAGTACGTGGCATCGGCAGGGGGACTCTCGAGAAACGCGACTGACTTATTCCGTTTGCGGAGCTAGCTTTTAACCCCTGGGCGCGGGCCATCGTGGTTCTGCATGCTTCGCAGTTAACATTTCGACACGGCGGGGTCATCACTCTCGCAAAAGAAAACGAAAAAAAAAATAGAAAGCAGCGCGAGCTACATACCGCCGCCCTTTGCTTCCAGTACGTAGCATCGGCAGGGGGACTCTCGAGAAACGCGACTGACTTATTCCGTTAGCGGAGCTAGCTTTTAACCCCTGGGCGCGGGCCATCGTGGTTCTGCATGCTTCGCAGTTAACATTTCGACACGGCGGGGTCATCACTCTCGCAAAAGAAAACGAAAAAGAAAATACAAAGCAGCGCGAGCTACATACCGCCGCCCTTTGCTTCCAGTACGTAGCATCGGCAGGGGGACTCTCGAGAAACGCGACTGACTTATTCCGTTAGCGGAGCTAGCTTTTAACCCCTGGGCGCGGGCCATCGTGGTTCTGCATGCTTCGCAGTTAACATTTCGACACGGCGGGGTCATCACTCTCGCAAAAGAAAACGAAAAAGAAAATACAAAGCAGCGCGAGCTACATACCGCCGCCCTTTGCTTCCAGTACGTAGCATCGGCAGGGGGACTCTCGAGAAACGCGACTGACTTATTCCGTTTGCGGAGCTAGCTTTTAACCCCTGGGCGCGGGCCATCGTGGTTCTGCATGCTTCGCAGTTAACATTTCGACACGGCGGGGTCATCACTCTCGCAAAAGAAAACGAAAAAGAAAATACAAAGCAGCGCGAGCTACATACCGCCGCCCTTTGCTTCCAGTACGTAGCATCGGCAGGGGGACTCTCGAGAAACGCGACTGACTTATTCCGTTTGCGGAGCTAGCTTTTAACCCCTGGGCGCGGGCCATCGTGGTTCTGCATGCTTCGCAGTTAACATTTCGACACGGCGGGGTCATCACTCTCGCAAAAGAAAACGAAAAAGAAAATAGAAAGCAGCGCGAGCTACATACCGCCGCCCTTTGCTTCCAGTACGTAGCATCGGCAGGGGGACTCTCGAGAAACGCGACTGACTTATTCCGTTTGCGGAGCTAGCTTTTAACCCCTGGGCGCGGGCCATCGTGGTTCTGCATGCTTCGCAGTTAACGTTTCGACACGGCGGGGTCATCACTCTCGCAAAAGAAAACGAAAAAGAAAAAAAGAAAGCAGTGCGAGCTACATACCGCCGCCCTTTGCTTCCAGTACGCAGCATCGGCAGGGGGACCCTCGAGAAACGCGACTGACTTATTCCGTTTGCGGAGCTAGCTTTTAACCCCTGGGCGCGGGCCATCGTGGTTCTGCATGCTTCGCAGTTAACATTTCGACACGGCGGGGTCATCACTCTCGCAAAAGAAAACGAAAAAGAAAATAGAAAGCAGCGCGAGCTACATACCGCCGCCCTTTGCTTCCAGTACGTAGCATCGGCAGGGGGACTCTCGAGAAACGCGACTGACTTATTCCGTTAGCGGAGCTAGCTTTTAACCCCTGGGCGCGGGCCATCGTGGTTCTGCATGCTTCGCAGTTAACATTTCGACACGGCGGGGTCATCACTCTCGCAAAAGAAAACGAAAAAGAAAATACAAAGCAGCGCGAGCTACATACCGCCGCCCTTTGCTTCCAGTACGTAGCATCGGCAGGGGGACTCTCGAGAAACGCGACTGACTTATTCCGTTTGCGGAGCTAGCTTTTAACCCCTGGGCGCGGGCCATCGTGGTTCTGCATGCTTCGCAGTTAACATTTCGACACGGCGGGGTCATCACTCTCGCAAAAGAAAACGAAAAAGAAAAAAAGAAAGCAGCGCGAGCTACATACCGCCGCCCTTTGCTTCCAGTACGCAGCATCGGCTGGGGGACCCTCGAGAAACGCGACTGACTTATTCCGTTTGCGGAGCTAGCTTTTAACCCCTGGGCGCGGGCCATCGTGGTTCTGCATGCTTCGCAGTTAACATTTCGACACGGCGGGGTCATCACTCTCGCAAAAGAAAACGAAAAAGAAAAAAAGAAAGCAGCGCGAGCTACATACCGCCGCCCTTTGCTTCCAGTACGCAGCATCGGCAGGGGGACCCTCGAGAAACGCGACTGACTTATTCCGTTTGCGGAGCTAGCTTTTAACCCCTGGGCGCGGGCCATCGTGGTTCTGCATGCTTCGCAGTTAACATTTCGACACGGCGGGGTCATCACTCTCGCAAAAGAAAACGAAAAAGAAAATAGAAAGCAGCGCGAGCTACATACCGCCGCCCTTTGCTTCCAGTACGTAGCATCGGCAGGGGGACCCTCGAGAAACGCGACTGACTTATTCCGTTTGCGGAGCTAGCTTTTAACCCCTGGGCGCGGGCCATCGTGGTTCTGCATGCTTCGCAGTTAACATTTCGACACGGCGGGGTCATCACTCTCGCAAAAGAAAACGAAAAAGAAAAAAAGAAAGCAGCGCGAGCTACATACCGCCGCCCTTTGCTTCCAGTACGCAGCATCGGCAGGGGGACCCTCGAGAAACGCGACTGACTTATTCCGTTTGCGGAGCTAGCTTTTAACCCCTGGGCGCGGGCCATCGTGGTTCTGCATGCTTCGCAGTTAACATTTCGACACGGCGGGGTCATCACTCTCGCAAAAGAAAACGAAAAAGAAAAAAAGAAAGCAGCGCGAGCTACATACCGCCGCCCTTTGCTTCCAGTACGCAGCATCGGCAGGGGGACCCTCGAGAAACGCGACTGACTTATTCCGTTTGCGGAGCTAGCTTTTAACCCTTGGGCGCGTGCCATCGTGGTTCTGCATGCTTCGCAGTTAACATTTCGACACGGCGGGGTCATCACTCTCGCAAAAGAAAACGAAAAAGAAAATAGAAAGCAGCGCGAGCTACATACCGCCGCCCTTTGCTTCCAGTACGTAGCATCGGCAGGGGGACTCTCGAGAAACGCGACTGACTTATTCCGTTTGCGGAGCTAGCTTTTAACCCCTGGGCGCGGGCCATCGTGGTTCTGCATGCTTCGCAGTTAACATTTCGACACGGCGGGGTCATCACTCTCGCAAAAGAAAACGAAAAAGAAAATAGAAAGCAGCGCGAGCTACATACCGCCGCCCTTTGCTTCCAGTACGTAGCATCGGCAGGGGGACCCTCGAGAAACGCGACTGACTTATTCCGTTTGCGGAGCTAGCTTTTAACCCCTGGGCGCGGGCCATCGTGGTTCTGCATGCTTCGCAGTTAACATTTCGACACGGCGGGGTCATCACTCTCGCAAAAGAAAACGAAAAAGAAAAAAAGAAAGCAGCGCGAGCTACATACCGCCGCCCTTTGCTTCCAGTACGCAGCATCGGCAGGGGGACCCTCGAGAAACGCGACTGACTTATTCCGTTTGCGGAGCTAGCTTTTAACCCCTGGGCGCGGGCCATCGTGGTTCTGCATGCTTCGCAGTTAACATTTCGACACGGCGGGGTCATCACTCTCGCAAAAGAAAACGAAAAAGAAAATAGAAAGCAGCGCGAGCTACATACCGCCGCCCTTTGCTTCCAGTACGCAGCATCGGCAGGGGGACCCTCGAGAAACGCGACTGACTTATTCCGTTTGCGGAGCTAGCTTTTAACCCCTGGGCGCGGGCCATCGTGGTTCTGCATGCTTCGCAGTTAACATTTCGACACGGCGGGGTCATCACTCTCGCAAAAGAAAACGAAAAAGAAAATAGAAAGCAGCGCGAGCTACATACCGCCGCCCTTTGCTTCCAGTACGTAGCATCGGCAGGGGGACTCTCGAGAAACGCGACTGACTTATTCCGTTTGCGGAGCTAGCTTTTAACCCCTGGGCGCGGGCCATCGTGGTTCTGCATGCTTCGCAGTTAACATTTCGACACGGCGGGGTCATCACTCTCGCAAAAGAAAACGAAAAAGAAAATACAAAGCAGCGCGAGCTACATACCGCCGCCCTTTGCTTCCAGTACGTAGCATCGGCAGGGGGACTCTCGAGAAACGCGACTGACTTATTCCGTTTGCGGAGCTAGCTTTTAACCCCTGGGCGCGGGCCATCGTGGTTCTGCATGCTTCGCAGTTAACATTTCGACACGGCGGGGTCATCACTCTCGCAAAAGAAAACGAAAAAGAAAATAGAAAGCAGCGCGAGCTACATACCGCCGCCCTTTGCTTCCAGTACGTAGCATCGGCAGGGGGACCCTCGAGAAACGCGACTGACTTATTCCGTTTGCGGAGCTAGCTTTTAACCCCTGGGCGCGGGCCATCGTGGTTCTGCATGCTTCGCAGTTAACATTTCGACACGGCGGGGTCATCACTCTCGCAAAAGAAAACGAAAAAGAAAATAGAAAGCAGCGCGAGCTACATACCGCCGCCCTTTGCTTCCAGTACGTAGCATCGGCAGGGGGACTCTCGAGAAACGCGACTGACTTATTCCGTTTGCGGAGCTAGCTTTTAACCCCTGGGCGCGGGCCATCGTGGTTCTGCATGCTTCGCAGTTAACATTTCGACACGGCGGGGTCATCACTCTCGCAAAAGAAAACGAAAAAGAAAACAGAAAGCAGCGCGAGCTACATACCGCCGCCCTTTGCTTCCAGTACGCAGCATCGGCAGGGGGACTCTCGAGAAACGCGACTGACTTATTCCGTTTGCGGAGCTAGCTTTTAACCCCTGGGCGCGGGCCATCGTGGTTCTGCATGCTTCGCAGTTAACATTTCGACACGGCGGGGTCATCACTCTCGCAAAAGAAAACGAAAAAGAAAATAGAAAGCAGCGCGAGCTACATACCGCCGCCCTTTGCTTCCAGTACGTAGCATCGGCAGGGGGACTCTCGAGAAACGCGACTGACTTATTCCGTTTGCGGAGCTAGCTTTTAACCCCTGGGCGCGGGCCATCGTGGTTCTGCATGCTTCGCAGTTAACATTTCGACACGGCGGGGTCATCACTCTCGCAAAAGAAAACGAAAAAGAAAATACAAAGCAGCGCGAGCTACATACCGCCGCCCTTTGCTTCCAGTACGTAGCATCGGCAGGGGGACTCTCGAGAAACGCGACTGACTTATTCCGTTTGCGGAGCTAGCTTTTAACCCCTGGGCGCGGGCCATCGTGGTTCTGCATGCTTCGCAGTTAACATTTCGACAAGGCGGGGTCATCACTCTCGCAAAAGAAAACGAAAAAGAAAAAAAGAAAGCAGCGCGAGCTACATACCGCCGCCCTTTGCTTCCAGTACGTAGCATCGGCAGGGGGACTCTCGAGAAACGCGACTGACTTATTCCGTTTGCGGAGCTAGCTTTTAACCCCTGGGCGCGGGCCATCGTGGTTCTGCATGCTTCGCAGTTAACATTTCGACACGGCGGGGTCATCACTCTCGCAAAAGAAAACGAAAAAGAAAATACAAAGCAGCGCGAGCTACATACCGCCGCCCTTTGCTTCCAGTACGTAGCATCGGCAGGGGGACTCTCGAGAAACGCGACTGACTTATTCCGTTTGCGGAGCTAGCTTTTAACCCCTGGGCGCGGGCCATCGTGGTTCTGCATGCTTCGCAGTTAACATTTCGACACGGCGGGGTCATCACTCTCGCAAAAGAAAACGAAAAAGAAAAAAAGAAAGCAGCGCGAGCTACATACCGCCGCCCTTTGCTTCCAGTACGCAGCATCGGCAGGGGGACCCTCGAGAAACGCGACTGACTTATTCCGTTTGCGGAGCTAGCTTTTAACCCCTGGGCGCGGGCCATCGTGGTTCTGCATGCTTCGCAGTTAACATTTCGACACGGCGGGGTCATCACTCTCGCAAAAGAAAACGAAAAAGAAAATAGAAAGCAGCGCGAGCTACATACCGCCGCCCTTTGCTTCCAGTACGTAGCATCGGCAGGGGGACTCTCGAGAAACGCGACTGACTTATTCCGTTAGCGGAGCTAGCTTTTAACCCCTGGGCGCGGGCCATCGTGGTTCTGCATGCTTCGCAGTTAACATTTCGACACGGCGGGGTCATCACTCTCGCAAAAGAAAACGAAAAAGAAAATACAAAGCAGCGCGAGCTACATACCGCCGCCCTTTGCTTCCAGTACGTAGCATCGGCAGGGGGACTCTCGAGAAACGCGACTGACTTATTCCGTTTGCGGAGCTAGCTTTTAACCCCTGGGCGCGGGCCATCGTGGTTCTGCATGCTTCGCAGTTAACATTTCGACACGGCGGGGTCATCACTCTCGCAAAAGAAAACGAAAAAGAAAAAAAGAAAGCAGCGCGAGCTACATACCGCCGCCCTTTGCTTCCAGTACGCAGCATCGGCAGGGGGACCCTCGAGAAACGCGACTGACTTATTCCGTTTGCGGAGCTAGCTTTTAACCCCTGGGCGCGGGCCATCGTGGTTCTGCATGCTTCGCAGTTAACATTTCGACACGGCGGGGTCATCACTCTCGCAAAAGAAAACGAAAAAGAAAATAGAAAGCAGCGCGAGCTACATACCGCCGCCCTTTGCTTCCAGTACGTAGCATCGGCAGGGGGACTCTCGAGAAACGCGACTGACTTATTCCGTTAGCGGAGCTAGCTTTTAACCCCTGGGCGCGGGCCATCGTGGTTCTGCATGCTTCGCAGTTAACATTTCGACACGGCGGGGTCATCACTCTCGCAAAAGAAAACGAAAAAGAAAATACAAAGCAGCGCGAGCTACATACCGCCGCCCTTTGCTTCCAGTACGTAGCATCGGCAGGGGGACTCTCGAGAAACGCGACTGACTTATTCCGTTTGCGGAGCTAGCTTTTAACCCCTGGGCGCGGGCCATCGTGGTTCTGCATGCTTCGCAGTTAACATTTCGACACGGCGGGGTCATCACTCTCGCAAAAGAAAACGAAAAAGAAAAAAAGAAAGCAGCGCGAGCTACATACCGCCGCCCTTTGCTTCCAGTACGCAGCATCGGCTGGGGGACCCTCGAGAAACGCGACTGACTTATTCCGTTTGCGGAGCTAGCTTTTAACCCCTGGGCGCGGGCCATCGTGGTTCTGCATGCTTCGCAGTTAACATTTCGACACGGCGGGGTCATCACTCTCGCAAAAGAAAACGAAAAAGAAAAAAAGAAAGCAGCGCGAGCTACATACCGCCGCCCTTTGCTTCCAGTACGCAGCATCGGCAGGGGGACCCTCGAGAAACGCGACTGACTTATTCCGTTTGCGGAGCTAGCTTTTAACCCCTGGGCGCGGGCCATCGTGGTTCTGCATGCTTCGCAGTTAACATTTCGACACGGCGGGGTCATCACTCTCGCAAAAGAAAACGAAAAAGAAAATAGAAAGCAGCGCGAGCTACATACCGCCGCCCTTTGCTTCCAGTACGTAGCATCGGCAGGGGGACCCTCGAGAAACGCGACTGACTTATTCCGTTTGCGGAGCTAGCTTTTAACCCCTGGGCGCGGGCCATCGTGGTTCTGCATGCTTCGCAGTTAACATTTCGACACGGCGGGGTCATCACTCTCGCAAAAGAAAACGAAAAAGAAAAAAAGAAAGCAGCGCGAGCTACATACCGCCGCCCTTTGCTTCCAGTACGCAGCATCGGCAGGGGGACCCTCGAGAAACGCGACTGACTTATTCCGTTTGCGGAGCTAGCTTTTAACCCCTGGGCGCGGGCCATCGTGGTTCTGCATGCTTCGCAGTTAACATTTCGACACGGCGGGGTCATCACTCTCGCAAAAGAAAACGAAAAAGAAAAAAAGAAAGCAGCGCGAGCTACATACCGCCGCCCTTTGCTTCCAGTACGCAGCATCGGCAGGGGGACCCTCGAGAAACGCGACTGACTTATTCCGTTTGCGGAGCTAGCTTTTAACCCTTGGGCGCGTGCCATCGTGGTTCTGCATGCTTCGCAGTTAACATTTCGACACGGCGGGGTCATCACTCTCGCAAAAGAAAACGAAAAAGAAAATAGAAAGCAGCGCGAGCTACATACCGCCGCCCTTTGCTTCCAGTACGTAGCATCGGCAGGGGGACTCTCGAGAAACGCGACTGACTTATTCCGTTTGCGGAGCTAGCTTTTAACCCCTGGGCGCGGGCCATCGTGGTTCTGCATGCTTCGCAGTTAACATTTCGACACGGCGGGGTCATCACTCTCGCAAAAGAAAACGAAAAAGAAAATAGAAAGCAGCGCGAGCTACATACCGCCGCCCTTTGCTTCCAGTACGTAGCATCGGCAGGGGGACCCTCGAGAAACGCGACTGACTTATTCCGTTTGCGGAGCTAGCTTTTAACCCCTGGGCGCGGGCCATCGTGGTTCTGCATGCTTCGCAGTTAACATTTCGACACGGCGGGGTCATCACTCTCGCAAAAGAAAACGAAAAAGAAAAAAAGAAAGCAGCGCGAGCTACATACCGCCGCCCTTTGCTTCCAGTACGCAGCATCGGCAGGGGGACCCTCGAGAAACGCGACTGACTTATTCCGTTTGCGGAGCTAGCTTTTAACCCCTGGGCGCGGGCCATCGTGGTTCTGCATGCTTCGCAGTTAACATTTCGACACGGCGGGGTCATCACTCTCGCAAAAGAAAACGAAAAAGAAAATAGAAAGCAGCGCGAGCTACATACCGCCGCCCTTTGCTTCCAGTACGCAGCATCGGCAGGGGGACCCTCGAGAAACGCGACTGACTTATTCCGTTTGCGGAGCTAGCTTTTAACCCCTGGGCGCGGGCCATCGTGGTTCTGCATGCTTCGCAGTTAACATTTCGACACGGCGGGGTCATCACTCTCGCAAAAGAAAACGAAAAAGAAAATAGAAAGCAGCGCGAGCTACATACCGCCGCCCTTTGCTTCCAGTACGTAGCATCGGCAGGGGGACTCTCGAGAAACGCGACTGACTTATTCCGTTTGCGGAGCTAGCTTTTAACCCCTGGGCGCGGGCCATCGTGGTTCTGCATGCTTCGCAGTTAACATTTCGACACGGCGGGGTCATCACTCTCGCAAAAGAAAACGAAAAAGAAAATACAAAGCAGCGCGAGCTACATACCGCCGCCCTTTGCTTCCAGTACGTAGCATCGGCAGGGGGACTCTCGAGAAACGCGACTGACTTATTCCGTTTGCGGAGCTAGCTTTTAACCCCTGGGCGCGGGCCATCGTGGTTCTGCATGCTTCGCAGTTAACATTTCGACACGGCGGGGTCATCACTCTCGCAAAAGAAAACGAAAAAGAAAATAGAAAGCAGCGCGAGCTACATACCGCCGCCCTTTGCTTCCAGTACGTAGCATCGGCAGGGGGACCCTCGAGAAACGCGACTGACTTATTCCGTTTGCGGAGCTAGCTTTTAACCCCTGGGCGCGGGCCATCGTGGTTCTGCATGCTTCGCAGTTAACATTTCGACACGGCGGGGTCATCACTCTCGCAAAAGAAAACGAAAAAGAAAATAGAAAGCAGCGCGAGCTACATACCGCCGCCCTTTGCTTCCAGTACGTAGCATCGGCAGGGGGACTCTCGAGAAACGCGACTGACTTATTCCGTTTGCGGAGCTAGCTTTTAACCCCTGGGCGCGGGCCATCGTGGTTCTGCATGCTTCGCAGTTAACATTTCGACACGGCGGGGTCATCACTCTCGCAAAAGAAAACGAAAAAGAAAACAGAAAGCAGCGCGAGCTACATACCGCCGCCCTTTGCTTCCAGTACGCAGCATCGGCAGGGGGACTCTCGAGAAACGCGACTGACTTATTCCGTTTGCGGAGCTAGCTTTTAACCCCTGGGCGCGGGCCATCGTGGTTCTGCATGCTTCGCAGTTAACATTTCGACACGGCGGGGTCATCACTCTCGCAAAAGAAAACGAAAAAGAAAATAGAAAGCAGCGCGAGCTACATACCGCCGCCCTTTGCTTCCAGTACGTAGCATCGGCAGGGGGACTCTCGAGAAACGCGACTGACTTATTCCGTTTGCGGAGCTAGCTTTTAACCCCTGGGCGCGGGCCATCGTGGTTCTGCATGCTTCGCAGTTAACATTTCGACACGGCGGGGTCATCACTCTCGCAAAAGAAAACGAAAAAGAAAATACAAAGCAGCGCGAGCTACCTACCGCCGCCCTTTGCTTCCAGTACGTAGCATCGGCAGGGGGACTCTCGAGAAACGCGACTGACTTATTCCGTTTGCGGAGCTAGCTTTTAACCCCTGGGCGCGGGCCATCGTGGTTCTGCATGCTTCGCAGTTAACATTTCGACAAGGCGGGGTCATCACTCTCGCAAAAGAAAACGAAAAAGAAAAAAAGAAAGCAGCGCGAGCTACATACCGCCGCCCTTTGCTTCCAGTACGTAGCATCGGCAGGGGGACTCTCGAGAAACGCGACTGACTTATTCCGTTTGCGGAGCTAGCTTTTAACCCCTGGGCGCGGGCCATCGTGGTTCTGCATGCTTCGCAGTTAACATTTCGACACGGCGGGGTCATCACTCTCGCAAAAGAAAACGAAAAAGAAAATAGAAAGCAGCGCGAGCTACATACCGCCGCCCTTTGCTTCCAGTACGTAGCATCGGCAGGGGGACTCTCGAGAAACGCGACTGACTTATTCCGTTTGCGGAGCTAGCTTTTAACCCCTGGGCGCGGGCCATCGTGGTTCTGCATGCTTCGCAGTTAACATTTCGACACGGCGGGGTCATCACTCTCGCAAAAGAAAACGAAAAAGAAAAAAAGAAAGCAGCGCGAGCTACATACCGCCGCCCTTTGCTTCCAGTACGCAGCATCGGCAGGGGGACCCTCGAGAAACGCGACTGACTTATTCCGTTTGCGGAGCTAGCTTTTAACCCCTGGGCGCGGGCCATCGTGGTTCTGCATGCTTCGCAGTTAACATTTCGACACGGCGGGGTCATCACTCTCGCAAAAGAAAACGAAAAAGAAAATAGAAAGCAGCGCGAGCTACATACCGCCGCCCTTTGCTTCCAGTACGTAGCATCGGCAGGGGGACTCTCGAGAAACGCGACTGACTTATTCCGTTAGCGGAGCTAGCTTTTAACCCCTGGGCGCGGGCCATCGTGGTTCTGCATGCTTCGCAGTTAACATTTCGACACGGCGGGGTCATCACTCTCGCAAAAGAAAACGAAAAAGAAAATACAAAGCAGCGCGAGCTACATACCGCCGCCCTTTGCTTCCAGTACGTAGCATCGGCAGGGGGACTCTCGAGAAACGCGACTGACTTATTCCGTTTGCGGAGCTAGCTTTTAACCCCTGGGCGCGGGCCATCGTGGTTCTGCATGCTTCGCAGTTAACATTTCGACACGGCGGGGTCATCACTCTCGCAAAAGAAAACGAAAAAGAAAAAAAGAAAGCAGCGCGAGCTACATACCGCCGCCCTTTGCTTCCAGTACGCAGCATCGGCAGGGGGACCCTCGAGAAACGCGACTGACTTATTCCGTTTGCGGAGCTAGCTTTTAACCCCTGGGCGCGGGCCATCGTGGTTCTGCATGCTTCGCAGTTAACATTTCGACACGGCGGGGTCATCACTCTCGCAAAAGAAAACGAAAAAGAAAAAAAGAAAGCAGCGCGAGCTACATACCGCCGCCCTTTGCTTCCAGTACGCAGCATCGGCAGGGGGACCCTCGAGAAACGCGACTGACTTATTCCGTTTGCGGAGCTAGCTTTTAACCCCTGGGCGCGGGCCATCGTGGTTCTGCATGCTTCGCAGTTAACATTTCGACACGGCGGGGTCATCACTCTCGCAAAAGAAAACGAAAAAGAAAATAGAAAGCAGCGCGAGCTACATACCGCCGCCCTTTGCTTCCAGTACGTAGCATCGGCAGGGGGACCCTCGAGAAACGCGACTGACTTATTCCGTTTGCGGAGCTAGCTTTTAACCCCTGGGCGCGGGCCATCGTGGTTCTGCATGCTTCGCAGTTAACATTTCGACACGGCGGGGTCATCACTCTCGCAAAAGAAAACGAAAAAGAAAAAAAGAAAGCAGCGCGAGCTACATACCGCCGCCCTTTGCTTCCAGTACGCAGCATCGGCAGGGGGACCCTCGAGAAACGCGACTGACTTATTCCGTTTGCGGAGCTAGCTTTTAACCCCTGGGCGCGGGCCATCGTGGTTCTGCATGCTTCGCAGTTAACATTTCGACACGGCGGGGTCATCACTCTCGCAAAAGAAAACGAAAAAGAAAAAAAGAAAGCAGCGCGAGCTACATACCGCCGCCCTTTGCTTCCAGTACGCAGCATCGGCAGGGGGACCCTCGAGAAACGCGACTGACTTATTCCGTTTGCGGAGCTAGCTTTTAACCCCTGGGCGCGGGCCATCGTGGTTCTGCATGCTTCGCAGTTAACATTTCGACACGGCGGGGTCATCACTCTCGCAAAAGAAAACGAAAAAGAAAATAGAAAGCAGCGCGAGCTACATACCGCCGCCCTTTGCTTCCAGTACGTAGCATCGGCAGGGGGACTCTCGAGAAACGCGACTGACTTATTCCGTTTGCGGAGCTAGCTTTTAACCCCTGGGCGCGGGCCATCGTGGTTCTGCATGCTTCGCAGTTAACATTTCGACACGGCGGGGTCATCACTCTCGCAAAAGAAAACGAAAAAGAAAATAGAAAGCAGCGCGAGCTACATACCGCCGCCCTTTGCTTCCAGTACGTAGCATCGGCAGGGGGACCCTCGAGAAACGCGACTGACTTATTCCGTTTGCGGAGCTAGCTTTTAACCCCTGGGCGCGGGCCATCGTGGTTCTGCATGCTTCGCAGTTAACATTTCGACACGGCGGGGTCATCACTCTCGCAAAAGAAAACGAAAAAGAAAAAAAGAAAGCAGCGCGAGCTACATACCGCCGCCCTTTGCTTCCAGTACGCAGCATCGGCAGGGGGACCCTCGAGAAACGCGACTGACTTATTCCGTTTGCGGAGCTAGCTTTTAACCCCTGGGCGCGGGCCATCGTGGTTCTGCATGCTTCGCAGTTAACATTTCGACACGGCGGGGTCATCACTCTCGCAAAAGAAAACGAAAAAGAAAATAGAAAGCAGCGCGAGCTACATACCGCCGCCCTTTGCTTCCAGTACGCAGCATCGGCAGGGGGACCCTCGAGAAACGCGACTGACTTATTCCGTTTGCGGAGCTAGCTTTTAACCCCTGGGCGCGGGCCATCGTGGTTCTGCATGCTTCGCAGTTAACATTTTGACACGGCGGGGTCATCACTCTCGCAAAAGAAAACGAAAAAGAAAATAGAAAGCAGCGCGAGCTACATACCGCCGCCCTTTGCTTCCAGTACGTAGCATCGGCAGGGGGACTCTCGAGAAACGCGACTGACTTATTCCGTTTGCGGAGCTAGCTTTTAACCCCTGGGCGCGGGCCATCGTGGTTCTGCATGCTTCGCAGTTAACATTTCGACACGGCGGGGTCATCACTCTCGCAAAAGAAAACGAAAAAGAAAATACAAAGCAGCGCGAGCTACATACCGCCGCCCTTTGCTTCCAGTACGTAGCATCGGCAGGGGGACTCTCGAGAAACGCGACTGACTTATTCCGTTTGCGGAGCTAGCTTTTAACCCCTGGGCGCGGGCCATCGTGGTTCTGCATGCTTCGCAGTTAACATTTCGACACGGCGGGATCATCACTCTCGCAAAAGAAAACGAAAAAGAAAATAGAAAGCAGCGCGAGCTACATACCGCCGCCCTTTGCTTCCAGTACGTAGCATCGGCAGGGGGACCCTCGAGAAACGCGACTGACTTATTCCGTTTGCGGAGCTAGCTTTTAACCCCTGGGCGCGGGCCATCGTGGTTCTGCATGCTTCGCAGTTAACATTTCGACACGGCGGGGTCATCACTCTCGCAAAAGAAAACGAAAAAGAAAATAGAAAGCAGCGCGAGCTACATACCGCCGCCCTTTGCTTCCAGTACGTAGCATCGGCAGGGGGACTCTCGAGAAACGCGACTGACTTATTCCGTTTGCGGAGCTAGCTTTTAACCCCTGGGCGCGGGCCATCGTGGTTCTGCATGCTTCGCAGTTAACATTTCGACACGGCGGGGTCATCACTCTCGCAAAAGAAAACGAAAAAGAAAACAGAAAGCAGCGCGAGCTACATACCGCCGCCCTTTGCTTCCAGTACGCAGCATCGGCAGGGGGACCCTCGAGAAACGCGACTGACTTATTCCGTTTGCGGAGCTAGCTTTTAACCCCTGGGCGCGGGCCATCGTGGTTCTGCATGCTTCGCAGTTAACATTTCGACACGGCGGGGTCATCACTCTCGCAAAAGAAAACGAAAAAGAAAATAGAAAGCAGCGCGAGCTACATACCGCCGCCCTTTGCTTCCAGTACGTAGCATCGGCAGGGGGACTCTCGAGAAACGCGACTGACTTATTCCGTTTGCGGAGCTAGCTTTTAACCCCTGGGCGCGGGCCATCGTGGTTCTGCATGCTTCGCAGTTAACATTTCGACACGGCGGGGTCATCACTCTCGCAAAAGAAAACGAAAAAGAAAATACAAAGCAGCGCGAGCTACATACCGCCGCCCTTTGCTTCCAGTACGTAGCATCGGCAGGGGGACTCTCGAGAAACGCGACTGACTTATTCCGTTTGCGGAGCTAGCTTTTAACCCCTGGGCGCGGGCCATCGTGGTTCTGCATGCTTCGCAGTTAACATTTCGACAAGGCGGGGTCATCACTCTCGCAAAAGAAAACGAAAAAGAAAAAAAGAAAGCAGCGCGAGCTACATACCGCCGCCCTTTGCTTCCAGTACGTAGCATCGGCAGGGGGACTCTCGAGAAACGCGACTGACTTATTCCGTTTGCGGAGCTAGCTTTTAACCCCTGGGCGCGGGCCATCGTGGTTCTGCATGCTTCGCAGTTAACATTTCGACACGGCGGGGTCATCACTCTCGCAAAAGAAAACGAAAAAGAAAATAGAAAGCAGCGCGAGCTACATACCGCCACCCTTTGCTTCCAGTACGCAGCATCGGCAGGGGGACCCTCGAGAAACGCGACTGACTTATTCCGTTTGCGGAGCTAGCTTTTAACCCCTGGGCGCGGGCCATCGTGGTTCTGCATGCTTCGCAGTTAACATTTCGACACGGCGGGGTCATCACTCTCGCAAAAGAAAACGAAAAAGAAAATAGAAAGCAGCGCGAGCTACATACCGCCGCCCTTTGCTTCCAGTACGTAGCATCGGCAGGGGGACTCTCGAGAAACGCGACTGACTTATTCCGTTTGCGGAGCTAGCTTTTAACCCCTGGGCGCGGGCCATCGTGGTTCTGCATGCTTCGCAGTTAACATTTCGACACGGCGGGGTCATCACTCTCGCAAAAGAAAACGAAAAAGAAAATACAAAGCAGCGCGAGCTACATACCGCCGCCCTTTGCTTCCAGTACGTAGCATCGGCAGGGGGACTCTCGAGAAACGCGACTGACTTATTCCGTTTGCGGAGCTAGCTTTTAACCCCTGGGCGCGGGCCATCGTGGTTCTGCATGCTTCGCAGTTAACATTTCGACACGGCGGGGTCATCACTCTCGCAAAAGAAAACGAAAAAGAAAATAGAAAGCAGCGCGAGCTACATACCGCCGCCCTTTGCTTCCAGTACGTAGCATCGGCAGGGGGACCCTCGAGAAACGCGACTGACTTATTCCGTTTGCGGAGCTAGCTTTTAACCCCTGGGCGCGGGCCATCGTGGTTCTGCATGCTTCGCAGTTAACATTTCGACACGGCGGGGTCATCACTCTCGCAAAAGAAAACGAAAAAGAAAATAGAAAGCAGCGCGAGCTACATACCGCCGCCCTTTGCTTCCAGTACGTAGCATCGGCAGGGGGACTCTCGAGAAACGCGACTGACTTATTCCGTTTGCGGAGCTAGCTTTTAACCCCTGGGCGCGGGCCATCGTGGTTCTGCATGCTTCGCAGTTAACATTTCGACACGGCGGGGTCATCACTCTCGCAAAAGAAAACGAAAAAGAAAATATAAAGCAGCGCGAGCTACATACCTCCGCCCTTTGCTTCCAGTACGCAGCATCGGCAGGGGGACCCTCGAGAAACGCGACTGACTTATTCCGTTTGCGGAGCTAGCTTTTAACCCCTGGGCGCGGGCCATCGTGGTTCTGCATGCTTCGCAGTTAACATTTCGACACGGCGGGGTCATCACTCTCGCAAAAGAAAACGAAAAAGAAAATAGAAAGCAGCGCGAGCTACATACCGCCGCCCTTTGCTTCCAGTACGTAGCATCGGCAGGGGGACTCTCGAGAAACGCGACTGACTTATTCCGTTTGCGGAGCTAGCTTTTAACCCCTGGGCGCGGGCCATCGTGGTTCTGCATGCTTCGCAGTTAACATTTCGACACGGCGGGGTCATCACTCTCGCAAAAGAAAACGAAAAAGAAAATACAAAGCAGCGCGAGCTACATACCGCCGCCCTTTGCTTCCAGTACGTAGCATCGGCAGGGGGACTCTCGAGAAACGCGACTGACTTATTCCGTTTGCGGAGCTAGCTTTTAACCCCTGGGCGCGGGCCATCGTGGTTCTGCATGCTTCGCAGTTAACATTTCGACACGGCGGGGTCATCACTCTCGCAAAAGAAAACGAAAAAGAAAAAAAGAAAGCAGCGCGAGCTACATACCGCCGCCCTTTGCTTCCAGTACGTAGCATCGGCAGGGGGACTCTCGAGAAACGCGACTGACTTATTCCGTTTGCGGAGCTAGCTTTTAACCCCTGGGCGCGGGCCATCGTGGTTCTGCATGCTTCGCAGTTAACATTTCGACACGGCGGGGTCATCACTCTCGCAAAAGAAAACGAAAAAGAAAATAGAAAGCAGCGCGAGCTACATACCGCCGCCCTTTGCTTCCAGTACGTAGCATCGGCAGGGGGACTCTCGAGAAACGCGACTGACTTATTCCGTTAGCGGAGCTAGCTTTTAACCCCTGGGCGCGGGCCATCGTGGTTCTGCATGCTTCGCAGTTAACATTTCGACACGGCGGGGTCATCACTCTCGCAAAAGAAAACGAAAAAGAAAATACAAAGCAGCGCGAGCTACATACCGCCGCCCTTTGCTTCCAGTACGTAGCATCGGCAGGGGGACTCTCGAGAAACGCGACTGACTTATTCCGTTTGCGGAGCTAGCTTTTAACCCCTGGGCGCGGGCCATCGTGGTTCTGCATGCTTCGCAGTTAACATTTCGACACGGCGGGGTCATCACTCTCGCAAAAGAAAACGAAAAAGAAAATAGAAAGCAGCGCGAGCTACATACCGCCGCCCTTTGCTTCCAGTACGTAGCATCGGCAGGGGGACCCTCGAGAAACGCGACTGACTTATTCCGTTTGCGGAGCTAGCTTTTAACCCCTGGGCGCGGGCCATCGTGGTTCTGCATGCTTCGCAGTTAACATTTCGACACGGCGGGGTCATCACTCTCGCAAAAGAAAACGAAAAAGAAAATAGAAAGCAGCGCGAGCTACATACCGCCGCCCTTTGCTTCCAGTACGTAGCATCGGCAGGGGGACTCTCGAGAAACGCGACTGACTTATTCCGTTTGCGGAGCTAGCTTTTAACCCCTGGGCGCGGGCCATCGTGGTTCTGCATGCTTCGCAGTTAACATTTCGACACGGCGGGGTCATCACTCTCGCAAAAGAAAACGAAAAAGAAAACAGAAAGCAGCGCGAGCTACATACCGCCGCCCTTTGCTTCCAGTACGCAGCATCGGCAGGGGGACCCTCGAGAAACGCGACTGACTTATTCCGTTTGCGGAGCTAGCTTTTAACCCCTGGGCGCGGGCCATCGTGGTTCTGCATGCTTCGCAGTTAACATTTCGACACGGCGGGGTCATCACTCTCGCAAAAGAAAACGAAAAAGAAAATAGAAAGCAGCGCGAGCTACATACCGCCGCCCTTTGCTTCCAGTACGTAGCATCGGCAGGGGGACTCTCGAGAAACGCGACTGACTTATTCCGTTTGCGGAGCTAGCTTTTAACCCCTGGGCGCGGGCCATCGTGGTTCTGCATGCTTCGCAGTTAACATTTCGACACGGCGGGGTCATCACTCTCGCAAAAGAAAACGAAAAAGAAAATACAAAGCAGCGCGAGCTACATACCGCCGCCCTTTGCTTCCAGTACGTAGCATCGGCAGGGGGACTCTCGAGAAACGCGACTGACTTATTCCGTTTGCGGAGGTAGCTTTTAACCCCTGGGCGCGGGCCATCGTGGTTCTGCATGCTTCGCAGTTAACATTTCGACAAGGCGGGGTCATCACTCTCGCAAAAGAAAACGAAAAAGAAAAAAAGAAAGCAGCGCGAGCTACATACCGCCGCCCTTTGCTTCCAGTACGTAGCATCGGCAGGGGGACTCTCGAGAAACGCGACTGACTTATTCCGTTTGCGGAGCTAGCTTTTAACCCCTGGGCGCGGGCCATCGTGGTTCTGCATGCTTCGCAGTTAACATTTCGACACGGCGGGGTCATCACTCTCGCAAAAGAAAACGAAAAAGAAAATAGAAAGCAGCGCGAGCTACATACCGCCACCCTTTGCTTCCAGTACGCAGCATCGGCAGGGGGACCCTCGAGAAACGCGACTGACTTATTCCGTTTGCGGAGCTAGCTTTTAACCCCTGGGCGCGGGCCATCGTGGTTCTGCATGCTTCGCAGTTAACATTTCGACACGGCGGGGTCATCACTCTCGCAAAAGAAAACGAAAAAGAAAATAGAAAGCAGCGCGAGCTACATACCGCCGCCCTTTGCTTCCAGTACGTAGCATCGGCAGGGGGACTCTCGAGAAACGCGACTGACTTATTCCGTTTGCGGAGCTAGCTTTTAACCCCTGGGCGCGGGCCATCGTGGTTCTGCATGCTTCGCAGTTAACATTTCGACACGGCGGGGTCATCACTCTCGCAAAAGAAAACGAAAAAGAAAATACAAAGCAGCGCGAGCTACATACCGCCGCCCTTTGCTTCCAGTACGTAGCATCGGCAGGGGGACTCTCGAGAAACGCGACTGACTTATTCCGTTTGCGGAGCTAGCTTTTAACCCCTGGGCGCGGGCCATCGTGGTTCTGCATGCTTCGCAGTTAACATTTCGACACGGCGGGGTCATCACTCTCGCAAAAGAAAACGAAAAAGAAAATAGAAAGCAGCGCGAGCTACATACCGCCGCCCTTTGCTTCCAGTACGTAGCATCGGCAGGGGGACCCTCGAGAAACGCGACTGACTTATTCCGTTTGCGGAGCTAGCTTTTAACCCCTGGGCGCGGGCCATCGTGGTTCTGCATGCTTCGCAGTTAACATTTCGACACGGCGGGGTCATCACTCTCGCAAAAGAAAACGAAAAAGAAAATAGAAAGCAGCGCGAGCTACATACCGCCGCCCTTTGCTTCCAGTACGTAGCATCGGCAGGGGGACTCTCGAGAAACGCGACTGACTTATTCCGTTTGCGGAGCTAGCTTTTAACCCCTGGGCGCGGGCCATCGTGGTTCTGCATGCTTCGCAGTTAACATTTCGACACGGCGGGGTCATCACTCTCGCAAAAGAAAACGAAAAAGAAAATAGAAAGCAGCGCGAGCTACATACCGCCGCCCTTTGCTTCCAGTACGCAGCATCGGCAGGGGGACCCTCGAGAAACGCGACTGACTTATTCCGTTTGCGGAGCTAGCTTTTAACCCCTGGGCGCGGGCCATCGTGGTTCTGCATGCTTCGCAGTTAACATTTCGACACGGCGGGGTCATCACTCTCGCAAAAGAAAACGAAAAAGAAAATAGAAAGCAGCGCGAGCTACATACCGCCGCCCTTTGCTTCCAGTACGTAGCATCGGCAGGGGGACTCTCGAGAAACGCGACTGACTTATTCCGTTTGCGGAGCTAGCTTTTAACCCCTGGGCGCGGGCCATCGTGGTTCTGCATGCTTCGCAGTTAACATTTCGACACGGCGGGGTCATCACTCTCGCAAAAGAAAACGAAAAAGAAAATACAAAGCAGCGCGAGCTACATACCGCCGCCCTTTGCTTCCAGTACGTAGCATCGGCAGGGGGACTCTCGAGAAACGCGACTGACTTATTCCGTTTGCGGAGCTAGCTTTTAACCCCTGGGCGCGGGCCATCGTGGTTCTGCATGCTTCGCAGTTAACATTTCGACACGGCGGGGTCATCACTCTCGCAAAAGAAAACGAAAAAGAAAAAAAGAAAGCAGCGCGAGCTACATACCGCCGCCCTTTGCTTCCAGTACGTAGCATCGGCAGGGGGACTCTCGAGAAACGCGACTGACTTATTCCGTTTGCGGAGCTAGCTTTTAACCCCTGGGCGCGGGCCATCGTGGTTCTGCATGCTTCGCAGTTAACATTTCGACACGGCGGGGTCATCACTCTCGCAAAAGAAAACGAAAAAGAAAATAGAAAGCAGCGCGAGCTACATACCGCCGCCCTTTGCTTCCAGTACGTAGCATCGGCAGGGGGACTCTCGAGAAACGCGACTGACTTATTCCGTTAGCGGAGCTAGCTTTTAACCCCTGGGCGCGGGCCATCGTGGTTCTGCATGCTTCGCAGTTAACATTTCGACACGGCGGGGTCATCACTCTCGCAAAAGAAAACGAAAAAGAAAATAGAAAGCAGCGCGAGCTACATACCGCCGCCCTTTGCTTCCAGTACGTAGCATCGGCAGGGGGACTCTCGAGAAACGCGACTGACTTATTCCGTTTGCGGAGCTAGCTTTTAACCCCTGGGCGCGGGCCATCGTGGTTCTGCATGCTTCGCAGTTAACATTTCGACACGGCGGGGTCATCACTCTCGCAAAAGAAAACGAAAAAGAAAAAAAGAAAGCAGTGCGAGCTACATACCGCCGCCCTTTGCTTCCAGTACGCAGCATCGGCAGGGGGACCCTCGAGAAACGCGACTGACTTATTCCGTTTGCGGAGCTAGCTTTTAACCCCTGGGGGCGGGCCATCGTGGTTCTGCATGCTTCGCAGTTAACATTTCGACACGGCGGGGTCATCACTCTCGCAAAAGAAAACGAAAAAGAAAATAGAAAGCAGCGCGAGCTACATACCGCCGCCCTTTGCTTCCAGTACGTAGCATCGGCAGGGGGACTCTCGAGAAACGCGACTGACTTATTCCGTTAGCGGAGCTAGCTTTTAACCCCTGGGCGCGGGCCATCGTGGTTCTGCATGCTTCGCAGTTAACATTTCGACACGGCGGGTCATCACTCTCGCAAAAGAAAACGAAAAAGAAAATACAAAGCAGCGCGAGCTACATACCGCCGCCCTTTGCTTCCAGTACGTAGCATCGGCAGGGGGACTCTCGAGAAACGCGACTGACTTATTCCGTTTGCGGAGCTAGCTTTTAACCCCTGGGCGCGGGCCATCGTGGTTCTGCATGCTTCGCAGTTAACATTTCGACACGGCGGGGTCATCACTCTCGCAAAAGAAAACGAAAAAGAAAATAGAAAGCAGCGCGAGCTACATACCGCCGCCCTTTGCTTCCAGTACGTAGCATCGGCAGGGGGACTCTCGAGAAACGCGACTGACTTATTCCGTTAGCGGAGCTAGCTTTTAACCCCTGGGCGCGGGCCATCGTGGTTCTGCACGCTTCGCAGTTAACATTTCGACACGGCGGGGTCATCACTCTCGCAAAAGAAAACGAAAAAGAAAAAAAGAAAGCAGTGCGAGCTACATACCGCCGCCCTTTGCTTCCAGTACGCAGCATCGGCAGGGGGACCCTCGAGAAACGCGACTGACTTATTCCGTTTGCGGAGCTAGCTTTTAACCCCTGGGCGCGGGCCATCGTGGTTCTGCATGCTTCGCAGTTAACATTTCGACACGGCGGGGTCATCACTCTCGCAAAAGAAAACGAAAAAGAAAAAAAGAAAGCAGCGCGAGCTACATACCGCCGCCCTTTGCTTCCAGTACGCAGCATCGGCAGGGGGACCCTCGAGAAACGCGACTGACTTATTCCGTTTGCGGAGCTAGCTTTTAACCCCTGGGCGCGGGCCATCGTGGTTCTGCATGCTTCGCAGCTAACATTTCGACACGGCGGGGTCATCACTCTCGCAAAAGAAAACGAAAAAGAAAATAGAAAGCAGCGCGAGCTACATACCGCCGCCCTTTGCTTCCAGTACGCAGCATCGGCAGGGGGACCCTCGAGAAACGCGACTGACTTATTCCGTTTGCGGAGCTAGCTTTTAACCCCTGGGCGCGGGCCATCGTGGTTCTGCATGCTTCGCAGTTAACATTTCGACACGGCGGGGTCATCACTCTCGCAAAAGAAAACGAAAAAGAAAAAAAGAAAGCAGCGCGAGCTACATACCGCCGCCCTTTGCTTCCAGTACGCAGCATCGGCAGGGGGACCCTCGAGAAACGCGACTGACTTATTCCGTTTGCGGAGCTAGCTTTTAACCCCTGGGCGCGGGCCATCGTGGTTCTGCATGCTTCGCAGTTAACATTTCGACACGGCGGGGTCATCACTCTCGCAAAAGAAAACGAAAAAGAAAAAAAGAAAGCAGCGCGAGCTACATACCGCCGCCCTTTGCTTCCAGTACGCAGCATCGGCAGGGGGACCCTCGAGAAACGCGACTGACTTATTCCGTTTGCGGAGCTAGCTTTTAACCCCTGGGCGCGGGCCATCGTGGTTCTGCATGCTTCGCAGTTAACATTTCGACACGGCGGGGTCATCATTCTCGCAAAAGAAAACGAAAAAGAAAAAAAGAAAGCAGCGCGAGCTACATACCGCCGCCCTTTGCTTCCAGTACGCAGCATCGGCAGGGGGACCCTCGAGAAACGCGACTGACTTATTCCGTTTGCGGAGCTAGCTTTTAACCCCTGGGCGCGGGCCATCGTGGTTCTGCATGCCTCGCAGTTAACATTTCGACACGGCGGGGTCATCACTCTCGCAAAAGAAAACGAAAAAGAAAAAAAGAAAGCAGCGCGAGCTACATACCGCCGCCCTTTGCTTCCAGTACGTAGCATCGGCAGGGGGACTCTCGAGAAACGCGACTGACTTATTCCGTTTGCGGAGCTAGCTTTTAACCCCTGGGCGCGGGCCATCGTGGTTCTGCATGCTTCGCAGTTAACATTTCGACACGGCGGGGTCATCACTCTCGCAAAAGAAAACGAAAAAGAAAAAAAGAAAGCAGCGCGAGCTACATACCGCCGCCCTTTGCTTCCAGTACGCAGCATCGGCAGGGGGACCCTCGAGAAACGCGACTGACTTATTCCGTTTGCGGAGCTAGCTTTTAACCCCTGGGCGCGGGCCATCGTGGTTCTGCATGCTTCGCAGTTAACATTTCGACACGGCGGGGTCATCACTCTCGCAAAAGAAAACGAAAAAGAAAAAAAGAAAGCAGCGCGAGCTACATACCGCCGCCCTTTGCTTCCAGTACGCAGCATCGGCAGGGGGACCCTCGAGAAACGCGACTGACTTATTCCGTTTGCGGAGCTAGCTTTTAACCCCTGGGCGCGGGCCATCGTGGTTCTGCATGCTTCGCAGTTAACATTTCGACACGGCGGGGTCATCACTCTCGCAAAAGAAAACGAAAAAGAAAATAGAAAGCAGCGCGAGCTACATACCGCCGCCCTTTGCTTCCAGTACGCAGCATCGGCAGGGGGACCCTCGAGAAACGCGACTGACTTATTCCGTTTGCGGAGCTAGCTTTTAACCCCTGGGCGCGGGCCATCGTGGTTCTGCATGCTTCGCAGTTAACATTTCGACACGGCGGGGTCATCACTCTCGCAAAAGAAAACGAAAAAGAAAAAAAGAAAGCAGCGCGAGCTACATACCGCCGCCCTTTGCTTCCAGTACGCAGCATCGGCAGGGGGACCCTCGAGAAACGCGACTGACTTATTCCGTTTGCGGAGCTAGCTTTTAACCCCTGGGCGCGGGCCATCGTGGTTCTGCATGCTTCGCAGTTAACATTTCGACACGGCGGGGTCATCACTCTCGCAAAAGAAAACGAAAAAGAAAAAAAGAAAGCAGCGCGAGCTACATACCGCCGCCCTTTGCTTCCAGTACGCAGCATCGGCAGGGGGACCCTCGAGAAACGCGACTGACTTATTCCGTTTGCGGAGCTAGCTTTTAACCCCTGGGCGCGGGCCATCGTGGTTCTGCATGCTTCGCAGTTAACATTTCGACACGGCGGGGTCATCACTCTCGCAAAAGAAAACGAAAAAGAAAAAAAGAAAGCAGCGCGAGCTACATACCGCCGCCCTTTGCTTCCAGTACGCAGCATCGGCAGGGAGACCCTCGAGAAACGCGACTGACTTATTCCGTTTGCGGAGCTAGCTTTTAACCCCTGGGCGCGGGCCATCGTGGTTCTGCATGCTTCGCAGTTAACATTTCGACACGGCGGGGTCATCACTCTCGCAAAAGAAAACGAAAAAGAAAAAAAGAAAGCAGCGCGAGCTACATACCGCCGCCCTTTGCTTCCAGTACGCAGCATCGGCAGGGGGACCCTCGAGAAACGCGACTGACTTATTCCGTTTGCGGAGCTAGCTTTTAACCCCTGGGCGCGGGCCATCGTGGTTCTGCATGCCTCGCAGTTAACATTTCGACACGGCGGGGTCATCACTCTCGCAAAAGAAAACGAAAAAGAAAAAAAGAAAGCAGCGCGAGCTACATACCGCCGCCCTTTGCTTCCAGTACGTAGCATCGGCAGGGGGACTCTCGAGAAACGCGACTGACTTATTCCGTTTGCGGAGCTAGCTTTTAACCCCTGGGCGCGGGCCATCGTGGTTCTGCATGCTTCGCAGTTAACATTTCGACACGGCGGGGTCATCACTCTCGCAAAAGAAAACGAAAAAGAAAAAAAGAAAGCAGCGCGAGCTACATACCGCCGCCCTTTGCTTCCAGTACGCAGCATCGGCAGGGGGACCCTCGAGAAACGCGACTGACTTATTCCGTTTGCGGAGCTAGCTTTTAACCCCTGGGCGCGGGCCATCGTGGTTCTGCATGCTTCGCAGTTAACATTTCGACACGGCGGGGTCATCACTCTCGCAAAAGAAAACGAAAAAGAAAAAAAGAAAGCAGCGCGAGCTACATACCGCCGCCCTTTGCTTCCAGTACGCAGCATCGGCAGGGGGACCCTCGAGAAACGCGACTGACTTATTCCGTTTGCGGAGCTAGCTTTCAACCCCTGGGCGCGGGCCATCGTGGTTCTGCATGCTTCGCAGTTAACATTTCGACACGGCGGGGTCATCACTCTCGCAAAAGAAAACGAAAAAGAAAAAAAGAAAGCAGCGCGAGCTACATACCTCCGCCCTTTGCTTCCAGTACGTAGCATCGGCAGGGGGACTCTCGAGAAACGCGACTGACTTATTCCGTTTGCGGAGCTAGCTTTTAACCCCTGGGCGCGGGCCATCGTGGTTCTGCATGCTTCGCAGTTAACATTTCGACACGGCGGGGTCATCACTCTCGCAAAAGAAAACTAAAAAGAAAATAGAAAGCAGCGCGAGCTACATACCGCCGCCCTTTGCTTCCAGTACGCAGCATCGGCAGGGGGACCCTCGAGAAACGCGACTGACTTATTCCGTTTGCGGAGCTAGCTTTTAACCCCTGGGCGCGGGCCATCGTGGTTCTGCATGCTTCGCAGTTAACATTTCGACACGGCGGGGTCATCACTCTCGCAAAAGAAAACGAAAAAGAAAAAAAGAAAGCAGCGCGAGCTACATACCGCCGCCCTTTGCTTCCAGTACGCAGCATCGGCAGGGGGACCCTCGAGAAACGCGACTGACTTATTCCGTTTGCGGAGCTAGCTTTTAACCCCTGGGCGCGGGCCATCGTGGTTCTGCATGCTTCGCAGTTAACATTTCGACACGGCGGGGTCATCACTCTCGCAAAAGAAAACGAAAAAGAAAAAAAGAAAGCAGCGCGAGCTACATACCGCCGCCCTTTGCTTCCAGTACGCAGCATCGGCAGGGGGACCCTCGAGAAACGCGACTGACTTATTCCGTTTGCGGAGCTAGCTTTTAACCCCTGGGCGCGGGCCATCGTGGTTCTGCATGCTTCGCAGTTAACATTTCGACACGGCGGGGTCATCACTCTCGCAAAAGAAAACGAAAAAGAAAAAAAGAAAGCAGCGGGAGCTACATACCGCCGCCCTTTGCTTCCAGTACGCAGCATCGGCAGGGGGACCCTCGAGAAACGCGACTGACTTATTCCGTTTGCGGAGCTAGCTTTTAACCCCTGGGCGCGGGCCATCGTGGTTTTGCATGCTTCGCAGTTAACATTTCGACACGGCGGGGTCATCACTCTCGTAAAAGAAAACGAAAAAGAAAATAGAAAGCAGCGCGAGCTACATACCGCCGCCCTTTGCTTCCAGTACGCAGCATCGGCAGGGGGACCCTCGAGAAACGCGACTGACTTATTCCGTTTGCGGAGCTAGCTTTTAACCCCTGGGCGCGGGCCATCGTGGTTCTGCATGCTTCGCAGTTAACATTTCGACACGGCGGGGTCATCACTCTCGCAAAAGAAAACGAAAAAGAAAAAAAGAAAGCAGCGCGAGCTACATACCGCCGCCCTTTGCTTCCAGTACGCAGCATCGGCAGGGGGACCCTCGAGAAACGCGACTGACTAATTCCGTTTGCGGAGCTAGCTTTTAACCCCTGGGTGCGGGCCATCGTGGTTTTGCATGCTTCGCAGTTAACATTTCGACACGGCGGGGTCATCACTCTCGTAAAAGAAAACGAAAAAGAAAATAGAAAGCAGCGCGAGCTACATACCGCCGCCCTTTGCTTCCAGTACGCAGCATCGGCAGGGGGACCCTCGAGAAACGCGACTGACTTATTCCGTTTGCGGAGCTAGCTTTTAACCCCTGGGCGCGGGCCATCGTGGTTCTGCATGCTTCGCAGTTAACATTTCGACACGGCGGGGTCATCACTCTCGCAAAAGAAAACGAAAAAGAAAAAAAGAAAGCAGCGCGAGCTACATACCGCCGCCCTTTGCTTCCAGTACGCAGCATCGGCAGGGGGACCCTCGAGAAACGCGACTGACTTATTCCGTTTGCGGAGCTAGCTTTTAACCCCTGGGCGCGGGCCATCGTGGTTCTGCATGCTTCGCAGTTAACATTTCGACACGGCGGGGTCATCACTCTCGCAAAAGAAAACGAAAAAGAAAAATAGAAAGCAGCGCGAGCTACATACCGCCGCCCTTTGCTTCCAGTACGCAGCATCGGCAGGGGGACCCTCGAGAAACACGACTGACTTATTCCGTTTGCGGAGCTAGCTTTTAACCCCTGGGCGCGGGCCATCGTGGTTCTGCATGCTTCGCAGTTAACATTTCGACACGGCGGGGTCATCACTCTCGCAAAAGAAAACGAAAAAGAAAAAAAGAAAGCAGCGCGAGCTACATACCGCCGCCCTTTGCTTCCAGTACGCAGCATCGGCAGGGGGACCTTTAACGTGCGCCGAAATCTCGTACACACGGGCGTTCTTGCTTTTCGCCTCCATCAGAAAAGCGGCCGCGGCGGCCGGGAATCGAACCCGCGACCTCGTGCTCAGCAGCGCAATGCCTTAGCCACTGAGCCACCGCGGCGGGTACTACATTATAAATTGTGTTTTTGTGTGAGGATTGTTTCTTCTTAGCTCCGCCTCTGCCTAGTTTAATAAAGTGTATGAAAAGAACCTAGACAAGCTGCCTCTTCATTTCACATCACATGACGGTAGGCGTAAACGAGGAAGGGGCCAACCGCGGAGGAAGTGGAGACCAGGCATCTTGCAGAAGAAATGCACGGTAAGGCGGGAGGAACGTCGTAGTCGTATTCGCACAAAAAAAAACTACACCACGGCACGAATCATTCAAATCACAAAGCAGCGCATCAAACCCTGTCGAGCAATTAACGCCCAAGGCTCGCCGTCCCAGCATTCATGGACGAATATCAGTGCCCATGAAACGCTTCGGGAGCGTTTAATTGCTGCGTCATCGCTGTCATACAACGCACAACTTGAAAGCTCGAGGGAGCGGCGACCGAATCAAAACGCGTGCACTGCAACGCCGATTTCTTCGCGGTATCAAAGGGGAGGGGAAAGCTGGCCGACCAAGCTGGCACTTCCGGATAAGGGGCGAGAGCGCCTAAATTATCGCTTTCTCACATCCTTTCTCATTATTATGTCTTTTTCGTTACTATATTGCTTTTTTCGTGGTTTAAATGTCAACTACAGGTGGCAAGCCCTGGAACTTCACAACTGCAATGTCAAATTTGACTCTCCAGGGGGTGCCATCAGTCCTCTAATACGCTTTGCGCACTTTTCTCGTCAAAAAAAGTACTTGGCGTACACAGGTGACATAGCTGTTACGGAAATTGTGACGCATGCCACGGCAATTGGACGCTTTTCGCCCGTTGAAATAGAAACGTGATGTTTCTTGTTTACTAGCCCCGTCGTACCCTCGTCTAGACTCGCCATTAATCTCAGACCCAGTAGTTGCATGGGTGTCACCCCTAGAAACGGTAACAAATTCTATACCTTAAAACAATATACTTATATTTTCAACGGCAATCAAATTTATTACGTTTACAAGTAAGACGGGGGGCTTCCGAGTCTTCAAAAACAGTTTAAGAGACGCCATGACGTCACACAGCCAACTTTCGCCAGACATTCTCCGTTCACGGCGATCCCTCTTTCCCGAGCCGTCATAGCTAGCGAGCGTGATTCTAAGGGCACTTGTCTCGGCTGCTGCGAGGGTGGCCTTGATTTTACATTTTAGGGAATGGGCATTCTACTTGTTCCGGGATGCATGTCGTGTCCCAGTCATCATTTCCCTAATGTTCATTCTTTCGTTCATGTCTCTTCGTGTTATAAAGTTCAGCGTTAAACACCGTTCAACTTCAGCTAACAGACGCCAAGATTAGCCAAAGACCGGCTTTAGAGATAGCGACTCCTCATGCTCGGTGATTCCGCGTGCCGAATCTGTTATTGCTTGTTTGGCTTTTAAGTGCAATGCACTTCTTAAGCGACCCTGAACCTGCGTCCACCGGCGATGTCCGCATCACATACCCACGTGGGGGATTGGCCAGGAATCTCCTCGTCTTCCTTGGCAACGGGGGGAGATGGGCGCGCGCTGCCTGGCCGCTGACATGGCACATACCCACGTGGGGGATTGGCAAGGAATCGGTCGTGAGAAGGGCTAATGCAACGGCTTAAATGCATCTTTCATTCTTTGTAGTTGTGTGTGTGTGTGTGTGATCCCTCTTTCGCGAACATTACCGGACCGCGCAAATTCAACTCGTGCATTCGCACTTTCACTATCTTCCCCTCGGGGAAATGCGGGGAATTTTTTCTAAGTTCTTTTCTAGTCCACGTATATCGGTTTGCGCTGCATTTGTACCCCATTTCGCCGCTGCATACGCGTTTGCTCACCATACCGTCATTGTTATTGTGCCGTTTGCTCGACGCGTAGAGCTCAGTCTTTGCAACGCTTCCTGAGTCGGTCAACGCAGGCTTCGTTAGATGTCCGGTCCGACCCTACGTGCCTAATCCACGCCGCTGCTATAAGTGTCAGCGGTTTGGCCACGGCACAAACTCTTGTCGTGGGAAACTGACGTGCGCCAAATGTGCAGCACAAGATCATCCAACCGATAACTGTGAATCTGAGCACTTCACCTGTCCGAACTGCCAGGGACCGCATGCTGCCTATTCCAGAATTCACCTTGTTGGGAAGATCACACCTTCTGCGAGTTATTTTTCCAGTTTGTTCCCTACATGTTGCCTCTACCACAGCTGCTGCTGGTTCATGGAGTGCCGATATTACGTTGTCATTTAACCTGTCTGCACTGACCTCGCTCTGGTCGTCCCAAAGCAATAATTTGTTTTTAAGAAGTATTTTAAACTCCTGCGGTCCGACTATGACTGACTTCATGCGGGTGCCTTAGTTTTCACGAGTTTACCTCTTTCTCTTCCGAGATTCAGCCTTAGCTTGCATATAACCGTGCTGCGATTGCTACTCAGAATCTTACTTAGTCCCTCCACGTCTTGCGCGAAACACGGGTTGTCACTTAAGACGAAGACGATTTCGTTTTTGGTTTTAGCATCGGGACTTTTTCATGTCCATTCCATCTTTGTTTCGTTTGTCGGAGAATGTGTTCGTCAACCACGGGTTATTTCTCGCTGCAATTCCCACCAGTGTATCGCCTCGACTGTTGCGATTGTCCCTTCCGAGGTTTCCCACTGACCTTTCTCCCATTTGCTTCTTACGGACTTTTGCTTTAAAGTCTCCGATCACAATCGTGAACTGCGCTGTTGCCTTCTTCATAGCTGATTCGACGCCCTCGTAGATGCCGTCGATTAATGCTCTCTTCGGTGGAAAAACGTTGCCTGAACGAAAGAATGATGGCGTTTCCACGCACAGAATGGCCCTGTTGGCACTGCTTCACACAAATCCAATCCTACCCTATGAACTTCTGCACGTGCGTAGACGATTTTCAGGTAAAAAGGAAGCCTTTCGACGTAAGTCAAAGTCGATAAAGTTTTCGAATGTTTGAACAAACTGAAATTCTCAAAAATAAAGAATGCGACACGAGCGGGCAGATATGGAAGTGGCGTGCATGATTAACTTGATACGTTGAACTTTTCATAGCTAAAAATGGCGCCTACACAACCGCAGTTCTTGGTGCAGGCCGGTAGTCGGACAGTACGGCAGTCATTGGTACTGATTGGTAGACGTACTGATGGGTACTCGCATTGGTACGACCGCCGCATTTTATGCGAGCAGTCGCAGGTCGCACTGCAAACGAAGCGAAGCTGCCTGCCGAGGTTGGAGATAGGGTGCCTCGATGCGCGCCCGCTCCGCTGAGGGTGAGGACAACCGCGTCGTCTGCTAGCGCGACCGCCATTTTCTTGCATCCGCTATGCGCGGGGCGCGCATTTGCTGCGTGACGCGCCTGGATAGTGCTGGTCTCGCTAACAGTGTGGGCTTGATTTGGCTTTACTTTTGATATACATTCTTTTTCTAGCGTAGATGAACAGAAGAGTAAGGTTTTGGTGAAGGATTCTCTATTTTGAGGTGATAAGCGAAGGTATGGTGAATGCCTTTCTTTTTTTACGATAGGTACGTGACACGGCGGAAAACTTCACGCCGTCGTGTCATACCGGCGCCGTGAACTTGCTGTCGTTGCGTTTATATATAAACATAGCAGAAAGTAGGCGGAGTACACGAAGGAAGGGAACTGCTGCATATTCAAGTGCGAATGTCCGGCACGCTTACAGCCACTGAAACTATTATTCGGTACTTACATATATAGGATTGCCTGGCGGCAAAGTGTGTCATGCATGCACTGTGCAATCTGAACGTGAATGATTGATTGGTGAGGTTTAAAGCGCATACGCTAGATAGGTGATGAGGCGCCGTAGTGGAGGGCTACGGATTAATTTTGACCATCTAGGAATCTTTAACATGCGCCGAACTCTCGAACAAACGGGCGTTTTGTATTTTCTTCTCCATCAGAAAAGCGGCCGCCGCGGTCGTGAATCGAACCAGCGTCCTTGGGCTACAATCTAAACATAAAGGCTTACACGGATGTAGGAAAATTATTTAATACCTTGAAGCAAAAATACACTATGCACAAAGTGATGAACGACATCCTCCACTGCTGATACATAATACATTATGTACAAAATGATACAAACACACTTCACTGCAGTTATAATACAGGTAATGCTGATTACGCTCGAATGTTTTCGAACTTGCTCTTTGAGGTTTTGAATTGCGTTCTCAGCATGTGTGTGATGTTCTTGAAGTGCGGTGTATCTTCTTTCCAGGTCTGCCAACTGCTTTTTCAACTCAGCTCAATCCCTTTGTTGTGTCTCACTAGCTGTGAGAGTTTTATTTGTCGAGTTTGGAATTTCGACATTCAAAGCTTCGACACCTGGGCTGTTGAGTTGGAGGTTTTCCGATGACGTCTCTTGTGATACCGTCTCTTGTGATACCAATGGCGTCTCTCGTGAGTTGACTCGGGGAGGATTTCCGGTGTCTGATGATGCGTGAAGTTTTTTAGCGGGGTTGTCTACCTCTTCATTGTTGGATGTGGGCTCAGGCTGCGTTATGTCTCCGGGTGGCTTTCGCTGCTTTGGACCGATTTTTAAAGTAATGTACGCACTTATACGAAAACACGCAGTGAATGAAATGGTAAATGCCGACCTCTGATTGGGAAAGGCGTTAGCACAGCATTTGGCTTCAGCTCCTTCCATCCATCTGCACGGATTTGTTCAAAACAGGATCCTTCAAAGTGAGCCTGCACGCTAAATTGTCAATATAGGTGCCTTTTGCTCCCGAGAAATAAGAATAAATGACGTGAAATCAAGCCAATCAAACAAACCGGCATCCACGCGTATCGGTTCACATCCCCACATGATTCACATAATAGAGGTGTAATTAACACATTTCTTTTCACCTCCATGCGCTACTTTTATGGCATGATAAGCGACAATAAATGTCTGAAATATTATAATTTTTGCGCACAACAAGATTTATAAGAGACCTTAAGTTGAGACAACACGGAGAAACACGAGAATAACGCGTCGCATGCAGTTTTACGCTTTGGGATATATCATTCACACTGCCAAAAAATGGGCTTTTGGGGAAGTAAGCGTGATGCGCCGGGGTGACGCTTCGGGACTGAGAAAGGTCGCACACCTTTTTACAACGAGCTCCTTATTTCGTGATACAGAGTGAAATGACTAAAGATGCAAAGCGCCACACGTTTTATATCGGCCCCCCGCTTTAAGAGGCCACGTCCGTTTGCATCGATCGAAATATAAAAAGGCCGCAAAAGCATGATGAAACCTCCAACATAAACACGTAAAACCGTGCGTCTGGTATCGAGAAACAGCCACACAGACAAGCTTACAATAGCCCCAAATAGATTTTGCACTGCTTGGAAGCCGGGTACTTGCACTGCATATGCAGGAGTGCTTCGTCGGCTGCCACTTGTCCCGCTTGATCTTCACCGTCCACAGAAGCCGCCTTTTTGGGTCTCTAGGAAACGAAACATGCTCCAGAGATTTTTAGCGCTGCTAGAACACAAGAGAACGCAGCACCCAGACATTCTGCAAAGAGATTTTGTGAAGAGCGCCGCTTTTCGCGCGCCTAGCGCGGGAGCCGGCGGGGGCGGGATGCAAGAAAATGGCGGCGGCGCCTCCCGAAAACCGGTCTTGGCGGCGGCGACCCCTTCAAAGAGTGGCGCCACCCTCCGCAGAGCGGGCGCGCATCGAGGCACCCTAGTTGGAGAATAATTGTAGCGTCACCTTGCGGAGCGCGCCGCCCCTACTTAGCAATTTTTCGGCATGCTGGCTCCCATCGTCCTCGCCTGCTAAGAGAAGGTCGCTATCTACAAAGCCGGTCATGGGTTAGCGGAGACTTGTCTTGCGCAAAGCTGCTTGGCACAGCTTTGAAGCCGCGCAAAGTAGCTAACTCCCCTAAAAGGACACCGATGCTATAACTTCTCTCTGGTAACCGTGCCTCCAGATAGTGGTAAAAAGAACACACAAAAAAAATCACGCATCTCCACGAAGTGAATTGTGACGAGTGGGCGAAGCACTGGGGATCGTTCTTACCGTAAATCACCCGTGGCATTGCCCACTCATGCTTATAAATGAGTGACAACGCGTGTGTACAGTAAATACAATAACAATCCAATCCAATCCAACCCGATACAATTCAGTTTAATCCAATCCAATGCTCCTTGCGCATGCGCAACAATGTGTACACGGACTCCAAGCCCCGGACAAAGCGAGGCCCCTAACATTTGTGCAAATTGTATGAGGAAAACGCGTACATGCCGTACAGGTGCTCCAAAAGCTAAACGGAGCACGAGAGCGGTGGCCGAAGCTGGCAAAACTGCGTGTCAGCGCGATCTATGAATAGATGCGCCGCAGATACCGAGACTGCGTGGGCACATCTAGAGCCACTAAATAAGCTCATCTCGTGGCTCTAGGCACATCCAGATGGCCCATCTCGATACTCGGACGCTCGCCTTATCGCCGTCTCAAGCAAAGCTGCGCCGCTGCCTACCCTGCTCGCCAGGGGCGCTTCCAATGCTTACGTGTCAAACTAAGACACCATTCTTTTATAACATAATTTACTGAAGTTTGTGTAATAAAGCCGATTTGTGTTGAAGCAGCTGGCGTCCGATAGGCTCAGCTCCTCAATTCTCTTGAGCGCCAACTATGACCACAGAAGCAGTGCAGCATGAACTGTTTGTTTGTATTCACTTTCATAATTTTCCTTGAGCCGAGCATGGTTACGGGCCGCAGCAGCTGCTGAACGATTTTTGAGTGTTAAAGCTCATGGAACAACATACTTGCCGCGGGGATAGATCAGTTTTCCTCCCGATGCGGGCCGCAAACAGATTCGTGCATGAAGCATTGGAAGCGCCCCTGGCGAGCAGGGTAGGCAGCGGCGCAGCTTCGCTTGAGCCGGCGATATGACGAGCGTCCGAGTATCGAGGTGGGCCATTCGGATGTGCCCACGCACTCTCGCTGTCTGCGGCGCATCTACTTGGCATCTATTCATAGATCGCGCTGGCATGCAGCATGCATGCAGTTTTCCCCCCGCTCCGGGCCCTGCTCTTGTGCTCCGTTTGTCTTTTGGAGCACCTGTACATCCGGCCTTTCGTCCCACGCAATGTGGGTGGCGGCACGAAGGCCTCTGGAAAGCAAAACCAAGTCCGCTGTTGGATTTCGTGACTCCAATTCGCTCTGTCAGGATGTCCATTATTAGAATGGAAAGGTTTAAAAATACAGGTTTACCTCGTACTGTTCGCGGGAAATTCAAACGGCACGTAACAGGGTGGCATTCCTGTTCATTCAATTGTTTGTCTAGGTTGTTTTTTTGGTGGCCTTTTGCGTGAACTCAAAAGATCCATGAACAGGTTCAACTAGCATGAATCGACTTGCAGTGGAGGTGCGCCCTGTCCAGTTCACGCATGTCCAACCTGCTTCTACTGGTGGAGCGGGCTGTAGCGGCTGGCAAAGCAGATGGGGTCCAGGACTGAGGACCCCACCTCCTGAATACGCCATACAAATTTGATACTCAATAAAGATGTTTATCGTCCTCCTCGACTTGGAATGTGTGCAGGTGGATGCGGAGAGATACTTCCTTTAATTTTTGCTGTGTTCGCACCACAGGTTAGTGAACATGATGATTTACTGCAACAGTTTTGTTCGCCAACGACCCCAGAAATCGATGCCCCAGTAGTCGATGCACTCCTCGGAAACCAGCTGGCGATAAGACAGTGGCCGGAGGAACTGCGCAGGTGAGCGAGAAAAACCGCGCATGCGCAGACCTCCATTTCGCCCCAGTCGCCATCGCTCCGCTGTGCAGGAATGGCACGCTTTCACGCGCTCCGTAAAATTTTCTGGAGCCGGCATTTTGACCTCGTGCAACCTCGAGAACCCGGAAGACGTCAGGCTCGCCTACCAGACCTGGAAGCGGGGGACGCCGTGCCTGTGCGTGATAAACTGTGGAGACTGAGTGGGAGACGGCGAGCTGCCGTCCGTGCTGGGACTCAAGCAACTTCGCTGAACTCGTCTCCAAAAAGGACCGACACACCCGACCAACTGCGCCGTGCACCTGCTGGCTACTCGGTAAGTGCGCGTCTTTGTCTTGCGTGTGTTATGCCTAAAAATGATGACGTGAACTCGCAAGAAACCAGAGTCATGTCGCTGTCGAGTTTGTTTTTCGCGTTGTGCGGGAAGAGTGGTTCACTGTTGAATCATGGTCGACGCTCGCGGAATGCTTTACACAGCTGGAGGGAATGTGCTAGCGTGTTGAGTGCCTTTCAAGAACGAGCAAATTTTCTAGGTAGGGCCCCCTGCTTTCTGGGTGCAAAGGCAAACGACAACAAGATTTTTTGGGCACTCCGTGTTACTTTAAAAAGAGGGGAAGCGCAAAATATGGAAGCACAAATATGCGTGAATGCATTGCAAACCAGGATCAAAATTTGCTCTTTTGTAAGCCTCAACTCGAAAAAAAAAAAGGGTGGCCATTACGGCAGCCGGAAGTGACGTCAGATAAAGGCATTGAGTGAGCGCCGTCGCCCGGAGCTTCCCGCGACAAGACGGCGCACATTTTTGTTGTTTACGGCCCTCCGTGTCTCAAAAAATCAACAAGGAAACCGCGAAGAGTTGCTGGGGAGCCCGTGCAACCAAGAATGCCTTACTGTGAGCGGCTGAGACGCGCTTTGTAAGCATAATAAACATACCATTATGCTATTAGATATGCTTTAGCGTGCTTCTGAGTAAATAAGCTTAAGAACACTTGCAAGGGCTACCGCAGTATATCTCAGCAGAGAAATATGCGACTGTCTGTTACAGTTTTTTATGCTGCTGGTATGGCTTAGGGGCGCTGGCATTGCGTTATTTGTATTATAACAGTGACTCGTAGCTACCCATGATGTCGTCTGCTGAGAAACAACTTCCCACGGCACATGTCGTCGTTTGAGCAGTGCAATGTCGCGTTTCGGGATAGTTCAGGTGAAAAAGAAGTTGGAGCAGTTTTTTTTTGTGTAGCCATTAATTTCTATTGAAGCCCACGCATTTACAGACGACAGGAATTCCTAAGTACAGTCGGAAGCTTTATGACAGTAAACAAGGGAGCACATGGCCTCCGGTTCTATCAGAGCAGCTTACCGTATGATGCCCGAAGCAGCACGCATGCGCTGTGCGTGCCGAGCGAGGCTATGCTTTCAGCGCGCGCATCGCGTCATCGGAGCGTCTGAACGTCGTTTGCTGACTTAATCTTGCTTGTAGCGGTGGAGCAATCGGCCGCTGTTTAAATGCCTGGAATCTGGAATTCGCGATAAAAATGTTTCTAACTCAACGGGTATTTGTTCATTAGCTTGAATGCAATAAAATCGGCTCGTCACATCTTAAAGGGACACTGAAGTGAATTTGTCAAGCTCCCGTTTTTGCTTGCACTGCGTAGACTGGCTCAAATTAGCCCACTTTTCATCGTTTTTCCGGTTGACAAATCGGTAATTATTTTACAAAGCGCCAAAGAAGAAAAACTACCATGCGCGGTTTGCGGCGGCCGCACCAACTAAAGCTGTGACGTTGGAAGGAGCGGGACCGTGATTGGACGATGCCCAAGGTGAGCAACCAAACAAGTTTCGGTTTCGGTTTCGGTTCTGTAAAAAACAACCTGTGCGTTGTTGGATGGGCATTCTCAATAACTCAGTAATCATCGTACCGCGCTTCTGCCATGTTGTCAGCTGTAAAAATACATAAAGATAAGCCTCCCAGGACGGCTTGGAATCGTAGCATTCACTAGCCGAGGCCTACGCAGTGCATGGACGCCCTCCGCGTGCCCGCAGACGCACAAATGTCATGCGCTTCCCCCCCCCCCGCCCCCCCCCCCGCCCCTATTTGGAGCTTGCCTCACTCATGCCTGTACCGTAAAATGCGTGTTCGCACCGGGCCACCAGGCCAAGGGTCTGTTCATTCTGGCCTGTGCCCACTGCCCGCAAGCAGTCGGTGCTTATGGACAGCACGCCAACGAGAACTCGCTAGCGCGCCAGTGCCAGCCTGCGCGAGTTCTGTGAACTAGTTCGTGGAGCCATGAACGTTGCGGCCCAAACAAAGGTGGACTCAATGTAGAAAACATCGGCAGAAAACAAAAAGTTAACTTACAAAAAAAAAAAAAAAAAAGCACGTACCCGCGGGGACTCGAACTCATGACTTGCAAAACACTCGGCGGCGACAGACCTGCAGCCTTAGACAACTCGGCTACGAGACGGGCTGCGCTGGCAAAGCTAATATAAGGTATATATTGTACAATAAGTTTACATTTTTATTTAGTTTTGGCATTTCAAGCAGCTTAGGTGACTATTTGTTGTATTGTGCTCGTGCAGTAAGCGACCCCCGAGTTTCCGCAATAGCTCACGTCTAGCAATTGCATTTCGTAGACGGAAAAGCGTTCGCAGATGCGTAGTCGTGCTGCTGACCGCTGTGCTTGTTCGCCCAGCGCAAAAAAGTGCTTCCCGCACCCTATTTTTATGCTGTACGGTAAAAATATCAGTTGATTTTATTTCCTTAGTACCTATATTGACTTCGCTGACTCTTCTCCCGCCTTCAAGAGGCCTTATATTTTCCTACGGGCGTACCAGTCAGCGAAGCGTCGCATGTGCGTTTGCGCAGCGCTTGTGTGAAGCGACCTTGACTTGGAGCTAGATACAGTGTACAAACTAACCAAGTAAAGAAAGGCCCATTCTTCGATTCACAAACGTGTCCTGGCCCTGGCTTCGTTTCAACTGAGCGAACGAATTGCGACGACCCGTCGGCGTCCGGCGGACGAAACGCTGGGCCGACTGACTCTGCCTGAAGGCCGGGGAGCCGTGCAGATAGCTCAGCCAATTGCGAGCTCGGCACCTCTCGACGTCACACGAAACGCCGCAGAAAATGGGCGAGCGTAAAGAGAGGAGGACAGCATTTTCGAATTAAGTTTTCTACTAAATAAAAGCGCGTAAACGCGCCCAGAGTGGTCGTAACATGGCCTGGGGACCCCGGACTACAATTTGCGCAAGTAATCCCGCAATGTTTACATATCACTTCAGTGTCCCTTTAACTCGCCAGCTTGCTTCAAGGAAACTTGATAAATAGGTGACGCTCATTTCAACAGCACTACATATTTTTAAGTGTTTGCCACAGAAATCGAAGGAACACATGCGCACAATGTTTATCAGAAATAAATGGAGAGGTTGAAGTCAGCTCGGGCACTGCAACCTAGATGTTCAATTTATGGTGTAGAAGCACTTCGTGATTTTTAGTAGGCATGTTCATAGAAGGATCGAGGTTCAAAGCGAGACACCATTAGCTGACGACGGGCAACATAGCGAAGGACGTGCAGGCGCTGCGATGACGCGACGCGCGCGTTGAAAGCAAATTCTAGCTTGACACGCACAGCGCATGCGTGATGCTTCGCGCAGCCCGCGGTAGGCTGCTCTGAAAGTACCGGAGGCGACACGCTCCCGTGTTCGCCCTAAGCGAGCTCACCAGTGTACTGTGGCGGTCACACTTAATAGGAACACGGGAGCTCGTGGCGTGACCTACTACTAGAGCATCCTTCGCGGAAACAGCGCGCATGCGCGGGAGAGGAGAGTACAGATCTCGTCGCGCGCATCGCGTCATCAGGCGGCAGCGCGTCGTCTGCTACTTGCGAGCTGCCGCCGCTCAAGAGGCAGTCTACGTTGCCAGTGGCCGCTGTGAACAGCAAAAATAAATACTGCGGCTGTGGAAAAAGAGTTCAGAGATTACTTTTACGTGCAAACCAAACTATTGATGCAGGGAAGCATAAACGAATAGCGGTCTTTTTCTACGACGCGCATCGTAATTCTGCAGTCATGAAGATCGCTAGCACCAGCCGTCACTGCGAGCTGCGAGACAAGGTCCAGCCGGATATAGGCGTATCAATAACTTCAATTAACGGGGTTGAAGAAACTACAGCGCAGTCTCTCGAATGTTCATGTGGAAGAAAAAAAAGCATCACTAAAGATTTGGAATTGCGCCCCGACATTTGTTGTATTCTTCCCGCTGAGAGACGCGCGCTGCACGTGGGCCGGATGTTGGTACCAGGCCACTTTTTTTTTTTTCAGTGTAAAAACTCTTTATTTTCAAAAACAAAGACTAAGGGTACGGGGACAAAAGGTACACATAAGTACCTGACCTGGTCCCTGCTCCCTTTGAGACATCAGCAGCAGCACAAAGTTACAAGACGAGAGAAAAAAAAAATCAGTACAACTGGTAACCGAGCAAACCGAGCACTCGCAACACTTCGCGTAACAGTGTGAGCATAACACATATCATCACACAATAACATATATATAAACTTACAAAGAACGGAAATTCACAGGGAATTATTTATACAAAAAAGAGAGGTACAAATACAACACAGGATGCCAATAGCTAAATTTACTTATAAAATAAGTCAAAATAGTATTCTCGTAATATTCGTTGAAAGGAATTTGGAGGACATGTTTCCATAATCTCACCGATATCTGCATTATCATTTAGGAATGAGATAGTGCATGGTCTTTAAGCCATAGTTTGTTCTAATACGGGGTAACCTGTAGTTTATTTTTCTGAATTGAAAACTATCATTCATTGATAGATATGTTTGCTGAAATTTATGACGATTTATGCGCATTTCCTTGTAGACATATAATGCTAAGTTGTACATATGTAGCTGTTGTATATTCAGTATTTCATGTGGCTTTTATAAACTGTCTGGTACTGTGTCGGGAACCTAGATTTTCTAGAGCCCGAATAGCTTTTTTCTGCGTTATAGTTAGCTTTAAAATATTAGAACGATTTGTTAAGCCCCAGACTAAAAGGCAGTAATTTAATTGTGATTGGAACATTGCATAATACACAGTTAGTCTGAAACTCTTGGGAATTTTATCACGGAGTTTCCATAGTGCGCCAGTAACCTTAGATAGCTTCAGTAATAGCTGATTAGTATGCTCGTTCCACGTAAGAAATTCATCAAAATATACGCCAAGAAATTTGATACTGTTCACAGATTTAATACCTTCATTTGAAAAATAGAGTTCAGGATTCTTATCTGAAGGAGTTTTTCTAGCTCTGAGAATTACGCACTTGGTTTTTTTTTTTTGTATTTAGCTCCAGATCATTTGTCAATAGCCAAGCGGAGAGTTCCTTAAGCCAAGCGTTCGCTACTATTTCAAGATCTCCCATGTTATCCCCGGTAAAAAAACACGTTAGTGTCGTCTGCATATAGTATAATATCTTGCGTTTGCGGTATATTGCATATATCATTTATATATAGTAAAAAAAGGAGAGGTCCTAAAATGGAACCTTGTGGGACGCCTTTCGTGATATTTTGATATCGTGATGCATATTCACCGAGCATTACATACTGTTTACGAAATTTATGTGGTTGATCAACTTGTTCAAACTTACGCCGGTAGTACATATCCCTCGCTCTTTTTATTTCGGCATTTCCTTTATTACGAAGAGCTCGAAATTCCTTAAATTTGGTATCATCTCTGAGTGTTTTTCGTTTTATTTTATCGTTTTATTTGCGTTTTTCGTTTTATTTTATCGTTTATTTCAGCTTTGCCTGAGTCAAAGCTGAAATAAACGATTTCTTTCTTGAATTTTGTTATAAAGTGTGGCACATATCCAAGGCTTTCTCGCTTTTTTTGTGTTTCCGCAGAGAATACTCCGAAAAAGCCTTATAGTATATGTCTTTAATTTTACTATAGAACATTGTGAAGCTTGTACTCGAACTCTACTCGTTCAATACATCGGAAAAATCTGCCTGTCTAACATGTTCCACAAACGCTTCTACAGTAGTATCATTTATTACCCTTGTTTTGTAAGTAGGTGCTTTCGTTCTACCAACATGAATTTCTAGAGCACAAAACACAGCCAAGTGTTTACTCACGTCCGCACAAAGCCCACCAGAAATCAGTCTTCCAGTACGATAGTTCGTAAAACAAACATCAAGTAAAGTTTCCGAAGTTGCAGTGACTCTAGTAGCACAATTCACAAGATTTTGAAAATCATAACAGTACACAGTCGAAAAAAATTCACATTGGGCATTACTACGTGTTAATAGATCAATATTTGCATCACCTACGAGTATCGCACATAGACTTGAAGACGATACATGGGCTAATGTTTTGTCCAAATAGTTTGTATAGTGCATCTTTCCAAATAGGGGAAAGATGCACTATACAAACGCTACAGCAGCGTATCGTGATCACTTCAAAATCACTAGTGATGGCAGAATACTCATCTATTAGGTCACATTTTAACCCAGCTTTGGCGTAAACTGAAACACCACCACCTCGCTTTTCAGCTCTAAACAACCCGACATAGGAATAGCCATCAAGCAAATACACATCGCTGGCATCTGCGTACCTGGTTTCTGTTAAGCACAAGATTGTTTAGCCTGTGGTGTTGTTCAAGTTCGTCTAACCGGTCACGAAGGTTCTTGTTTTCCTTTTCGAGATCAAGGTTTTTATCGACAAGCCTCCTGATTTCCAGCTTCAGCTCCTTCATGTCCTTTTGGATTTCATTTACACCGTCACATGTATCTGAGCAATATTTAACGCTCTCCGTAAGAGTGCGAATATCCTGACGGAGTTCACTCTTAAACTCTTCCAACAGCTTTGCCATCTCGTTGTTCCCCTTTGGCATGGTTAAATCAAAATGTCATCAAAAAAGTAACAAGCGAACAACAACAAAGCAAAAAAGAAGGGGCACTTGAAATGTTCGGCAGCGGTGCAGCAAGCAATATATATTTTTTTTACAACAAAAGGAAGCTCACTTGCGTGAAAAATACAGCAAGGCTACTTCAGTTGTTCGCTCTAGGAGCACCGCTGCCGAACTGGCGGGATATCGCCTGCGCCAACAGGTGTGTGGTGTTATTATAGAGCGCTGCTGCTGACCCCTGCGGCCTATGAACAGTGTAAAACTACTTAGATCTGAAGCTATGCGAAACACGTAAGAATTATTCTTAGCTCCCATGCGCTCTTGGGCCTCCCGGGGCGTCTGGACACTGCACGGAACCTAAGACACGCCCTCTATGCAGACGATGTAATACTGTGGACGGGGACCGATTCATTGGGGGGTCTGCAGGACACTCTGAAACTCGTCGGCGATACGGTCAACCAGTATGCGAAGGAATGCGGATTGGCTTGCTCACCCCAAATGTAGACACTTCTTGTGGTTCGCCGCCGCCGCGAAGGAGAAGATGGCATCCAGGTCAGCCTTGAAAAACGGGTCATCGAACCCTGTCCATCCCTAAGAATTCTAGGCCTTCTGATACAATCGTACGCAAAGAACGACCAAATGATTCAGCGACGCACAAAAACATCCTAACAGGTTCTACACATCATCAGAAGAGTCACCAACCGGCACAGAGGCATGAAAGAGAAAGTCACACGTCATCTCGTCCAGGCTTTCATCCTCTCAGGAATAACTTACTCAGTGCCGTATGCAGTTCTGAAGGAGAGAGAAACCGAAAAACGCTGTATCAACAAAGGAAATGCCGTAACCACATCATAACCCTGCACTGCCGAAGTGTATGCTTCCTGTTCACGATCAGGATAGGCGAGAAGCAAGAGCCAAAGCTCTGGACAAAACATATGGATCTCTGGCCACAGTAGTCTGCACAGATGCAGCCGCACACCCTAAAAGCCCGCCTCAAGCTCCTAGTACCCAAGGAAACTGCTGTAGCATGAAAAATCAAAGTACTGCCCTTGGAATTATCGTTTCGTTTATTCGTTTCTATCGACCTTGCCTCCTTTGTGGTTAATGCGAATTAACCAGCTTGTACTATATTAGAGTCCCGCAAGTCAGCAACCGCGGCCATTCTGGCGTTTATAAGTGTTGCCAGATTGCCCCATGTATGGACTGACTCGCCGCTAACTGAAACTGATCGAGCCAAAGGATTAGGGGCTGACGCCGGCGCTGATGCCTGCTTTTCTGGTGGAGATGAAGATCTCAAACGTCAACACGTGGAGATTTTGCCGCACGCCAAAGATCCGCAAATGTTCAATATTCATCCGGAGCCCTCAACTATGACGCGCCTCATAATCTCGATATGTAGCTTCGGCTCGTTCATCTCGCACGTGCGCCTTACGGCGAAGTTTTTTGTAGTGAAATCTACGCTACCTCTGGCAGTGTTCGCAGGGTGACCAATTTGCACCTTGAGAGCTAGAGGTCAAACCACACCCCCTTCCGCAAGCGCCCGGCACGGAGAAGTGTTGCGCGGGCTTTGTCTTCCGCGACCACTCTTTCCTCTTACTATCGGAAAAACCAACTCAAGGAGCGTTTCTAACTAAATGTACGGGGGGCTGCCGATTTATTTCACAGCTGTTGCTTCAAATGTACCGGCTGTTGTTGTCCTTGAGGTAAATAATGGGGAGGTGATATGACAAATGCCAGTGGTTGAGGAGCTTCGAACGGCTATGACTATATTAGCTCCCGTGCCGTTGGTGCGGTGGACCTTGTGTTCTGTTCCGTAAGTTTCCCCAGTAGCACTTTTATTCTCTTAAAGGGGCCCTGAAAGGCATTTTGAGCACACTAAATGAACTAGCGCAACCGTTATATTGGGTCGTCAAGGTCATCTGGGCCAAGTATTACTCTTTTACGCGCAGCGGAAAGCTCACACTTTTGTTGCAAAGTTTGTCGTTTTTTTCTCACCCTTCCCTTCGTGTTTTTGGACGCCGCCATCTTCACATGTCTACATCATCGATTCCCAGATGTTCGTCATGAGCTAGACATCCTGCTATTGGGCGGCTTTTTCACGCACTTCCGGCAAAGAGATGAGTCGTCTGCTAAGCGTCGGCTCGCCGGCTGATCTGCCAGGGAAGTGCCGGAGTGCTTGGGCATTTTACGACAAACGAAACAAGTGTAAAACAAACGCTTAACCGTTTGTATTGAATGCAACACGGCCATAACACGACATGGACATTCTGTTACCTGAGTACGTTCCATAAAGAAAGCGTTGAAGCCCCGTGGCACTTCTTTCGTGCAATCGCAGAGAACGGCCTGAGCCGAATGCCCGGGTTTGACGCATACATTTTATTCAACTTCAAAACAATCCAGAGCTGCGTTTCTAACGAACACAACGTCACAACATGCGTTGCAAGTCTGAACCGAACCGCGATTGACAGGCGATAGGTTGCCTCCTCCTGCCCGTCGTAAATTTGACACTCACCTCGCGCGCGGTTTGCGGGGACGAACAGCAAGTCACTTCCCAGGCAGCACAGGACTGTTCGGCCGAAAACAGGCCGGTGTACTTTGACCGGTGATTTTCTGTCCGGCCGTTTTCCGGCAGCCATGTTCGGCCCATGGCCAAATGTGGGCCTTTTGGCCGTATACGGCCGTACTCCCATGGCTGTCCAACGGCCAGTGTCCGTCGGCCAGTCGACCGGCGTACGGCCATACGGCCAGATTCCAGCCGTAGGGCTCCGGCCATTCCAAAGCCACCCGTGTACGGCCGAAGTACGGCCGCCGGAGGACAGCCGAGATACGGTCGTCGGACTCCAGCCGGACTAAAGCTGCCGGAAATACGGCCGTGCTACGGGCATTGGAGTTCAGCCAGAGTACGTTAACTGTACTGAGGCCGGTCACTGCATGTCGCGCAAGCAGATGGCTCATTCGCGCAGTGCAGAAGCAGCACAAACCCAGCATTTTGGGTCCAATGCAGCCACATCAAAGTGAGCTCGCGCGCAACCACCAGCCGTCAAGCTTTCAGCGCAGCCTTGCTTAATTACCAGTCTAAGTTGACAGCAAAATTCGTTTATTAAACAGTGCCCACAAATTGTCGTTCCTTTAATTGCTGTGCCTCTTTTACTGCCGAACACAGAAAATATTCTGTTCTTTGTATAGCTTGAATAGATGTATTGTCCAGGTCCTGATATCCTCTGTGGGGCGGCTTACCTGTAATAAACGGTGAAAGAGGAGGTGGAGGGGGGGGGGGGGGGGGGGGGGGCGGCGGAGGGCGCATACTTTAGTGGGTTGAATTTCAGAGAGATAAATTGCGCCGCTTTTAGCCAATTTCTTTGAGGGCAATATTCCGGAACACTTTCATGCTATGACTACATAAACTATTTTATAACAGTTGCTTGACCAATTTTGATGTATATAAAACCGGTGTGAATGCCTTTACGAAGCGTTTTGGTTCTCAACAAAACACTCAGGAGCATTTAATATAACTCCTTCACAAAAAAGTATGTCCATTTTTTGCCCATTTTTCTTGCAAAGACATTTTCTACTCGATCAACTTTTCTGATGATCTTGCGCAGGGCTGATCCTAAGAAGGAGCGAACAGGTACTTTCATTTTCAATCTATTTTAATGTTGTTTTCATGAGTTACGTCCAGACCACTTAATAGTACAAAAGAACTTAATTTTCTTCTAATGTCATACTACGTTCCGAAAATTCTAGACGCGTTGCGAATGACGCCCTGCTTCAGGCGGCTGCACTTGCATCCCTCTGTATTCACGCAAGGAAAGGCGTAAAATTAGAGTTACATAATTTGTTTCAAACCAATAACAGCAATGGTAGCATGCATACAGGTAACCTTGCATACTGCAACAAATAGGGCAATAAATATTTTATTGGTCAAGGTTGAATGCGTAGGGTTCTCAACCTATCGGAGGCAGACTTGCGCCTCTGGGAGTTTATTTCTTTATTTTTTATTTTTATTTATGTATTTACTTATTTTTATTCATTTATTCATTCATTGTTTTATTTATTTATTTATTTATTTATTTATTTATTTATTTATTTATTTATTTATTTATTTATTTATTTATTTATTTATTTATTTATTTATTTATTTATTTATTTATTTGATGCCTGCTTGCCTTTGCATGCATTACAGAAGGGAGATAAATAACACTAAGCATTAAATATGAGACAAAATAACAAAATAATTCTACAAAGCGCGCTGAAAATCGTCAATATAAACAGTTAATGCAATCATACGTGGAAGATAATTACACTGCAGTATTGATGTAAAATAAAATGAATCGCGCAAGGCATCACCTTTACAGGAAAGTTAATAATTTGCTTTAAGCTAGCGGTCCCACTTTGCGATATGTAGAATGGCGCTTGGACATACTTATCCCCTTCTACTCCAGTTTTCGAATGATAGATATTACGAAAAAGTTCAACCTGTGATTTCGTCTGTGATCTTCCACGTCCTGCCATATCAGTTTACTTTTACTTTCTCTCATGCTAAGTTGAGCGTGCCAATTACCTAATACGAATCGCACTGACATATTCTGTATGTTTTCGAGCGTATCAACCAGCTCTTTGGTGTAGGGATCCACGAAAACACATGCGTACTCCAAGATTGAGCGCACATGAGTGAAATACGGTTGTTCTTTTCAGTTAGATGGAGGTTCACTGAAATTTCGTTTCAGAAAGCCAAAAACATATGCAGCCGTAACTTTTATGGTGTGAACCTGCCTATTTAACCTCTAACCACTCCCTAAATAAACTCCTAGGTATTTATATTCCTCGGCCGTTGTCACAGCAGCATAATTTACGATATACTTATTCAATTGGAATGAAGGTTTTCTTGTAAAGGTGCCGTTAACACACTGTTTAACATCCAAAAACTTTTCTGAATCAGCACACCAGGATATTATTAAATTCGAATAAAGCTGCAGGTATACGGAATCACGTTCATTCGCTATAGTCCGGTAAACTACACAGTACTTTTGAACAAAGCTATAGGGCCAATAGTAATAACAATGCAAAAACCGATTCATTCAGTTCATAGGATGAAATGTACTACGCAGAAGGTGATATGGAACACCATCTGTCACCCGTTTCCTTAAATTAGGGTGCACTGTCGGAAGATATGGGGAGTCGACTCCAGAGAGTCAACAAACCCCACCGAATCCACAGGGCACAGGTGACAAAGGGGGTGGCCGTCTGATGTGCGGCTTTCGCCGACCAGAGCGGCAAGAATGAGCAAGAGCCCTGAACGAAAAACAGCACAAAGACTTATATTTAGACAGGCAAGTTACAAACACAAGCCCGAGGTAACGGATCGATAATGACAGACAACTTAGATGTAATTCAAATACAAGAAACAGTCCAATTCGACAAAATGATACAAACAGGAGCGCTAACAAATGAATATTACGAAGCGTAGCAGTTAACAAAAAAAGAAAACGAACAGTTCGATACTTATGAGAGACAGAGTCCCAGCATATTCACCGACCGGGCCGGACGATGCACCGCTGTCGGAGGCGATTCGGCTACCTGGGAAGCGCGGCTTCGTTGTAGGCCAGGCCGTCCGGGACGATCACGGTGATTCGAGGCCCGGGAGTACGTTGGAGTCCTCTAGGGCGCGGGTCGCCGATGGTGTGATGCAGAAACTGACAGGTGCCGTTGTCACATCACGACTGCCAAACGTAGCTGGTTTGCTTAGGCGCGGCTTCTCTTTTTATAACCGTGCCGGCGCGGAGATGGAGAGCACAACCACGGCCGCTCGATGGAAACTAGACCTAGTTTCCATCGAGCGGCCGTGGCACAACCACGGCCGCTCGATGCACAACACACAACGCGCCCGCCGCCGTCAGCGAATAACTTCACTCTTCTCATTTCTAGAATCATCGACGCTCTTTAGCACTGGCAAGGCCACGCGCACCTCCTCGAAAGTACTGGAAGCTTCGACGAAACCGGAGCGGCGGAGATTTTATTTTTGTTGTTTTCTCGCCGGCGAGCCGGCGAGTGATCGTGTTACCGTCTCTTCGTTCGAGAGAGCTCCATATTGTCTCGGGGCGAATGGAACCGAACTGAATGAATGGAACGACTGCAAGAAGAATTAGGCGCTGTACAAATGAAATGAAAAATTTATAAGGTACTTTTAGACGTCGTACGCTCGAGTTTGTGACACCATCATTTGCTTTTTTGCAGTCCAAGAATATACAGTCAACCACTTTAAGCTTATCTATTGCAAGAGCCAAATCGTACGTGAACTCAACAATCTGCGTTGAGCAAGAAAATCCTGACAAAATCCATGTTTCCTAGGATGCTGGCGATTATGTTTAATCAAATGAGTCATATCCCAAGAGTAGCTGAGCTCACCTTCAAACATCGGAACTAAATCAAAAGCTAGGCTTCGTCAGTGACAAGGCTCTGTTGTTATCGCAAATTTAAAGTAATTTTTTTTTCTAAATAGGCAGTCGTAAAATCCCATGAAGTAACATTGTGCAAGGCATGAAGTTGATCCTACCAATGCACGAGCGAGTCTCTTCTACGTTTATCACCAACAACATAGTGCAACATTGCTTGTCGCAGTTTAATTGTAAGCAGACTAACTTGCGCTTTTGCTCGCACTTGCCTTTCTTTGGTGGGGAGTCCTTGACATGGTGGCGGTTTAGCTCCTGCGTGGTGGCCACTTGCTCGACGCCCTTGAAGGCCAGTTATTCTGGTGAACCATCTCCATCTCGGATCGGACATCTCTGCCGGGTCGATGTCTCCAATGCTCTCCATTTCTTGAGGGGGCGAATAGCCTCGAGTTGATGCGTCGACGAAGCCGGCGGCAGAGGCGTGGTAGCGGCGATGACTGGCGAGGCTTAGCTCACCCGTCTGTGTGGCACAGTCTTCTTGTGGCAATAAATGACATTTCGATGGCCTAAAAGGTTCCCTGCTAATGTCCAGTGAGTCCTTGCACCTGGCCCGTTCACCGAGAACACTCATTACTGTTTGACAAACGATGTTCGTTCATTTAAAACGTAGAAACACGGAGCGGATGAAAAACGCGTCCCCGTCGTTCGGCTCCCTAACGGCTTTTTCTCCGCCCAGGAAAAAAAACGGTCGGTCTCCTTCCAAACACGTCTGTGCATGAATTCTCGGCGCCCAGGCGCGTGCCGTTGTTCGGCTGTATGCCGTTTGCCGAAAAAATTACGTATAACCAGATACCTTACGTAGGCCGGTCTCCTCTTGAACACTGGTTGCCAAATATTCTGTGGCCATTCGCTTGCCGTAATTCGGCCGAGGACAGCTAACCGAACGAAAAACGTATATTCTGGGGCCGTACGTCGGCCGGTATCCTTCATAACACTGGTTGCCCGAAGAAAACGAATATTCTACCGCCGGACGCGCGGTTCACCGTTGAAATAACGAATGCACGGCAGCCGCGCTCCGGCCGGTCTCCTTTCGAACACCAACTGCCGCAAGAATACGCATATTCTGTGGCCGGTCGCTTGCCGTGCTTCGGCCGATTACCGCTTCCCGAAAAAAAAAACGGATGCCCTAAGGCCGTACTTCGGCCGTTCTCTTTCTCAACATCGGCAGCCGTAAGAGAACTGAATAACTGGCAGCCGGTTAGCTGCCGTTGTGCGTCCGTACACGGGCGGACGGAAAAATACCGAAGCGCTGGTTGCCGAATGCTGGCCGTTCAACGCATGATCAGTGGCTGCCAGAACCTGGATGCTGGCCGGACATGCCAGAAAGCGGCCATAGACGGGCCGGTCTTGGGGCACACTTTCTGTGCCGCCTGGGGATGCATAGGCATCCCCCTCTACACACACACGCACACACAGTTAAGAGAAGCGATCATAGGGTCGAGTATTTACAGTGGGGCACGAAGACATGCGAGCACAAAACTAAAACGGGCTGCGCGGTTGTTACACCGTCATGAAATGGCCGAAAGTGGACAATCGCCCATGTGGGGGTACGTTTCATGCCAGATCTCACCACAGAGGGATGGGCAGAATAGCTGGAAGCATAAATGTGACGGGAAAAGAAGAAGAAGAGGGAACGTGACTGGTGACGAAGCAGGGTGGAATTGAAGGAGCAAGAGTTCTGATGGCTTCTTGCAAGATGCGGTAGCCGTGGTCTCCAGAGGACGTCGTCAGGTCACCCGGAAACCCAGTCAGGCTGGAGTGCCATCCCTGTCTACTAGCTGGTCGTCGACCGCGCATTGAATCGCCGGCATCGACTGTCCGGCGAGGTGCACCCCGTGTCAACTACCAAGAGGCCACCGACAACCACAACTTTTCAACGCCTCAGCATCGACTGCGCCAGACCACGGGAGCCGTTTCATCCATTCCCGGCATGTGTCTAATCTGAACTGAGAACTGATAATACTTATTTCCCGCCCTAGCCGGACATTGTGTCCTTAGGATAGAGTTAATTATCGCATTCTGTTTGTCACTAACGTCCGTCTCGTTAACTCGTCCCGTTTTGATAAATGTTCGTGTCGATCCATACGTACTTCTCAAGCGCTGGCTTCATTTTTGCAGCGCGAGTTCCAAGGACTAACCACTAATACCACCACATACATGATATATAAAAAGCTTTTGGTGTCACGTAGAATCAATGTGCGTACATGCACAGTGGCAGACACACCGGACCGGATTGTTGCGAACCCTCCACATGCAAAGCATTTAGGCGACATGTATAAAGGTGCGTAATTAGGAGCCTTCCAAAGTGGTAAAGATAGTTCATCACAACGCGATAAATTTACAATGGCGGTAACTTCTCTAAAATTTTCCCAGTTTCACGCAGATCCCAGTAAATTGGCAGGGAAGAACGGTTATACCTGCAGATTTTCGCTTGAAATTTTATTCTTTTAGATACAGAGTGCGCAGCTTTTACAGGTGAGCAGGCTGGCCGTGCCTTATCCTTATTTGAGATATTTAGGACCTCATCTGTGAAAAAAAAAAAGATGTACTGTTTAAGATTCGTTACAGATGCGTAAGGACGGATCCATTCTTGGTGTTAGTCTAAGAACTCCTTGATTTGCTTATTATATTTTTCTTGTTATTATGCTGGGACACCTTAGTTTGGTTAGATGCTTCTTTTGAGACGCCTCGATTTCTTTTTATGGGACGTCACCCGACGTGCCGACACGGGGACTAGAACTCGCCACGCGCGCCATTCGGTGTTATGGGTTTTCCCATGGTGCGCTTGCTTTTTGAGGACCGCGTGCCAGTGCTCCGCCGCTGACATCACGCTTTTCTTCTGCGCATACGCGGCAGCCCGATCTGGGGGCTTCGACCATCACGACAAACAGATCAGACACGTTTGAGCCTTCCATGCTTACTCATAACGAATTGAGCTCACGACAGAGGAAAACACCCGATACAATTTCTCGTCTACACGTATTAAACCGTTGCTGTAAACCGAGCTAAAAGTGGTTTGATAATGAACGAGGTATGCCTCCTAACACGTTGCATGTGTGCTGGGAAACCCTCTTTACGCTACGCCTCATAACCTCGATCTACCCTCCAAACTCTGTTGTGAACAATACCACCTTGTGGTAACCGACATTTGTAATTCCTTAATTCATTTTATTCGCTGATTTTTAGGGGCGAAGCCGCTTAGGAACTGGGGCTGTTAGCGTCTCCTGTCGCCGCCGTAATCGTCGTACCAAAATACTGGGTGTTTTACTCGTCTTAATAAGTAACTAAAACGGCACTAAAACACCGGGACACTCGTTTACGCCTCGCGATGGAGCGCTTCGTAACGCGTGCTAAAAAAACACCGGAACACTCGTTTACGCCTCGCGCTAGGGAGCTGCGTGCGTCGAAGGCAAGATACTTTTAAAGCAATGGTGTATACCACTACCCTCCAAGAGTTTCATATCCGTTGGCACAAACGCCTAGGCGCCAAGAATACACGTGTACACTGTATGCTTCGCCCCTCCCCAGGATTCACGTTGGTGGAGATGGTCGGGATTTTTCGGGGAAAGTTCACAGATTTCGGAAGGCCTTGGCGGCGTGCTGAACTACATGGATGACATTCTGGTCTATGGAAAGGACAAGGCCGAACATGACGTCCATTTGCAAAATTTGCTTCATAAACTCAACAAAGAGACGCGTCGTTTGTCCGTCGCAAGAGTTGCGTTTTTTGGCATAATTTTTTACTTCAATGGCGTGCGTCCGGACACTGTTAAAGTTAGTGCCATTAAAGTATTTCCCCTTCAGCAGCACGTTCAAGGAATGCGGCTTGATGAACCACCTCGCAAGATTTTTTGTGATTGGGTTACGTTTGTTTGAGGCGGGGAAATTTCGGCGCAAGCCATTCACGAGAAGTCGCTTTTCCGCTTTCAGTGGAGGCGAAGCCGTCAACGGTTCACGATGTCGGGTGCCGATTGTAGCTGGCCGGAGCTCCGCCGTGCCCACTCGTCGCGACGGCATCTCCAAACCGGCGTCGCAGAGCGTGCGTGCCAGATTCGGAAGAGCTGCCTCACGGCTGAGAGAATAAGTCTGGACGATCGGCTGCGCGTAGAATGGATTGGGCAGCTTCCGGCCTTCCGTGCTCTCCCACTCCCTCTCACCCTCGCGTGCTTGCCACATATCGTGTAACTCGGCACTCGGACAGACAGACACTTACGCGCGGGGCACATATTTTCTCGGAGCGCAGCTGAGTTCCGGCGGCATCTCAGGCACTCTGCGCCACCTGTCTCGCTTCGCTTTCTTACTTTCCCCGCACTTCCGCAGGCGTCAGTTTCCCTTCCGTCTCTGAAGGTCCCAGCGCCGCTCCCGCGTTCCTTCAGGCACCTCGGCCGCATACCTACCTCTTCGAGCGTCGCGTTTCCGACTGCACTCTCGGCGCAATGCTTGTCCTTAGTTTGTTGGCGCCACACCTTCGTACACCTCCTGTCGAAGTTCTGTGCAACGTTGCTGGCGATTTCAATGGAGAGTATCTTCATTGTGTGCCTGTTATAGATGGAAGAGCACCGTGATCTTGCCGTACGCGTAGGTTGAAGCCCGGATGATTGTCTTCGGCTTCAGCCTCGAAGCGGGAGATTTTGATACAACGTCTTGAAATTTCTCCTGACCTTGTTTCACGGTGTCTGCTTTGCCTTCAGTGTACGCATCCGACGTTAAAATGCGTAAAATGAAGTTGCACAAACATAAATCTGATGGCGACCATTCGGGATTCGTATCTGTATTCAAAGCGAAAGTCGAGATTATTATCACTCGGGCTATGCTTAATACCTGCCCCTATTTTCCTGACACAATAATACAACACCAGAAGTAAAAAAAAGCGGGGGGGGGGGTGCAGCTTTGCGCTAGTGGCGCTTAGACTGGACGAGCAGCGAAGCTAGCGGCCCCACCTAGCTTATTCTTGGATCGGTCAAGTTTATGCGTGGTTATGCTTCGAGACTAGGTCGTTTTCTGCGTGGTGTCGTCGGTAGCCCCTCAAAGAGCAGTGAACACTCGGTCGTTAAGGTACGTATAATGTACGCGAGCTCGTAACTCCGGATCTTGTGCAGATCCGCTGACGTTACGCCGCCGGTTCATCGGCGCGATATTCGGGATTGGACGGACGTCGTCGCATTCGTTCTGTGCTTTCCACTCGAGGCATGAACGAACGTGAACTGTCGAGGAGAAGAGCACGCGAGAGATCACGTCACGAACGCTGGGTAGAGTGTTCTCGTAGGTCGAGCGGTGCTGTCGCGCGCGGTGACGTCGTCGCGTCAACGCAGTGGCGTCATACCGAGGCGAGACTTGGCTCCGCCTAAGCAGCTGCGAGAAGGTCGTTCCGGCCGTTTCGCGCCGGAGGAGTTTTTTGCCTTGGTACATTTTTGCTGACGCCACCGGACCAAGCTCAAGACTAAACAGCTGTGTTGTTTAAAATTAGGGCCCCTCCACTGCTGTGACAATGAAAGAGCAGCGGAGCAGTATTGATGGATAACTATACTGAGTCATGCATGGGGGCTTACTATATAGATCGAATAAACACACATACAAACAGCTGCGGTGGGGCGAAACGCAGCTTCAGAACACCAACTTATGTAATGCGAATTTTTCTGGACCCCGCGTTCGGGCCATTCAAAGGAGTGCACGAGGATGCTACAAATGTCCGATCCTTTAAGAAAGCTATTGGCCACAACGACGCGTAAAAGACCAGTGTTTAATAAACACATACGTGATAAAAATGGGAGGCCGTGAAGCGGAGGCCGAACCAGTGCGCGAGAATGTATAAAGCAGATACGACAGCCTCATATGCCTCCAGTACGCAAGAAGGCGATCTCAAAAGCCGACAAGGCGAACAAACATACTTCCGACCGACTGTGTCCTTTTAAGTTATGATTTCATATCATTCTCGCTTCGCCAACAGAACGCCTGGGAACCAGGGAGCCCAAAAACGACTTCGGCAAGAAACGGAATTCGAAGCAAAGCGAATAAAGAAAGAAAAAAAAAGGAAGAATGAAAGAGCTGCGCAGCACTAAACACGTCGCGAACGCAGCGAGGAACACGCGAAGGGCTCACACATTCTCGTGGCGTGAAAATGAAACGAGAGAGAAAGAGACCCCACGGGCGAATAATAAAAGAGTTGAAAGAAACGAATGGGCGGATCGCCCCGAGCAGGATGACGACGACTCAACAAGTGGTGGATGCATTCGCGTCGAGTTGTAAAAGAGATTGCCGCGCCCGCGTTGTCGTTTTTCTTTTTTCACCCCCCCCCCCTCCGACTTCTCTTCTCCTCCTGCTTTCGTTCTCGCTCTTCTGGACCGCATTCTCTCTCTCTCTCTCTCTCTCTCTCTCTCTCTTCTCTCTCTCTCTCTCTCTCTCTCCTCTCTCTCTTCTCTCTCTCTCTCTCTCTCTCTCTCTCTCTCTCTCTCTCTCTCTCTCTCTCTCTCCTCTCTCTCTCTCTCTCTCTCTCTCTCTCTCTCTCTCTCTCTCCATTGCTCCATCATTCGCTACTCAATACACCTTCCTCTCCCTATTCGTCTATCCCTTGTTCCCGCTCCCCTCATTCCCACAATCCCGCATTTCCTGAGGAGCCTCCACCGTGGTCCCCCGGCGCGTTTTTATTATCCGCGACGATTCGCTGGCCCGCGCCCTTTTCCTCGCTCTCCAGCCGTCTTTATTATTTCGAGATATCCGGCGTCATTCACTCCACTTTGTATTTCGTAATCTTTGTTTCGCTTATTCTCCCTCGCGTTTCTGTGTTCTTTCTCTGTTCTTTTACACGATCGTTTTCTTTTCCTCGCCTCGTACTTCTTTACATCGCAGGAGTCTCATAACGGTGTAAACACCATTTTTGCGCTTCCTGGAACTCTTTTTTTTTTTTTTTTTTTTTGCAACGCCACGGTGCTCCCGGCACTTGGCCGACGTACCAAGAAATTTGGCAGCTTTGAGACGGTGCATACGGTCCTTCTTCCGTCTCTTCCCGCTTAACTGTGCCTCCTTTTCTCGTGCCTTATTCTGCCCTTCGTGCCTCCTCCTTTTATTTGGCTATCACGTCAGTCGAGCGAAGCCAGCGTCTCGTATGAGTAGGGCCGTGTGACGCGATCGAATTAGACACCCTGCCAATACCCGCTGTTACCGCTACAAGGGAAAGACAGCTCTGTGGGTCGACTTGAAACGGACAGGAAAAAGGATACGCCTGAGCGAATATTTGAAAGAAGAGATGATGAGTGGGAAAGGTGTGGAAGCTACCCGACAGGGCTACCCATCATTTAAAATATCCGCGGAAAATTATAGGTGAAAGAACGGATCGTCACGAGGTATGCGTAACGACGGGTGAAACACTTCTCCCGTGTTATTAACCTTCTATTGCGTAACCACCCCGGAGTATGACATTTCGTTTCTTTTTTCTTACTTTCCCGCACTTTTATTTTGATGTCCCGTTTATACATTCACAGAATGGATCAGTGTGTCCTTTTTTTTCCCGCACTTTTATTTTGATGTCCCTTTTATAGTTTCACAAAATGGATCAGTGTGTCCTTTTTTTTTCTACTGTTTTGTTCTCTTTTTTGCTTTCTCCGCAGTTGCATCAACACGGAAAATTTCCATAATCGCAAATGTGGCCTTGGTTGGGCTATTTGCATTTATGCGTTGCGCGAATGGCCTTTTCAGCGGTCGTTCCCGTGCGCCGTCTCCTCACTCCTGCAGCAATAGAGCGTGATGATGTGAAGGCGGGCCTATCACCCTCTCTGCACTCCTGGACACCCCGCTTTACGTGGGCAGCCATTCGCAACGTTCCTTTTGCCGAAGAGACTTGCACTATTATTTTCCTGTACATAAACTCGGGAAACGAACGAAAAGGTGGGAAAGGGGAAGCAGACAAAATTCAGGCTGTATGTTGTCTTCCGAACTGCAAGGAACAACATCTGTCTTCTGGAGCACTGAAAACGAATAAAATAAAATCAACAGAAGAGGAAGCTCTGTGACTCGCAATTGAACAGGGCAATTGAAGTGGAGGTGCGCACAGTTATGCTAATAAAAAAAATACACTTACCGATTTCAACTTATCCCATGATTTCTTATCCTTTTTAGGTCGCTGTTGCTGTTATGGTAAAACGAGCGGACATAGCCTTGCACGGTGTACCGGAAATTGCTCCGCCCGATCAACGCTCTTTAAGACTATTCGTGGAAAATCCCCTAGATTCACATAGTCTTGTGTCCGTTATAAACTGTCCGTCATAAAAAATAAAAAAAGTTTCTTGTTGTGATGCAGTGCCCATTAAGAAAGGTAAAGTGCCCCTAAATAATCCTAAAAATTCAACGAAGCTTTCAGGACAGGGATAAAGACATGGAACAAAGTCTTTGAACACAAAAGCCTGCTGTGAGGTTACCCCGTTTAAACAAGGAGTAGTCTTGGTCTCACCTGTAGACAATGAACTTACCTTCGTCCTCCACTTTATATAAGGTTACATTGTTTTACTCAAGCACTCAAGCACGCTAGTGCTTAAGCGGCGCAGAATTAGGAATGTCTGTAATTCACAGTACACGAATAAACTTACTTACTTACCATGTAGCGTTCATGAAACGGCAGCTCATATAGCTCGTGTCAAAGAAGCTTTGCATAACCGGAGAAAAGGATGCAGTCAAAGCCTTGGCGAAGGAGTGAGCTTCCCTCCGTCACCCCCCCCCCCTCGCTAACCCGGTTTTTTAAATAAATTTTTGCTCTCTCTCTCTCTCTCTCTCTCTCTCTCTCTCTCTCTCTCTCTCTCTCTCTCTCTCTCTCTCTCTCTCTCTCTCTCCTCCACCTTTGTCAAAGTTTTCGGCCAAAAAGTGGCTTCTTCGATCGCGCGAGGGAATACCTTCTGCGTCTGCCCCTGTTTTCCTTAGATACTTGGAAAACTGGCTCCTTGGTTCCGCTTAATCGTACACACTTGTTGATCTGAGTGTGTTTTTTTAGCACTGTGCAATACTGAGTGGCTTTTTTTTAACCTTCGCTCTACAAACGTTTCACATCTCTTGGCAGCCCTGTTGTACGAGTTTCATCAACATCATTTCAAAGCTGGGGGTTCTGGACCGCGCTTTACTGTGGCGAGAGCAGTAATAGATTTTAGGCGAAGCGTAGATATCGATGACCGGTCCGCTGCATTCAACTCATTCCTATCGATGGAATTGAGCGTCACCGCAAGTGTAGGGAAGGTCTCGGTATATATAGTTTCACGTTTAACGATTGTTGCCATTTCCACCCAAACCCGCCGTGGTGGCTCAGTGGCCAAGGCGTTGTGCTGCGGAGCACGAGGCCGTGGGTTCGATTCCCAGCAGCGGCGGTCGCTTTTCTGATGGAGGCGAAAAGCAAAAACGCCGTGTGTATAAGATTTCAGCGCACGTTAAAGATACCGGGGTGGTCAAAATTAATGCGGAGCCCTCCACTACGGCGCGCCTCATCGCGTGCGTTGCGTCGGCACGTTAAACCATACAATAAAAAAATATAAATTTCCACCTCCGTTGGGCTGTTAGAGATGTCATCCTGTTGAAGGAGTGCTTCAGCCAGACGTGGCCGCAGCCACATGACCTTGTGTGCACTTTGACCCTACCCTGCATGTGCAAACGCTTCCAGAAACATCTGCGCGTTTACTGCAATTTCGAGTGAACGCGACCCCGTTTGGGGCCGCGTACTCCGTACAGTTACCCCCTAAGAAATACCCGAATAAACTCTCTTGAACATAAAAAAGAAAAGCAGTTGTGTCAACTACAAACCGTATGGCGGAACGTTAACCCTGGTGCGCACTTTGCCTTTCGTGCTCAGCTGTTGAAGACAGTGCTCTCTTTGCGACCTGTTTTCGACCCCCTCCTTCCCTTTCCCCTTAAAACCAGTTATATCGCGTACTTCGCAGAAGAAGGATACTGCTCAAAGGCTTACGGCTTGCTCAGAAATTGTGTATGTAAGCAAGGGCCTTTGGAGGTGCCTGATTACGTGCTTCGACCATCCATTGGAGAGATAAAAATACTGAGATGGTTTTATTGGTGCATTTGTTCACAGGTTGACATGTGTGGCAGAGTTGTGTTGGTTGGCTGGAAATGCGCAAGCTTAAGCCTTCGCGCTTTTCGCGCACAAAGCAAGTTCGTTGCACTACCACGTCGTGAAGCACTGTTCTGTTCGTAAACGGCGCCCGCGAGCGTATCTGGGCAGGGCGGTACTCCCGGGTTGAGTAGCGCTGAAGACACGTTGACTGATGGGGAATGAAGAGGAGTAGTCTGGAAGGGGGCACTCCTGTGTAAGGTGGCCGAGAGAGGTTGTGGCGAAGACGTTCCATAGCACTCCGGAACCTGCGAGCAGGAAGGGCAAGAAATACAGAATGAGGATGTGAACTGTACAGGGGAGTTTGACGGTCTTTTTTGCATGAGTCTTGAGGAATCAACAAGTCGACAGCATCCTTTTATCTAAGCCGATAATATTTTTAGTCTACCTAAACGTGAAGTTTCTAGTCACCGTATATCTGTCTGTCATTCGATTCAGTTACCCGGACAATGTGAAAGAATGATAAAAAACGAAGTATACATGGCAAGTACCGTTCCGAACAAATAAAACTATACTGGCGAGGATCATATGTGTCTAGATTATTTAGCGCAGAGAAGGTCTCAGGAACACTTGAGGCAACATGTTAGTACGTAACTCCAACCACCAGTGCTCTTTTGATTAAAATGACACGTCGAACCGGTTTTTACCATCGCAAAACAAACAAAAAACAACGCGTTAAAATTGATGTCAAAGAGAAGCGAGATAAAAGTAACAATAAAACAAAAGAGCTACAACTTGTGACGTCCCAAAAAGAAGAAACAAAACAGAAAAGTCGTGCGCTGCCCCAACAGATGCTGCATGAGCAATGGGAACCCGGGAGAATTGAATTGAATTGAACGTGCCGCCATCGCTTTCATCATTGGACGAGCGAGATGGAGGGAAAGAGAGTGAAGAACGGAAGAGGGTGGCGGAAGAGGAGAGGGTGTTACGTGGCAGAGGTGACAGAAGACTATCGGCGGAATACTAAGCAAAAACATTTCCGGCCAATTTTTTGTTTTGTTCTTTTTGCGATGCGCTCCACTCATGCCATCACGAGGCGTTCTTCTCCTTGATCTTTTCTTTCAACAGCAAATCTGTTGCTGCTGGCCGTAATGTGTGCGGTGTGCGGCATCATAAGGAAACCCCGTGTAATAGTTACTACCGCTGTGTACCACGAACGTGAGCGTCGTTTAGGTTTGCGCGTGACCGTCGCAAAAAAAAAAAAAACACGAAGAAAAGAGGTCCCGTATGTCCGCGCCTCAAAGTGCGAGCACCAGACAGCTCGCGCTAATAACTCTCCCAGTTCGCGAAGTGCTGACGCGTTCCACTTTGGGAGAAATGTGAAAGCATGCGGACAAAACTATCCGGTCCCGCCAGTAACGCCTACGGAAGACGACGATATGGATGGATATGACGATTACCACAGCTACCACAGTGAAAAGCGACGACAGAACATGTTAACAGACAATTTAAAACCTAATACAATGCATGCTGTTGTGTCCTTCAGTGCTTACATAGAAAGACATCATCCAGCTTCGCTATGGTTCAAGCCATGCGCGAGTTCGTGCCAGCTTTGCCAATTTTTTTTGTTGCGCTTTTATTACGCATGTCTTGGCGTCATTTCGTAACCCGTATTCCTAATTAATTTTTTATAAACCACTTCTACGGAAAGGTTACTAAACAACGGTGTAATGCTCTTTTATCTACTTATGCTCTGTGTTGTTTTTCGTGTTCACGCTGTTTGACAAGGCAGAAATGATTTTGCGTCGGGCCATGAAAACGCCGCATGAAAAAACGTCGACGCCGAAAGTTGAGGCTATACACTTGCTGTGGTCTGCCAAGACAAGATAGAAGGAGAAAAAGCTCCAGTAACGAAGTACTCCAGTTAACTGCCCGTCCTTTTTTTTTTATCTGCCCACACAAGTTATCTTCTTCCCCTACACTGAGGTCGTGCAGACAAAGCACGCTTTACAGGCAAGTGGAAACCACTTTCAAAATGGCTCAAAAGAATGATTATGGATGTATCAGACGATACTCCTTCCTGGGCTACCTAAACGCAGAAATTTCGGTCTGTATATAAGTTTTTCGGTCTGTTCCTCGATTCAGCTAGACGGGGAAAAGTTAAAAGGAAATCTTGAAGTAGGAGTTTATATAGACAAAACTTTTCCAAACCAAAAAAATATGGAAATGCGACTCATACATGTCAATACTCTGCAGAAAAGAAAAAAACAATAGCTATATTTGAGGCAAAACACTAAAAAATAAATGGTATCTGCAGCTTTATTAAGTGAAGAGCACTTTAGGCGCTCGCCTTGTCGTCGTAGCTCGCTCGCTGGACCCAAGTAGATCTACTCACGCCGTTCTGTCGTCGCGGCGTAACCCAGAAGCTTCGAAAGCCAAGCGGTTTGTATAGCCATAAGCGTTAGAAACTCGTGAACCGCTGGCGGTTGTCATAGGTCTTTCCATTGTTTAGCGCAAAGAAAATTGTAGGTACATTTGAGGCAAAATATACGTAATTTACCGGCAGCGCTCGCGTTCATTTAGGTCGTAACACTCGTTGGGTTGGGTTTTACGATTGTTAGAGAAAAAAAAAATGGAGCAGAGTGTAGTATTGGGCGAGTTGGTGATTCATCTTAACAACACAGCGCAAGATAAACAAAGACTTAAGCTGAGGCACACACGACGAGCGCTGACTTCCAACTGAACTTTTATTACGGAAACAAGCCATATTTATAAACACGCATGCACTCACCTACGATAAAACATTCGACTCGATAAGTAATCTAAATCAACTGGATCGCGGTCGTGAGATGCAAACCAACCCCGAAACGATTACCACCCCCCTCGCACTAACCACGTGTGTGCACATTGAGATGGCTAGCTATGTTGCTTCGCTTCGCACGTGTAGATAATCGAGTTCCTTTGTGGACAGTGCATTGGGAGGAGTGCTTGCACAATCTCCGCGTAGCCTAGAGATTTCCGCAGCCTTCACAATTTCCCTTGTCATCTGGTCACAATGACGCTGAATGACTTGAAGTCCGTCAAATTTCGGGGTGCGTTTTCCGGTGGTGCCCTTGCAGTCTCGGCAGTATATGCTTAAGTGCCCTCTCACACTTTTGTGGACGTTGTTATTGTGGTCTCTGAGCTTCGTGTTCAGACACCTGTCCTACTCAGACACCTTTGTTTCTGTTGGGCTGTGTTGTTAAGAAAAAAAAAGTAGCAGTGTAACGCCGGCAGATGCGGGAGGAAAAGCAAGCACAAAAAGAACAGAACTCCCTCTTGCGCAGTTTCAAGCAGGGCGCACGGGAACACTGCGAAGGCGGGGAATTCGAATTGCAGTGGGTGGTAGCAGTGAGCGGAAAGCGGAACTTCAGCCCATTATGGCGAATCACTGCTCTGCATACCGACACCTTTCACGTTGAATGGAACGGCTTTAATTTTTAAGTTAAAAACAAGTGGCTGATAGATAAAAACACTACGCGCTGAAAGCAATATTTTGTTCCAAAAGTACAAAGCGAGCTTGAACCTCGACGACGTTCCATGTTCTACAGTAAGGAAAGGTTCCGCAGGATGGCACGCGATCAGTCAAATGTGGGAAAATTTAATTGAATTTAGTAAATTGTTTCCGTGTTTTTCGCGGTAGGGTCGCAGCGGGAGTGGGAAGAGTGTGTGTGTGGGGGGGAGGCGGGGAGAGAAGGCATGCATTTGCGTGGCAGGGGGAATCAGAAGACTATCGTCTTTCAACGACATTTTCAGCGAAGTGAGCAAATACACGGTCACGTTTTTGTCGTCAGTGCTCACGCGTAATTCGCATACTGTTCACTGCCTGTATGAGATATTTAGAATACATATATTTGTAACTCTTTATTTATAAAGTGCAGAAAAGATTGAAAAGAGCTACTTTTCAAATATCAGGCCACATTTGGAATATACCTATGCAGTGTTGGTCACCTCATTGCAAGCTTCTGTTCAGTGCTTGAATGCGAGCAAAATATCGCCTACGTGTTTTCGCCAAATAGTTTAGTTCATTAAGAAAATACTACGCTTACAATGTTAATGCTACACATTCAAACTGAAGTAGCTGAGATTGTTAGAAGCTCAGACGTCGCGCCAGAAATGTGTAAATTTGTATTGGCAGTTTGCTTTCTGTAAAAAAAAAATAGCGCTAAATTTAGTGTCGAGCAGTCTCATTTAACATATTTACTGCCGCTACAAGGACATGAGCTATCTGCCGCACATTATTGTTGGCGTCCAGTCGGGCATGTTCTTACGGTAGTTTGTAAAAACGTTGAAAATTGCACGAGTACCTCTTGGATAATTTTCGGTTTCTTTAATTTTTCTGTCTGTAGATTTTTTGAGCCCACTAGTGTACTACCACGTCTGTATACCCTGGCTTCCTGGCACGAAGCCTTTTGCACGGCAGGCTGTGTAATAAAGTGAAATAAAATTAAATAACATTTGAGCAGAGACGCGTTGAAGTTCGAGTAGGCCAACGCGTAATGACCCGTCACAGGCATGGTGTTTCGAAACCAGAACTAAAATGGAAACCTACTGGGAAAACTTAACAAAACGGACGACACGTTCACACCTTTCATTGTATCGAGTTTTTATGATCGGTGTTCATTTTATTGTGGTCAGTTGTCCTGTCAGTTGTCAGTTTAGTTTAGTCAGTTTAGTTTAGTCAGTTGTCAGTTTAGTGTGGTCAGTTGTCATTACTGTTTGACAAACGATTTTCGTTCATTTAAAACGTAGAAACACGGAGCGGATGAAAAACGCGTCCCCGTCGTTCGGCTCACTAACGGCTTTTTCTCCCCCCAGGAAAAAACCGGTCGGTCTCCTTTGTGCATGAATTCTCGGCGCCCAGGCGCGTGCCGTTGTTCGGCTGTATGGCGTTTGCCGAAAAAATGACGTATAACCAGATACCTTACGTAGGCCGGTCTCCTCTTGAACACCGGTTGCCAAATATTCTGTGGCCATTTGCTTGCCGTAATTCGGCCGAGGACAGCTAACCGAATGAAAAACGTATATTCTGGGGCCGTACGTCGGCCGGTATCCTTCATAACACTGGTTGCCGGATATTCTACCGCCGGACGCGCGGTTCACCGTTGAAACAACGAATGCACGGCAGCCGCGCTCCGGCCGGTCTCCTTTCGAACACCAACTGCCGAAAGAATACGCATATTCTGTGGCCGGTCGCTTGCCGTGCTTCGGCCGATTACCGCTTCCCGAAGAAAAAACGGATGCCCTAAGGCCGTACTTCGGCCGTTCTCTTTCTCAACATCGGCAGCCGTAAGAGAACTGAATATCTGGCAGCCGGTTAGCTGCCGTTGTGCGTCCGTACACGGGCGGACGGAAAAATACCGAAGCGCTGGTTGCCGAATGTTGGCCGTTCAACGCATGATCAGTGGCTGCCAGAACCTGGATGCTGGCCGAAAATGCCAGAAAGCGGCCATAGACGGGCCGGTCTTCGGGCACACTTTCTGTGCCGCCTGGGTTAACTCTGGCGCACAAGCCGAGATGGATTTTAGCCACGCACACTGCACATACCCCATGCGAGGTTGAGTCGTACGTCGCTCGAGAAAGATAATCCAGACCATGCGAAGCACTATCCACCCGCAGAAGCACAACGTCGCATCGCGACGTTGTACTTCTGCGAAACGAAGGCGACAAAGGCGTCCACAACGCACACACCATCGCCTCCTGTAATGCCAAACGCATCTCGCACTTCCAAATGGGAGTGAGTAGTATGCCCACAGTGCCCATATGTCGCGAGGTGTCGCCCCAAGCTGAACCGGGATCACGCAACCGTAACTGACTTCTAGAGCGGTTTGTGCCTTGTTGCCAGGGCAACCGATGTTTGATATTGTCAAAGAAATGGTGCTCGCTCCAGCGCGCTAGAAAGCTCAGAGCCGCAGCGGAGCATGTTTTGCCAACGTTGCCGCTCTCCACCACGCGTCACCCCAAGCTGAACTGGCGTTTTGTGAACGGGTTCAGTATCGGCTTAAAATGTCTTTTTCACATGCCGCCGGCAGGAATTACCACCGCCACAAAATAAGACCCGGCACCAGCGGGGCCACATCTGATACGGCGCTTTTTGGATAAACAGTGCGCGGTGCATCAAGGGAACGAGCGCACGACCCTCCCCGTGCGGCTGCGAGTTCGCCGCCGATAAAAAGTCATGTGCCGCCAGCAACGTACACCGCGAAAGGGCAAGGCCAGGCCGTCGCATACATGCGGCCAGATTTTTCGTTCGCTTTTCCAGCCTTGAGCGGAGTGCGGGATTCATGGTGTCAACAAAGCTTGCCCGTAGCAGACGACAGTCTGAGCAGCGCAATAGCGGAAGTACGTCACCGCTGCGGAGCGCAGCATCATGGGAGGCAAGGCTCGCGCGCCGTCAACAGCGGAGAGTAAGTTGAAAGGAGGAGGAAACGCGGAGCGACGATAATGCGCGGTTTTTTATTTACGATTTCTCAGCTAATACTCATCGCTTTAACAAAATTCTTGCGGGAGGAGATTGCTAATACGTTGTCTTATTTGGTTACATGTGCATCCATGCGTCGGCGGAAGGTGTTGCAGGACCCCTTTAAGTTAGCTTTCCATTAAACGCTGCTTTAATGCAGTCAAGCTTTCGTAAAACAAGGCTGCATTCCTGCCGCATTCTTTGCTGTACCAATTGTTCGTAACAGTCTTTCTGAACCCGCAAGGGCAGTTGTCACGCCTATCCAGTAGGTCATACGTGAACATTGGGCATAGGTGCAGCGGTCATACGAAAGATATATTTTTTTTTTTGCTGTTTGTCTCCTATAATAAAGTCATCCATTCCATTCCATTGCTGTTTGTAAACAAACCCATTAAGATGACTGTTCTACACCCGTAATGGACTGCGAAATCCTAAAAAATCAGTAAATTATTTATAGAAGACACGAAACAGTAGAAGTCGGCGTTAACTTCGCATATCAGTCTCGTGGGTGGACTTAAAACAGATTCGAGAGGAGACTTTATTAACACATAAGCGATTTTCTCCCCGGTAGATAATTTAGCCGCCATATTGATCATTAGATGCTTTTGTGCAACCGATATGCTCAGAGTGTACAAAAGGTTCATGATACTTACTGTATTGTGCGGGCCACGCTCCATTTTGATGTCATTAGAGATCAGCCGGGCGCGGTGATATAGCGGGTAAAACGTAGTGCTTTAACGCTAGTGTCAGTCTAGCTCCCGAAGCGGAACTGCTATCTAACTGAAACAACAAAATGCTCAGGTGGGCTGTTAAAATTTTTGCTGAGCAGATCGGACGTCAAGGAACAACAAAGCCTGATTCAGAAAACTGCCAGAACAGCGGAAGCACGCGGCCGCCTTTGCTACGTAAGTTAGCGAGATGAGAGAACAAAAACTGAATAAATGCTCCCCCCTCCACTCCCCTCTTGCTCTCGCATTAATTATATAAAGTAATAAGTAGTTGTGTGCATCATTCGACCTTTACTCTTCCCACCTTTTCCTCGATGTATTCTACCTCCTTCCCCACGTCTGCCGTCTTATATCTGTCTTCTGTCTTTCTTCTTATATGCCTTCTTATATCCCTGTTCTCCCAAATACCCCTCTCATGTTCGCTTTCTTCCCACTCCTTCTTTTTCCTAGTTTGTGGTACAGCCTACTCCCGCATTCCTTAGTTTTCTGCTTCTGCAAGATGTGAATGTTACGTAAAGGGACAAAACAATTTCGAGAGAATTTTGTTTCGTAAAAATAAAAGATTTCGTGCACTTTCGAAGTTTCCTTCAAAGGACGCAGCTGGTTTTGTAACAAGGAGTATCATATTAGAAGACTTTAATAAATCTCTGTAGCAACAAAAATGTATGCGAAGAAAAGTAACAAGTAAATTGGAATCAAACAAGGGCATGGCAAAATTTAGCGGGCGGGCGGATATGCGCTACGCTTGAAACTTCCATCAAATATTTACCACGAAAACGTTTAAGATAAATAAGTCCTGACACCGCGCGCCCCTCAGGGGGACATTGCCATCCAAGAGCTTTATTCCTACCACAAATGTATACTACTAAACTTAAGGTTCGTTCTTTTATGTTTTGGTGAATACAGCAAGTAAACATTTCTAAGGAAAGCGACAAAAAGGAAAAAAGAAGCTTCCTGAAAAAATGTGAACGCCTGTCCACATGTGAAAGCGTGTACGGCAGACGGTTGCGTTACGACGAGGTCAGCTTGTGGAACGCGAGAGGCACAGTCCCTAGCAAAGACCGGAATGCGTGAACGCGTTCAGCTTCCCGCTGGCGTGTCTCTCGTCACAGAAAAGCAGTCAGGGGCGCGACATTCGCCCGAGTGCGCCGTGAGAGAGAAGTGATTCCTTGGAAAAGAAGAAAACAAAGTACACTGGAGATATTATTGAGCTCAGTGGGGAGCACACCTGCATAAAACCCAGCGCGGGGGGAGCGGGAAGAGGCGTTGAAAGACCAGGGAGGATGAGAGGGATGTGATAAAGGAGATGGTGGCAACAAAAAAAAATCTTGTGCCATTTCCACTGATGTGAGACATAGGGAGTGGCGAAGCAAGCACTGTATGAGTGTACTCGTGGTGCCTTGGCGTTTTTGCCAACGGTGATGAAACCGGGGGGGTAGAGGAATGCATCTTTCTTGTAAAAGTCTGTTGGCTTTGAAGCACAAAGCTCGCTAGCGCGAAGAGTAAACGAGTGTCCCTGTGTTTTTTAGGATGAGTTACGAAGCGCTCTAGCGCGAAGCGTAAGCGAGTATCTCGGTGTTTTTTAGTGCGCGTTACGTTTCAACGCGAGGCGTAAACTGGTTTCCCGGTGTTTTAGTACCGTGACTACATGAAACGACGATTACGGCGACACTTACGGCGATGACGACGATCGGAGATGCCAACAACCCTAGCCCCTAAGGAGCTTCACCCCTAAAAGTGGAGTCTACGTTATACTACGCGTCACATCAACAGTATGCGCGATTACCTGTCCTCCACTTGCTGGATACTGAAGGGATACTGAAGTGATCTGTAACCATTGCTGGGTTACTAGCGCCAATTGTGGTCTGGAGTTTATAAGTGTCTAGGCCGTGTATCGACCGCCGTTCCCTGTCCTTGACCGACTTCCCGAGTCTAGGTTCTAGCACTTGTTGCGCGCGCTAAATGCCGTGCGTCTCGAGCAGTTAGCCAGCTGGCGTTTGAGCTGTGATTCGCATAACATGCCGGACGACGGTCTCGAAAAGGTGACATCGGATGCCCGGTAGTGCGGCAAGCTTGTTCGAGTACAGGGTGACATGCGATGTTGGAAAGAAAAAAAAAATGAAGGTATGAGGTGATGGTATCGCATTTTGAGACAGGTTAGCTGCTTTTGGAAGCGAAACAAGAGCCACGAGTTCGCCGGTTTTCTTGGTTCACGATACTCGTGACACGGCCGTGCGCTTCAGCAAATGCGACGTCTAGGCATCGCTCCAGGTGAATCGTAAGACCGCGTCAAATTTACGTACTCCTGACGCGGTCTTACGATTCACCTGGAGCGATGCCTAGACGTCGCATTTGCTCAAACGCACGGCCGTGTCACGAGTATGTGAACCAAGAAAACAAATGAATTCGCGGTTCTTTGCAGATACAAACATGCAGCCGTGTGTTGCGGAAAGCGTTGGATGCGAGAACTAAAGCCACAGCAACGCGGTGGACGAGGGCTTTGTTCCGAACAGATACGGGCATCGGGTGGAAACCCCCGCGGGGGGGACAGCCATCCGGCCGCTGGATGACCGGGCGGACAGCGAGAAATAATAGTGCAAACGGGGAGGGCCAAACAAGGCCCTCCCCACTGCACGCATTATTCCTTGTCCGCCACACCCGAACAGCCAAGCAGGCGGCAGCTGGGATCGAACCCATCTCTCTAGCGCTGCCTGCGTGCGAGCGAGCTCGGCACGCTACCCACTCGACCATCCGGGCGGCTCGGTAAAGAGTGCGCGAAAACCCATTAGCTGGGTGAGGTGCACAGCTTGTGGAAAGGAGGGAGGAAATCTGGTAATCACGGTACAAGTGAGTGACTTCAAAGCGGTGGGCGAACACCGCCGGTCTATCGCGCGTGCTTAGAACGGCTAAGCAGGCCTTTCCCTTTTGCTCTCTCCTGCCCTTCCCCGCTCGCCAGCCTTTCCGTAATATGACGTCCTGTGTCGATAATTTCGCACGAAAACCTGTCATCGTCTCAGGGTACAGGCCGTTTTCGTGCGTGTAGACATTTATTCTAATTAACACCACATGCTTTTTTCCAGGCTTCGGTATCATGACTATTTTAGCCGCGTTCCATTGGTGTGGTATGCGGCTTGTCTCCCAACAGCCGTTCACATGTTTGGTTGGTGCCTCGATAGATGCGTCGTCTAGATTTCGAATCGCTTTTGAGTCGTTACGCCATCAGGACAAGGTGCGGAAGTCGTGTATTGCAGTGCGAACCGTTACGCCGTCAGGACAAAGTGGGGAAGTCGTGTTTGCAGCGCGAACCTCGAAAGTGGTGTTTGGGAGGTGTAGTGTTGGGTTGGCTATTCCCGAGTAATGTTTGAGTTGAATCATAGGGTTCGTCCCAACGTACCTGTCCTTGATTGCTGTAAGTATTTCTGCCTCCGTACCTTTGTGCTCGTGCACTAGGTGAAGGGCCGTCCATTCGCCTATGCGATTTCCGTTACATCGTCTCCTGTTCCTTGTTATGTATGCCGAAGGGCGCGAAGCACGTCCCAATTCGTTATTCTTTTTTTGTTGTTGTTAGTTTGGACGGTCCCGCCTGAATTTTGAAATGCAGAGCATTTCTTTAACTCACAATGTCACCCGTCCGTTGGCGATCAGCGTCCGCAGCCAGCCAGCACGTGCGCCCCTCCCCCGCTGCTCCTCGCTCAACAACAGGTGCGGGCGCGCATGCGCGTGCTCCGGTGCTGAAAGAGGCGTTGCAGCAGCAGGTGCTACCTCCTCTCCCTCTACTGCGCGCGCTACGAATATAAGCGCGCTACGGCACTTGTGCGTCCAACCCCTACTCCCGGACCCCTTGACCGTCCACTTCAGCGACCACAAGGCGGTCGTCCTCTGCGTGCACTGAAGCGACGTCTACTACTACTACTACTACTACTACAACGATTCCAAGGCATTCCTCCCCCGAGTGCCCACGGAGAGGGACCCGACTAAATCCAGAGGCATTCCCCACCGTCAACGCGCGGAAGCAACACGCCTCCCCGACTGCCCTCCCGAGAGGGATAATAAGAAAGAAAAGAAAAGGATAATAATAAAGGTAGGACCACAACCTACGCCACGTGACCACCCCCAATGCTCTGCATTTACTCGAGTCCCTCGCGCGGGGGGGGGGGGCATGTGACGGTCCCACCTCTATATCGCGAATATAAAAAGCCTTTAGGTTCGTAGGAACGATGTAGTGGTCGCTGCCCACACTTTCCTGCGTATTGTTGCAGCCCCCCCCCCCCCCCAAAAAAAAAAAAAGCCAGATCCGGTGTGGTATGTGCGGTAACGCTGTTGCCGACGCGCGTGGGAAAGGCCTGGTCTGTAATAAGAGTCAAACGTTCTTGTTGCGCAGCGATCCATAATTGCCTGCCCTTCGGTATTTCTTTAGCGTAACCCCACGCCGTTTGGGAAGCGTTGAACTTTGACGATGTGTAATGTTTTACGGAACATTTTAGCGAATTCAGCTGTTGTTCAAGCGCTTTGTCGGCGTGTTTGTGCTTTATACGGGCTATTTGTTTATTTAAGGCTACATTTTCGCGCGTAACCTTCTCCAACATCTGTTGAATACGCGTAAGCTCCTCTTCGAGCCTGGCGTTATTGTCTTGACCTTTGGCGGGTCCCTGACCATCGTTTTTAGATGCGACGCTGAGAGAAGCATCTCTTGCCGGCGGCCCTGTCCTGCGAGCGTCCGCACAGCTGCGTCTCTCCTCCGCTCGCCTCCTCTGCTCTCTCCGATAGCGAACACTCTCTCCCAACATCTGCGGGCGCGCTGCGCACTGTGCGCATGTGCAGTACTCTCTCTCTCTCCGCGGTCTCCCCTCCACCTCCCCTCGCGGAAACCCAGCGATGTGACTGAAACGCAATTCACGTTCACTACGCGTTTCACGCAATTCGATAATCGACCCAACGGAAACGCCAATGGAACCCCCTTGAGCGTCGCATCACACCAGGGTTCCCGTGAGGGGAGGTGGGGGTAATTTTTTTACACCTCACTGAGTGTTCGAACGGGAGACCGTCTCTGCCCAGCCATAAAAAAGGAGGCTATGGCCCAGCACACCCTGTGGTCGCTGACCTCGCCTCGATGCACTGCCGTGGGCGACGTGGCTATGTAGGCTCCGTCCCAGCTACCTTGGTTGGCGCCTAGACTTTGATAGGAAGCGATGTTGCCGGCACATGAGGTCCGTTCCTCTTGTTGTGCATGCGAGGAAATGACTCTGGAGTGACTGCTCTCCCCTCCCTCGTATGAGTCCTTAACGTATTTCCTTAACGTCTGTTTCCTTAACTAAGGAAACAGACGAACTCGCGGCTCTTTCTTCTGTACAGGTATGGGCATCGGGTGAAAACCCATGGGGATCGAACCCATCTCTCTAGCTCGGCACGCTACCCGTTCGACCATTCGGGCGGCTCGGTCCAACGTGCTTGCCACTCGGCCAGCTGGGTGAGGTGAACAGCTTGTGGAAAGGAGGCAGGCAGAGTTCGCAGAAAGCGCGTGCGCACGGCTCAAGCGAGTGACGTCAAAGCGGTGGGCCAACGCCGCCTGTTTATTGCGTGTGCTTATAACGTCGAGACAGCTCTATTGCTCGTTCCTGCACTTCCCCGCTCGCCAGCCTTTCCGCCTGCTGCTGGCAGTGCGTAGTTTTCCTCGTACACCTGCATGCTTAGAGCACCTAGGACGACCATTTCCTCTGCTAGGTTACGACTGTATTACCTTGTCATTTTGTGTATTTATTCTGTTGCGTTGCAGTACTCAGCAAGGAATGCTTACGTTATGAATTTTTGTCACAATTCGCAGTGCCGCTGTGTTCCTGGGCTTCCTGACTACACCTGGACGGATCGCCGGCGAATTTTGGATTTGAAATAAAAGATGAAATGTTCAGTGATAATTTGTTCTTGTCTTCGTGTTCACAGCCTTAACGTCGAAAGATTCGCTAGGCAGCTGCCAGAGCAAAATCAAAGCTGGTAGAATGCAAGCTAGCTAGCTAGTAGAATGAAAGGAAAGCAAGCTAGCTTGTCTTCGTGTTAGCAGCCTGAACGTCGAAAGCTAAAGCTAGCTAGCTGGCAGAATGAAAGCAAAGCTAAATTATATACCTGGCAGAGTGGAATGAAAGGTGTTTCTAGGAAATGAAAGCTGCCTGGTAGCGTACAGTGGTAGCTAGCAGTACAGTGAAATAAAAGGAGCTTCTTGGAAAGGTTCCAGTTAACAGCCGTGAGTATGCACAGACGTGTATTGAATTCTACAGTAAATTGAAAGCAAAATGAAAGGTCCAGCATATACGTGAAAACACACATCACACACATGGTTTGACGAATATACACGTTTTTATTTTTCTAGTCCATCATGAGACTGTCCGTTTTCCTCCCATAGATTCCTATTTACATGAGTGTGAATGAACCATTAATGAAACAGCGCGATGCTTGACAACCGGGGAACGCTTGGCTGGTAAGTAACGTTTCAGCAGTGGGCAGAGGTGTATGGCCTTCTCGGGGAGTACACAGGCTGTGTTCCACTGAGGATGGCGGTCAGTGCTTGAGTGCACCCAGAAAGGCTCGGGGATGTCGATCTCCACTACATCTATACCATGCCGAAGCTGGAGCTCCAGGACCATTCCGGTGACCACGGGGCGGGGCAGCGGACGTGGGTCGGGCAAATGTCTGCAAGACCCTGCAACAAAACAATACGGCCCCTGCTGCATAGTTCACAGGCCATACACAATGCTTTTTACGATAGAAATGTTAAATAAATGAAACCGGGAGAGAATTAAATACGGCCCCTGAGCTAGTATGAGGTAGTACTACTGCCACTGAGATGTGTATCTCACAAGACAGGACAAGGAGTGAGGGCATCTGACCGACAACTCACGGGGATAAACCGACAGAACGGTAGGCCACAGACAGAAAACTAGAAAGTGGTACTATCATGTAGCGGCACTCCGAGTTGTGGCCCCTCCGAGGGACCCCTGATTGGCTGAAGGCCGACAACATGGTTGTTGCTCTAAACAAGCATCGGGTGGGCGTTAGTTCACACACTCCTCCCACTGTTAGATTAGAACACCTGGGCATATACAACACTGCAGAAGAATTAACAGAGCCCCATAGACTCGTTCAACTTAAACGCCTATCACACCTACTGGTCGACAGGTTGTGCATGCATTAAATCTGTGTGATCCACTGATAAGTGATCCTAAAGTCTCCCTCACCCGCCCTCCTCTTCCCTGCAGTATGCACAACCAATCACGGAGGGATGAACGAGCATGGACTCCGCCCCCCTCACAATACGCATCCAGACAGCGGAGGCAGGGCAATCGCCCTAGCACTAAAGCAGCTGCAACCCCGCCTCATCCCAATCGTGATCTCTCATTCGAAAACACCCATAAAATCATTCTCAGAGGGGACATCTCTCCTTAGGTGCTCCAAATTCTTCTTGAAAATCGCCTACCGATCGACTCCGTCGAGCTGGTCGGCACTTCTGCCCGTACTGGGCTGGGGGCAAGCAGGCAGCGAAAAAAGCAGTCCGAGAGCTCACTGTCCGAGCAGGCCCAAGCCCCGTCCCCTTACACGAAGCCCGATCGGCCCGAGACAGCTTGTTTCGCTTTAAGGAAATAACTGCGCATAATCTCCTGGCCGTTCGCATATTCCCCCCGGCTCATCCGACGCTCTTTCAGTCTGAATAACGCTTGTGGGGCCTCATTCAAAGAAACACTTTGCCCTGTCGTGCCAGACAGCACTTAATTCCCTCCTCCCAGCACGTGGCTTGAAGGAAACCTTCATTCATACCATGTGGGCATTGCTAAGTCCTGTTTCTAGGTCTAGGTAGGAATTAAGCCTTTCCATCTTTTTCGAACTGTATCTTTTGCATACTGCTGGCCGCGTATCCCAGCTGTCTCTAGTTGTGTTAGTCAAGTGTTCGACGAAACTTCGTCTAGTTACGGGTCATATTTGGGAGTGTAAAGTCATAGCCAATGACCAAGTCAAAATAAAAAAAAAATCCCGCCATCTCCACGAAGTGAATGATGATGAGAGGGGCGAAGCTAAAATGCTTATCGGTGAAACCGTGAATTATTGTTATAGGTCTTCTTGACGGCGCGCACCATCTGAATGAATGAAGGACATAAGGTGCGTTCGTAGCCATGCTCGCTTCTAGGTTTGTAGCGCACTCCCGTCGCGGCCAGAGAGTCAAGGGATCGAAACCGGGCGCCGCCACGCCGGGCGCCGCCATGTAGGGCTTGTTTGGGACGATGAAAATCTCCATGGGTAAGTTGGCGAATTCGGTGTGTGAAATTTTATCCCCCTTGGCCGTCGCCTCCTGCAGAGCGTCTTGTGTCGCGTACCCCCGGTACGTGTCTTGCGCTCGCAGGCGACGAACGAGAACCTGTTCTTCTTCCTCTCCTCCTTGTTGGGTAGCAACGAACGTGATGAACGTTTTGACCTCTTCGGCCAATCTTTGGTTGGCCAATCCCTAGGGGGATCCTGCCACAATCATCATCGTGGTGCCGTGTACAGCAGCAACGAGGGACGGGACAGGGACCGAGCAAGAGGAGCTTCGCCCCTAAAATGTGACGTATCGGAGCCCCTACGGGTTCTTTGTAGGAGCTACGGAACGTCGAACATTTTATTCTGATTTGGTCGGTGATTGCGATTTTACGTTCCCATAAATGAAGAACTTGTTCATGTAGTAGATTACACCGATAACAGGATGACGAGAAACAACCTAATAGTTAATCGCCCTCTATACACCGACAAGGAAAGCTAGGAGATACAGTTCAAGAATTTTTTCCACGCACCTCCAGGTACAAGCCGGTGACATGGAACGCATCCTCCGCGTAGGTAAGACTGCCCAGATTCTGATAAAACAATCACAGTAAGAGCTCGTTAATTCAAACTGCAAGAGGTCGCCACCTAAGTTCGAACTAATGAAAGTTCGAACTAACGCGAGTGTAGCACAGAAATTGCGCAATACCATGGAGGTGCAGTAGAGCATGTCAGCAATTAGTGGCGTGAAAAAGTCAGCGATTGAACAGCCTGCCTCTAATCTTTGAATGCATAAGCCAGCACTTTTTTTGTGTGTGTAACAGATGAATGTAGTGTAACGCCTCCTTTTCACGTATAATTCGCCCCTTCCCCGTGATCTTTGGCAGCGACAGGTTTAGCGCGTCTAACCCATCCATCAGCACCCTGATCTCGCGTCCACTTCGACGTAGTCCTGAAAGAAACTTCTCACAAAAATGTCCGCTATTGGTGTTTTAGATTGCTTTTGCTCGATTCAGCCTCTCGTTCCGTTCTTCTCTCCTTTCCAGAGGCGATGCAGCCTCGTGTGAAGGCAGCGGGAGCGTTTCTCTAGCCGGGGGCGAGGCACCATGCTGCCGTCGCGGTGGCGCGTAATTCGAATTATTCGTGGCGGAACCTACGCGCGTTCGAATCAACGGGCAGTATTGTACATATACTTCTAAGGGAGCTCGGCCGGACCAAATCATGCAGTTCCAATTACCCATAAATACAAATTATTGAAGTTCGAATTAACAAGCTTTCACTGTATACAGTCAAATTCCTCTCTTGCGGAATGTCCCGAAACTGAAGAACTTCGAGTTCCCAAAAGTATGTATTCATAAAGATTTTTTGCCATGTGTGTAGATAGCCCGTATAAGGCTGAGGGACTTCGCATAACATAACCACAAAGAAAGCGAATGTCTTCGTTTCGCTTTAACTGCTTGCACGTTTTTAATCGAGTGTTTCGACAGCATTCCGTCCCTGACGGCATTGTAGAGGTAACCACAAGACATGAACTCACCTCCCAGTCTCGATGCAACGAAACCACAAGACAGTGCCGATTGTATCCTCGTCACACCAACCTCCTGCGGATTCACAAACTATCTCTTGTAATCGCAGCTCCAGTCCGAGCCATCGATGCTCCTAACAAATTTCAAGAGAATTTTTAATAAGCCAGATAACTTAAGGGCCTCCTTGTATTCATTTTCAGCGGACATTTTAATCGGCACGGAAACGTGGCTCTCGAAAGTCAGTTTCAACACTGAACTTGACTTTTCTGCGCAATTTGCAGTTTTTCGCGAGGACAGCTCGCTCCTTGTGAAAGAGAAGGAGGAGTAATTATACCTGTTAAAAAATAATTTCAACCGCCAGTTATCGCTTACGACACGTCCCTCGATCTAACTTTGGTTTCCATCGACGGAAATCCGTTTATCCGCACGTGAAGAGAAGGATTTCGCTGGGTGATATCTGTTGTTACTTTACCAACATAGAAACATGAAGGCGTCATTGTTCTAACTTTGGACGAAAGCAATGGAGCTGTGGGGACATCAATTCAGCAACCGAAGGGCAACAAATCTCGCCTGCCTTACTTCGGCCTTTTTGGCTCACAGCTCGCTTTCCTGAGTGGAGAGTCCCGTGCTTCAGTGGGGTTCGGTTCGGTGCAGGGGCATAATGACGGGTGCGGAGCCCACGCATGTGCGCCGTAGCTGAGCCATTTATTTTGGTTGACGGCGACTCCAAGCCAGCGTGCCGACACCGTGGCGATGCCGGCAGCCGTTCCAGACAAAGCGACGCCGCGGAGCCGCGGGCCGCGTGTCCCTCATGGAACATCTGTGCGACCGGCCCAGGCGACGGATTCTGCTAACAGCTTACGGCCTCCAAGCTGCGTTTGTGTCGTTTTGCGAATGAATGTTTCTTCCCGCGTCTTTTTCCTCTCTCATGCCTACTTCAACCCGCCCTCATCCTTCGCATAAGAGTGCGTTGCTTGTGGAGAGGTCCTCTTTCGACCTCTGCACTCGCACCAGGCGGCTGCACTTTGTTTTTCTGAGTCTTTGACTTTATCTCTTGTGTTACCTTGGCGGAAGGGGAGAGAAATGTTTTACAATCTTCTGCCACGTGCATGGTAAACTGCCAATCAGAACTATAATTTATTGTGTTCGCCGGTCCGAAGCTCGCTAAGCTGAGATCCGAAGCTCGCTCTCTCTCTAAACGAGAAGGGCAGAGGAACGGATGGGCGATTTACAAACAGCAGAGATGTAGATGTATTATTAAAGACAGGATAAACAGGGCGGTGTTTTCAGCGATGAGATTTTAAAAGCATAAAGCAGGTGCATGTACGTCCGTTGGTCCTCAAGGCACCACTTCTTACGCTAAACATACAAACTTTGGAACAGTCGAGTGCGGAAAGCACCCGACGCAAGACGAAGACCCAAGTGTAGCACTGGGTCAAGCATTCGCAATGCGATTTTAGTCACCGACCCATACGCCACGCAGCCATAGTCAAATCGATACCCAGCTCAAGCAGTATACAAGCGCAGGAGGAGTTCTTTGTCGGCACCATATAATTGGTGGGAGAGAACCTTAGGGATATTCCTTGTTTTCAGACCTTTATTATGCTTAAGTTCCTTGATGTGAGGATTGAATGCGAGCTTGTGATCAAACAAAACACCTAAATACTTGTGCTCCTTGCACACAGGAATAGACACGCCATTAAGAGAAATGTCTGGGTCGGGATGAACCCCACGCGTTCTGGCCAACACAACACAACCAGGGTTAAGTTTAAAACCAGTCTTGCCTTCCCAGCTGGCAAGTTCCTTCACCGCAAACTAGGCTTGGCGGTCACAGATTAACATATTACTTGAGTTAAAAGATATCTGGACGTCGTCTACATACATTGAATAAGAAATTGTAGGTGGCTATGCCTTTCCAAGAGAGTTCATCTTAACTATGAAAAAAATACAGCTCAACACTCTACCTTGCGGCACGCCATTTTCGTGTACGTGAACCTTTGAGAGTGCGCAACCAACTCTCACTCGAAAGGTTCTCTCCGACAAGTAACTAACAAGATTGTTTAACACGTTACCCGAAACACCGAATGACTTGAGGTCACTGAGGTTCCCATAACACCAAGGGGTGTCGTAGGCTTTCTCGAGGTCGAAGAACACTTACACAATACTGTTCATGCGTGAAGGCATCCTTGATGTAGGAGTAAAGTGCGGCAAGTTGATCGTTCGTCGATCGCCACACCCTGAAGCCTGCCTGGCAGCCCTCGAGAAGACCATTGTACTCAAGGACGTACACGAGCCTGCGGTTTATAATCTCGAGGAGCTTGCACAGGCAGCTTGTCAGGGCTATGGGACGGTTCCTTGAGGGGGCCGACGTGTCCTTTCCATCTTTCAAGAAATCCACTAATATGGCCTCCCTCCAAGATTGTGGAATGAGCCCCGAAGGACATTTTATTGTATAGGTGTAGGAGTGTTTCAAGTGTGTCTGCGTGTACGGGCTGTATCACTGTAATGTGATGTTGTATGCGCCATGAGCTCAGGGTTTACACGTGCTCAGCGCAGCCCTCAGCTCATGCAGCAAAAATTCTGAGTTATAAGAATTTTTTGACCTGTCGTTATCAAGTAAAGGATCCCTTTGGGCTGATCGTGTTTTATGAAAGTATTTGCCTAATGTGCTGAACTGGACACGTGTTGGAAGTGTTGTGCAAGTGTGTCAGCTTGTTATTCGAGTGTATCCCCTGTTGTGTTCACCAGAGGCAGGCTGTGTGTTTGTTGTCCTTTAAGTTTACGTATTCGTGTCCATACCTTGCGTGTCTGTGTATAAGCATCAACTATCTCGTTTTTCCTCACGGCGCACACGTTTTACAAACGCCTTTGCTCTTTTGAACAGCGGGAGGTTATACCACGTGGGGTACCGACGAAGGGTACCAGAGGCCTTGTTCTGGGCCTTTCGCCCCATCCTAGAGTCCTCATTCCACCACGGAATCCTTTGTTTGCGCGGGGCGCCATAGTCGTGGGGAATGTACTTTTCGGCGGCGTCGAGGATGTGCGCCATCATGAGTTGGATAACTTCTCCCACGTGTAGGTGTTTTATGGATGTGTGGTGTACTTTGGATGTTTCTGTAAATGTATTCCAGACTGCTCTTGCTTTATTGAACCTATTACGGGAAGATGACCTGCTTGTGCCTTTACCTATATATGTTAGTGAAGTGGGGAAGTGGTCACTACCGTGTGAGTTCGTGCCCACGCCCCACTCGCGACAAGGAAAGAACTGCGGAACCACTAGCCAAGTTAAGATATGAGTATGTGTTGTGTCCTATGTTATGGTATGTAGGCTGTTTCTTCTTGGAATGACATGCTCCAGAAGATAGAAACTTCTCTATCAGGCGACCTCGGGCATCCGTGCGAGAAGAACCCCAAAGAGAATTGTGCACATTCAGGACGCATGTGAGGATGTATGGCTTGGGAAGCTGGTCAACCAGCGTCTCAAAGTCAGAGCTCGAAAAAAAAAATCAGGAGGAACGTAAATGGAGCTTACCGTTATCAACCTAATAAATATTGTGCAAATTTCTACAGCCTCAAGGAGAGTTTTCAAAGTGATACGGTGGCATGCCAAGGATTTCCTGGCGATTATTGCACACCGCCCGAAGAGTGTGTGCAGCCATCCCTGTCCTTTCTGAATACCATATAACTATTCAAAAAAATTTGTCTTATTGGAATTATGATGTGTTTCTTGGACACGCATAACACTTGGCTGATTAGCATGCAAAGTCTCGTACACATAGTCAAGAATATTAAGAAGGCTTCTGCAGTTCCATTGAACAATATTTTCTCTTCCCATTATTAAGTGTTCAAAGTTACTGGAGCGGCATAATTTACGTAAGGTCTTTCGGGGCTGTTATTCACGCAGTGGGTTTTTCTGGCTTCTCTGTGGGTTTTGACGAAGGGACCCGTTCCTTCCGCTGCGACGCAGGCAAGAACGGTCCAACGTCCATCTCGTCGTAGGATGTCCTAGCGGTGCCCGACGGACCGGGCCCCTTGTATTTAGCCCCTTTAATGTGCCCTTTGCTGGAGCCGCACCCGCCGAGGGCTCAGGAACGCCACAGGTGGCACGGGTGGTGCGGCGGGGGTAGGAGCCCATGCGGGGCCCCCAGTGCCCATTTCCTCGGCAGCATCCAGTGTACTGGAGGCCGGGAAGCAGGGACAGGAGCGGCATCGGTCCCGACAGATACTGTTGCCTCAAAACCCGCTGCTGACTCAGGAAGTGGTGTGGTGACTGCTTGGGCTGAAGTAGACAACCCAGCAGCGGGCAGGGGCGGGCCCAGATCAGACACGCTGACCTGGGTCGTCGCCGAAACCAGACGCCGCTCTACCCCCCGGCAAGCTGCGTCGGCGTACTTCCCCGGAGGGAAAAAGGCGAACCTCTTTCATGCCTCTGGGAAGGTGATGTTCTCGGTGATCTTGAAGTTAAATCTTTTTTTTTTTTTCAAATTGTAATTTTTCAGGAGTGCGGGTGTATGACGCATGCGGTCCCCGGCAGTTCACACAAAAAGGAGTGTCGGATGGACAATTGTCAGTGGGCTGATCTTGTGCCGCCCGCGCATTTTGCGCAGGTTGCTCGGTCACGGCAGGAGTTTCTACGGTGCCCAAACCACTGGCACTGCCGTGGGTTCGGCATGTAAGGACAGATCGAGCACCGGATAAATCCTGCATAATTTATATATTGTGGAAGTGCCAAGCTGTCAAAGGTCAGGATGATGTGCTGGGTGGGAATTTCCTTGTAGTCTCAGCAGATGGTGATGCTCCTCACGGCCGTGACACCCTGATCCTTCAAGCCCTCAAGGAGATCCGCGTCCGTTTCTTTCAGCAGACCTGGCTCAGAGATCACACCCTGCGAGCTGTTGAGGCTCCGGTGGGGTGTGACCCTGATGTCCAGATCAAACATTCGAGTTTCAGCTAGGAGCTTTATGGCCTGCTGTTTGTCGTTTACCCCGACAAGGACTTCATCATTACTTTGATTTTTAGCCTTATACGATGTTTCAATTATAGCTTCAAGATAATTTGCGATCAAGAAGACTGACTTCGATGCAAGAGGGATTGAGGGATTCTATGACATGAAATACAGAGTAATTATCCACTTCAGGAAAGATATAGGTTGACAAAGGGGGAAAAGATACTTCGGTGCAGCTCCTTTTCAGGAACCGATTGCGTTTGGGGGGGGGGGGGGGGAGGTGTTAGAAAGTACCATCCCCTATAGTATAGACCAGGAAACGGGGGTACTTTATTCAGCAGCCTCACCCTAGTAGCTGAAGAGGTCCGGGAACTCCCTGCTTTGTCAACAGACAGGGAGCTCATCGGCCCGAGCTTGACCACGAATCCGGCCGCCATCATTCGTGGTTTCCTTACCCTCCACTTCTAAACACGTCGTAATTACAACCTATGTTTGGGTGCTCGGGGTCCGTGGTGTCGCCAATACCGTCGCCAAGATTACTCAAGGTCCCCCTGAGGGGACGCTGACGAATCTAGCGCGCATAAAATCATGCCACGGAATAGCCTTTAAGGCGCGCGCAACGCGTATGGGTGCACAGTTGCTTAAAAGAAACATCTCTTGTGGGAATTGTGTGTGCGCTAAAAGGCATCACCTACCTGGAAGCCTGAAGACTGCGGTGCTTTGGGTGTCCTCGGTTAACGACAGGATGTCACGGCGGCCGCCACAGATGTTTCCAGTTCCACTGCCGATGGTTGCCGAATGCACACTGCACAGGCGCCTATTTCCACAGAGCACTGCCGATGCACTTTGTCTCGCGTAAGCCGCCTTGCATCCTAACCCCCAGAGTCCAGCGGGAGGTTCGTTCGTTGAGCACCCCGTCCGAGTCATGGTCACACTCCGCCGGTCGCTGACAAGACGTCCCCTCAAGCTGCTCGGGGCTTTCCGAAATCTACAGGCGCGTACAAAACTAAACGGAGCATACAGCAGCACGATATTCACGACCAGCACGGTAAGGGCGACTGAAGCAAAAAAGACCCGGTCTGCGCATGCGCAACTTTGCTGATGCGAAGAATGGTGGTGGCTAATCTCAGCGCCTGCGTTATCGCTATCAGTTTATTTCGGCTAACGTGTGTTACTCTCCACAGCACCACTGGGGTCTAGTTGGTAGTTACGATAGCGGGACAATTTTCTGACGCACGAGGGAACGTGACGGAAGAATCGTGCAGGACGAAAGGCTTTAATGCTACGCTCATCTAGCAGACGATGGGGCGTACGTGCCCTTGGCAGTCGCCAACTCGTTTCCACTTTCTATATCAATAAAGCACTCTCTCACTCTCGTTCCGAGCATAGAAATATGGCACTGAATAACCAAAGTATATAATCTGGCAGTGGAATTGCCGTGGGTACCACCCCAAACGGGGGAACTCACGGCAGTTCGTATACAGCAAAGGTCATATGCCTGCAGGAAAGGGGGTGCCTGACCAAACTATCAGGGTAAAAACCGTACTATGGGAAGGATAAACCAGCCTGCAACCCTTAACAATAGCGACCCTTGTTAGACGTAACCTATACCATTCATACGTGTATACGTGTAACCCTTGGCTATGGCATTCGCCTTTCAAGCAAACGACCACTAAAGCTGCGTGCAAAGGCAATCGTGGGTGTTAAACAATGTACGTTAAACAACTTTGTACTTGTAGGATCGAGTCAAAATACATAGACCATATATTGAGAGTTTTCTATCCCGAAGACACGACAACGAAGGCTGATTTACAACTCAAAGCGCAGGCAGCGTCGGTCAGACGAGCCTCGCTTCAACCTTAGGGTAACGGCGCCGCCTCGCGGCGTGTGTCGGAGTTAGCAAAATTACACCATGGCCTCCGTGATCGGCTGCCGGCGGCGCGCCGTTGCTCCGGCCGTCCCATTCGGCGCGTCCCCCAGCAAAAACCTGTAATTTGGCTTACTCCGCAACGCGCCGCGCGGTGGCGGTGTTAGCCGATGGTTTGGCAGCTTGCACCCACTCCTCTCCACGGCTTTGCGGGGCCTGAGTTGCTGCGTGTTTTCGCTGCCGGAATCGCGTAACTGTGTTGAAGCTTTATTTTTGCTGAGCTGACCAACCAAACGATCAGGTCATGAAGTCCGCTTGTCTCAGAAGCTTCGAGGAATAGCTCGGAAACCAAGATATGTCCCTTCACGGCGAAAAGTTAATCGCGTTTTGCTTGTTGGGCTTGATTTGATCGGTGCAGGACATTTCGGAGCAGGACGTTTCGGTGCGGACATTTCGGTGCGCGGACATTTGGGTGCGGAAACTTTTCGGCGACAGATTCATCCGGTGCTTGCTTGTTGGAACAGCCGTTATCTTTTTCCCGCATAGGGTGGGTTATAGACAACAATCGAGAGCAGTCATTGCATTTTTATATTGACGCCGTGTTTGAATTTTGCCAGTTATTTTTAGAAATTGACAATTTATATATTTTTGTTTGATACCTCGTTCAGGGTACACCTGCTATGCAACCTACTGATTATGTTCTTGCGCTCATGCTTTTTTAAATTTACTACAAGATTTTAATTTATATTCGTTTTTTTGCGGCATGCAACTCAGCTAAGCCAATTAGCCGCCGTTTACGATGGTAAGATTCATAATTCTTTATTCAGTTTTCTCTAAATAAAAGGTGCACTGTCACTATCCAAAGAAAGCAGCTTTACAGGCATTCGGTTGCACCCCACAACGCAGAAAATCTTAGGAGGAGTTTTATGTAGGTTGTGCTGTCAAACTAAAATGATCTTGCAAACACTGTTCTCGCCAGCATTTTTTTTTTTTCATACGGACTAGTCTATGTCATGGAGGAAGAACGGGCCTCTTTGAAAACAGCTGCAGCTTCTTTTTGGGCTTGCCTGTGGCCACCGAATTTGGTTTAAAGATACAATAAAATTGGGGTACATCTGACTTCAAGTTTTTTATTTGTTGCGACTGAAATTGAAACCGTAACTTGCTTAACGCGCATGTGTAAAACAGATTGCCGCATCCTTGAGGCTATCGCGCATGGTAACACTCCTTAAACGTGTTAATCCTAAAAATGGGATGGGTCCTGCTACCCAACAGCCATTAATTCAAAGGCTAGATAAAAGCACAACAATTCGTCACGGGTATGACGCTCTAATGAACTGCATTGACCATGCAGATTATATAAAGTACGTCATTCGTTATAACGCGTTAAGTACGTTATAAAGCGAACTGAACTTTATTTAGGCGCCAGAAATTTTCTATTGGCAGCAGCGAATATTGTCCGTGTGTCGAGGGCGTCATGCGGCACAAATTAAAGAAGTCGTATAGCTGCAATCCTACCTAAAATAAATGCATTTTCAGGTTCTATGAGTCGTTTTGCATCCATGACATCAGGTATACTTTGTTTTTATTCCGATACAACGCGCGAAAGCTGACTAAACGCCATTTCGAGGAGCGCTGCAGCATACACGCATTTCGTTTCAACCATCGGCTCCGCGCGCCGCGGTGCGGCGGAAAACGGCAAAACGGCCTCTTCGGAATTACGCTCTCTCCGGGCGATTGGGACGGCCGGAGCAACGGCGCGCCGCCGGAAGCCGATCGCGGAGGCCGTGATTACACCGCTCCCCTTGCTTCCGCGCCGAATGGGACGGCCGGAGCAACGGCGCCAGACGGCGCGCCGCCGGCAGCAAATCGCGGAGGCCAGCCCAAGGAGGTTGTATAGAACTTCTGGAGTGGAGATGGTGCTCGAAAACTGACGCCGACGGCCGGCATCTTGCCGTGGGTAGAAAACTCGTTCCGCGGTAGCAGACGCATTGCATTCGTCGCATAATGTACTTGTTTTTGCGGGGGGTTACGTTATATTTTTGCTTCCGTTCTTTTTTTTGTTTTCTTTTGCTTTGTTTTGCAAGTTTATTCTCTCATGCGGCTACCTTCAAGCGCACCGAGCTTTTCTTGCGCGCGTTCATTTCGCCGCATGTGGTTTCGGTTATGCTCCCCTCTCCGTGTTTCTAGTTAAGCGCTTCGCAAGTCGCCTGTGCGTGCGCCGGGGTCGCATACATCTGGTAATTATTTACATTCTTGGACGCTAACAACTAAAATAAACAGTACACACAATGACTTTTTTTTCTGCCCCATGTGTCGTTCTTCCGAGTTCTCTCTTGCCAAAGAGTAGAACTCGTGTTCGTTCGATCCTCGTTCGCGGATGGATGCTCCAAAGGTGTAGAAAGCAGAAATGGTCTGCTCGTTCGTCGCGTTCGGCTGCGCTAATCGCGCGAAGAAAGCGTCGGGGATCACCTTTCATCTGTAAGTACGGAGGGTATCTGTTTGTTTTGGGTTTCGAGGGCATTATTAGTATTATAACGTTATGAGTGCACATTTGCCCGCCGTTTGTGCGTGATGTAAAGGGAAAATTTTCCGTAGCACCTGCCGTCCGCTTACTGAGCATACCGTACGCGCTTGTTTACGCGGATATGCGAATGTTTTCGCTCGTAGTTGTGGTGGTCATGTAGTCGCTTGGCTGCGCGAAATCACATGTTTGTAAATATGTGGGGTGCAAATTGTTTTTCCGCACTAATTTAAATGCAGAGTATTGCTAAGGCAGTTACCGCCAAAAATCAAGGCACTCTTGTTTAATATATTTCCTTTACATCCGGCCATACGTGAATACACTGACGTTTCTCGTTAGCGCTGTTTCGTAGAAGTTTTTGATGCACCGCAATGCTCTTCCGCGTTCTTCGTCCACACGATTTTCTTATCAATAGCACGCTGCTCGCGTCCGAACTTGCGCGGTCAACGAGGTTGTGAATGTGATTGAGTAACCTCCTGCGAGTAGTTTTCTTATCAATAGCACGCTACTATCGTACCAACGTGCGCGGTTAATGTAGTCGTGCATCCAATTAAGTAACCATCTGGATTTGAAAAATAAAGTCAATGCGAGTCCCATGCCTTCTGTAAAGTGCACACCGAATAATAATAAAAAAAATCTGCTTTAATGTGCTTCAATGTGTGCCAAATCCATTTCGCAAAATACGATTGAAAAGCTGGAAATAGACCCGCCGCGTTGGCTCAGTGGCTAATGCACTGTGCTGCTCATCCTTAGAACGCGGGTTCGATTCCCTGCCGCGGCAGCCGCTTTTCTGGTGAAGGCGAAAAGCGAAAACTACTGTGTGAACGAGATTTCGGTACACGTTAAAGATTCCCCAGGTGGTCAAAATTAATCCGGAGCCCTCCACTACGGCGCGCCTCATCGCCTGCGTTGCGTCAGCGCGTTAAACCCCACAATGAATCAATAAATCAACCAATCAATCAATCAAAAGCTCGTGCTTAATTTGGTCTTCGGCAAGGGCAAAACTGGGCATGTTTTTTAAACCAGAAAACGTGCATTTGCACTACATATAAAGATTGCAATATCCTGATGGATATGATTCTTGCAGTACTGCTTAAAAACCATTCGAACCGCTACTGCATTATTATTTATTAATCATTAATGAATAAGCATTCATTAATCCTAGCCACGCCGCTAAAAGAAACAAGCGTCAAATAAGCGCGCTTTCGCGTGTCCCGCACTTACAGCGTGGAATCACGGCTAATAGTAACATTATAACGCGGAATCTCTTGCCATGGCGCGCAACATGAGGTAATTTTAATGTTAAGGGGGCGGTCTATCGCCTTAGCTATACCGAATAAACGTTTATTGAAATAAAATCAGGGGTGGTGCCTTTAGCATAGCGCTGCGCGTTTTCCCGCATCGACTGCTCTGTTGACCACCGTAAGATATACACAGGCGAACTCGCTGTTTGAACCATATCTTACGTCAAAACCTTACGCGTAAGGCAAAATTCAGTCTGCCCTCAAATATCATAATCGATATACTAGCTTACCATCGTTTTCTCCCATGTAATGCCAAAAAAAAACGCGACCGCACTTCAGCGTCCCTGCCGGCGCAGCGCCTTTTCTACCCACGGCAATATGGCCGCCGAACGGTTCGCCCAGCTTCACCTCCCCGCGTTGCCCGCTATGGGCGGCCTCCACTCCAGAAGTTTTATACAACCTCCTTGGGCCAGCCACGCTCGGAGGCGGCCGCTTTTTCCACTACCCAAGTATTCTAGTTCACTATAGTATCAGCAAACGCTGCGCATTCGGTTTCTAGATTTCCCCATAGTGGATTCCCCTTTGCCACGGGACAGTGGCTGTGGCTACGGCTAAATATGTGCCTGACCATCCAACATCTTTTTGTTTCGGTTTCGTTCCCTTCCTCGTCAGCTGCTTCACGTCTACTCCTACTCTAATCAGTGTGTTTGCATGCCTGTGGCTTTTTGTGCCCCCTGTCGTCGCCACAATGCTCGGCACGGAGTGGCAGTTTACGAAGCTGGTAAACCATTCGAATATCTCATATAGCGCTCAAATTCGCCGTGAATTGGCTGGCGTTCGGCGTCTGCTCTGTGCACCGCGGCAAGCAGTCGGCCCAAACAAACCAGGAGGAACACTGAACCGACGTTTAACTAGGGTGCTTCGAATCACGCTCAGACGCTTTACAGGGTGGAGAAATGTATACGCTGACGCCGCCATTTTGGGTCACTCGCTCGCCACCGCAGCAAAGTATTATATCAAAACCACGCTCAAATTATCGCGGCAACGCCGTTCACTCGCGAACTTTGAATCATCTCACTGGTTTCGCGTAGCTGGGTCTTTGATTGATTTATTGTAGGGTTTAACGCTCCGACGCAACGCAGGCGATGAGGCGCGCCGTAGTGGAGGGCTCCGGATTAATTTTGACCACCTGGGGATCTTTAACGTGCGCCGAAATCTCGTACACACGGGCGTTTTTGCTTTTCGCCTCCATCAGAAAAGCGGCCACCGCGGCCGGGAATCGAACCCGCGACCTCGTGCTCAGGCATAGCTGGGTCTTGTAGGAAACGAAAAGAACAACGCGTTGAGCACTTTGACCCAATAGCGGCGGCACGGAACCGTTCAAAGGTTGTCTCCGCCCTGTACGGCGGCGACGTCATGGAGGTTGTCTTAGGCTTGGCTCGCGCGGGTACGAAAATTTGGATAACCTAACACCATAGAGTTTAATACTAAGCCTAACACCACCTAACCATACAGATGTGGAATGAGCCTCCGTTTTTGCCTGCTTTTGCAGCAGCAGGGACGGTCCAGATGGATCCGTACGGGGCGACCGTTAGAGCCGTGCGGCTGTCGCAAGAGAGACAGTTTTTCGGTTCTTCTGTGCGGTTACGTTTAGCACTCCCATTGCCTTATTTTACTGCGATGATCAGTGTGGCTCTGTTTCTTCAGCTTGTGTTTTTTGCTGTCAGTGTGAGCCAGTTGTTTGGAGGTAATGACCGTGGCGGCAAAGGCGCATCTCCCAGCCCCTGTTCGTATAAATGAATCAAGCGTAAACCGACGAAGACTTCATTGCGGACGATGGAAATTTCTCGTTTACCCTGGGTGCGGATGGAGTGCTGCGGGTGACTCACGTTGCTGTGAAAATAGCCTTCTCTTGACAGCATATTCGGAGCTCGACGTCAATGCGTGGATTACTTGGATACTTACGCGAACATTCAGGTTGGTGAAAAGTAACGTGAAAAGCTTTTGTGTTGTTTTCAAGTATTGTCTCCGTATACTACCTTTTTTTTTTTTTTTGCGAAAGTTTGCTCTGCAGCATAAAACGGTGGAGGCGAGTGTGTTTAAATGTACGTAAACAGGAAGTTTTCACTGAGAAAGTCTAAAAGGCTCCGGTGATACGGCCCAAAGAGCCAACGTCTGTAGTCGGGAGGCCGGCCTGGGTTGAGTCTAGTACTTGCTGTCGGGAGCGTTGGAGGCCACGGCAAGTCCACAGAAGATGATGAATGTCTGCGGTCGATGCCGACGTGGTGCAAAATGGACATGTCCGGCCAAACGGAGCCCGTCGATTCGGGGGCCAGGTGTGGGTGACAGCTGGCGTAAGAGCAGCCCCGACGCGAATCCTTCGTAGCGCCACCACCTCACGGCGGGTGAGCCCACCAGGGAGGTTTGATCCACACGGTAAAATAAGTGCGCGTGTGGAGCGCCGAAGGTCTTCTTTGTCGGTGGCCAACTTAACTGCCGCCGTAAATAAATAGTTTTAAGTCGAACTCATGACGGTAGCGCGGTCTTTCTTGGTAGGTGGTAACAGTCACTTTGTATGGAAGATTTCGCTCCATTTTTCACTTTGCTATAGCATTCTGTATATGTAACGTTAGACAGCGTGCGGGCAAAATTTAGTGAAAACGCAGTGGGGAATAAATTTGCCATGATGACGAGGAAACTTCGTTTGCGTTTGAAGTAGAGTTCTTTGTGATTTGTGTTTTGTGCTTCTATATTATTCTTCCCTAATCCGTGTGCATTGCTGATGACCCAAATAAAGCAATAAAAAGGGTTTCCTACCATCCCATAGCGCATTTCTCACACTAAGATTGTCAGAGCTCTTACCTGATCGTTTATGGGTTTTCTCCTGGGAACTATAAATATAAGGATTCGCGTTGATTTTCTCGATTTTTATTGGCATGTGGGAGTTAAAGCCGTTCCATCGTACTATAGCGGCGCACACGACACATTCTCTTGAACTCACCGGTTGATTGAAAACTGCACAAGTTGCTTTACCTTCGCCCAAGGCAACGACGCATTGCGCGCGACACCTGAATTAATACTTTGGGTTGTAGTGTGCACGCCAAAAAATACGTATGTTCCATCGCTTATTGCCGCGGCGCTTCGGCCTCGAAATGTACTTTGTTCGTGGTTGTCTTAGCCCGCAGGGGCGTTTATACGTGCCGCTGTTTGAAGATTTAGATTGATATAGCGAACATCCGCGTTGCGGCGCGGATATTCGCTTAAAATTTGGCCGAAGTATATAGCCCTGTGGTACTCACAAGTGGAAGACATATTTATTCACTGCCAAAACAGCCCCAAGCACGACTAAATTTCCTTAGTTGCGCGTTAGGTAATCACCGCTACTAAACGCTAATCACGACCCCTGAATACGAGCAACGCTAGTAAGGGCCACTAACGTTGGTCACGTGCCATACTTAGTGACGTAGGAAGACAGAGGAATCACTTTATTGAGGATTAAGCGGGTTTGTTGGTAGAGGTGTGGCCGTCGGTTTGAGGTCAGCGGCGACGTTCTAAGCGCGGGTGACCACACGTATCTGGACCTCTGGGTCCGAGCTGCCCAGCGCTCCCTCCCACTGCTCTTCGTTAATTATGGAGGGAAAGGGATCTTGAGGGTGGCGTAGGAAAATCGACCGCTAGTCAGGCACGAGACGTGGATACGGGAGATTCTGCAGCGGACACGGCATCGCCAGCGTCAGCAAGATCATGCCATTCTGGAAGCCAGCGTGGAAGCCAGTGTGGAAGCCGGCGCAGAAGACAAGGTGACGTGTCTTCACCAAGAACAGTAGCGTTGCCGTCGCCTGGTTCGAGACAGGAACGACTGCTCAGCTCGGTGCCATCTTGATTTTTGATACCGGCCCTTCGCCCGTTGTTTCTGCAAAAGAAGCACATCTACCCTAGAGTCCAGGCAGAGACAAGCCGGCATCAAGTGAGTGGGAAACGTCTTTTTTTTTGGACAACAGCGCAAGCTCAGCTGCGGCTGCCGGCCGTCGACAGCGTCCCCAGACAAGACCACCGATATGGCGTCCTCCAGAAACGCCCCTCCGGCGTTGTACATTGACAAAGAAGATCCCGATTCGTGGTGCACTGTGGGGCTGCTTACCAACACCGAGTGCCATCAGTCGATTCTTACGGCCGAGAGCGGAATCAAGAGTTTTAGCGATCTCCCCGCCGACGAGCAGAACTCGATCGCGGCTCACCTAGGCACCGGCGCGTTGCGAACTATCTGCTGCCACCACCAGAAGTTCTACCTGTACACGGAGAGGCACAAGCAGGGATGCCTGGACCGGTTTCACCTACACGGGTCCGAATCGGCGCCGACAGGCCTGGTCAAGGTGACGAGCCTCTTGGCCGAATCGTGCCGCGACGTTGTCACCCTGGAAGAAGGCGAGCGTCTCTGCCAGCTGTGCGTCGATGAAATCAAGAAACGGCAAGGTTCGTCTCATGATGGGGCGTCGAAGGGCAATTCCTTCACCCGCGTTCTTTGCTCCAAGAAGTACCAGGAGCGGGCCAAAAGAATGAATGACGTGGTGACCCGCTGCTCTGTGGGTATCATGACACGTTCCCTGTGCCACATCCCTTCGGAGCCATTTGAAAACTCCATCAGAGCGTTCAGTGCGCTGCCGCTGTCCACCGCAAAGGACCTGGTGTCCTCCCTGGGCCGAGCGTTTGACAACATCTGCGCATATCACGAGAACCTCTACCTTGAGGGTTACGGCACGCCTTGCTTTGACCCACACAACAAGCACAGCAAGCGAGGCACCTCGTCGCCGAAATGGCTCGTTCCACGGCAATTTGCGCTGGCATGCCGCGGCAAGTATCCAATAAAGCCTGGCCGTACGGTGTGCTTACAGTGCCTGAAAGGCTTCTGCAACAAGTACCCGGAAATCGAAGCCTTCTACAACGAGGACGAGCGTGCGACACAGGAGAAACTCGCAACCACAACTGAAGGCGCAGAGAAGGAAGGTAACGCCGAGCATCAGCAGGGTTCGGATGCAGAGAATGCTCTGGTGCAGGGAGAGAGCAGTTCTGCAGTCGAGTACGACCGTCTGGGGAGGAGGAAACGGAAGAAGAGCAACCTTACTGCGGTGGAGCGGGAGCTGCGCCATTTGCGCGTGGATGATCCCAAGCTCAACGACTTCCTTGGTTCGGGACACCGCGAGAAGCGCGAAGTCAAGAAGAAGACCAAGGACGTCACCGGGACTTCGGTGGATCGGTCTGCTGCCCTCTACACAGACCAAGGCGTTCACATCGCTTCCAACAAGGACGCCTGCGACTGCCTGCAGGTCGACTGCCCGGGCTGCCACTTCCCCTGCGCCAAGTGCGGTTCTGCAAAGTGTGGCGTCGAGTGCCGCCGCAACCGCAACTGGGTCTACGAGCAGCTGGAAATTGACGGGGTTCCCAATACTGTCTACAAGAACCCCCTCTTGAAGTGAGGTTCCTCCTCTGCTCTCCCCGTGTGCACGCCTTCGTTCTTTGACTCCACGTGGCTTTCCACTTTTTTACTGCTGGTCTTTTCATTCCGTTTTGTTTCTTTTTTTCCTGCCTTTATTTTGTCTCCGCTGCGTTTGTGTTGAGAGAATAAACATGTTTATTGACACCTGGGAAAGAGTCTTTAGGGAGGCCTCCTCATTCCAAGTGTCCATTGGCACGAGTCCCTTCTCCTGGCCCTCTCTCGAAGCTTGCGCTAGACGCGTCAGGGGAAGGGCTAGCCAAGGAGCTGTCCCACGGCTCATGAGTGGGAAAGAATTGTGAAGGGGAGGGGCGTGGGTTCAAGTGGACTTAGTGCGCAGCAACCCACCATGTGAGAGAGAGTCTTGAGCTCCCCAATAGAGGGACAGATAATGCGATGGAGAGTGCCGGCTACATAATTATATCGTTCAGGGTGTGGATAAGTATTAATTTGTTATTTGTCTCACACTGACACAATTATGTACGGTATACTGTTCGAAATGAACCCCCTACAATAATGCCCTACGGGCGGTGTAGGAACCTGTAATAAATTAATTTGTAGGTTGCGAAGGACTTCCTCAATGCTATTGGGCGGTTGTTTGTTTCGGGGGTGGGGGGATTTCCGGGTTGATATTGTAGTGGCACATCATCATCATCTGATTGCAGCGCCACTGTCCTCATCATGAACAGCTTCCTACCATCATCATCAGCGGTGCTTGCCCGGCGGCGTCAGCGGTTCCACGCGACACAGAGATCGAACACGGATGCGCTCCAGGGGCGGTCGTATGCCATCGCCACTCTAAGCTCCGGCCGGGCCTTACGCACGTGAATAAATGTAGGAGAACCGCAGCATCACCGAGTCCACGGCTCCCTTTCCTACAATATCTTTGTAGTCTATAGTTCACGGTAATCTCTCCGTGCGAAAACAGAGGGAGCCGACGCACTCCTTTTGCTTGTGAGATGGGCAGCCTCGCGTTAACTTGGATTTTAAAAAGTGCGGTCGCCCACATCATGACGAGTCTTGCTAGCGGTTTCCGCTACAGGATTTCAAGAGTGGTCTTGAGGAGGAGAAGCTGCGACAAGCATGGTGAGAGTAACCGTGGTGTCAACTTTAATTTCGCTGACCGTCAAAGCAACAGCCGCTTCCTCTGCGAGAAGGGGATTGGCTTGGTCCACTGATGTGCCGGTGCGCTGCTCTTTACTCGGAATGGCTACCCGCCGCGGTGTCTCAGTGGCTAAGGCGTCGCGCTACTAGAGTGAACTAGAATAGCGCTACTGAGCACGAGGTCGCGGGTTCATTTCCCGGCCGCGGCGGCCGCTTTGCTGATGGAAGCGAAAAGCAAAAACGCCCGTGTGTACGAGATTTTAGCGCACGTTAAAGATCCCCACGTGGTCAAAATTAATCCGTAGCCCTCCACTACGGCGCGCCCCATCGCCTGCGTTGCGTTGGCGCGTTAAACCCTACAATCAATCAAATCAATACACGGAATGGGTGTGGCTGCTAAGAGAGAGAGAGAGTGGGGGGGGGGGAGAGAGAGAGAGCCAGGAGAGCACACTTTATTAAGAAGCTCAAGTCCGAGCCGCGGAGTTATCAGTCCTCGGAGGAAGAGGGTGTTTCACGGTCTTCCGGCGGTGGCGGGCTTGGCGGAGGTGCACAAAGACCTTCAATGTGGGCCTGCCTCCTGGGTTAGAGGGTAGCATCCATGCATGCCAAGGCGGGATGAGTCGGAAAAGAACCAAACGAGGTATGTGGATTTCTTGGATTCTAATCCGGCCTGTGGCACACAGCTGACACACTTTCTCTCTTCGGAAACATGTTCACCGCCGACACTTCCTATTTCGCCGTAAGATGCCTATAAAGACGTCTTCGTCCAAATAGGCGCGTTTATAGGTGAAGCCGACTTTAAGGAGATCGATGTTAGGATGGGCTTTGTAAATTAAGCTGGGTTTCCCAAATTCTGTCTCGCGCAGTGAAGCATACTCATGAAGAAAAAAATGCGAACACGGCGGAACGAGAGAGAGAGAGAGAGAGAGAGAGAGAGAGAGAGAGAGAAAGAGAGAGAGAGAGAGAGAGAGGGAGAGATAGAGAGAGAGAGAGAGAGAGAGAGAGAGAGAGAGAGAGAGAGAGAGAGAGAGAGAGAGAGAGAGAGAGAGAGAGAGAGAGAGAGAGAGAGAGAGAGAGAGAGAGAGAGAGAGAGAGAGAGATAGGCGTACTTTTGTGTTGTTGAGCCCTTTGTGGGACGCCCAGCACCCAAGGCGTTGGAGTCTCAGCGGTGCGCTTCAGTCGGTGCCCCTGTTGCCAGCTGCCTAAACTCAGCGACCCTTGTGAGGGCGGGCTACCGGTTCCCGCCCTAACAAGGGGTGGAGTGCATTCGGCAGGCATCCTTAAATTATGAATGACAGTGTATACGATTGTCCCTGAAGAAGCAAGTGTACAACAGCTGCATTTTACCAGTACTCACCTACGAGGCAGAAGCTTGGAGGATCACTAAAAGGGTTCAGCTTGAATTGATGGCGACTCAGCGAGCAATGGAACGGAAAAAGATAGGTGTAACGTCAAGGGACAGGAAGACAGCGGAGTGGGCCGGGGAACACACGCGTGTTAAAAACATATCAGTAGAAATTAAGAAGAAATGGGCTTGAGCAGGGCATTTAATGTGAAGGCTAGATAAACGTTGGTCATTAATGGCAACATAGTGTATCCCTAGAGAAGGCAAGCAGGGCAGGGCGCGGCAGATGGTTAGGTGAGCAGATGAGATCAAGAAGTTTGCGGGGATAAATTGGTCGCAGTTAGCACAGGACCGGGATTGGCCTTTGCTCTGCAGTGGGCGTAGATATCCTGATTTTGATGATGATGACCTGTGTCCGCGCGTCCAGGGGCCGGCGGACCAGCCGCAGCTGGGTCTCCCGGCGGCTGCTGTGCAGAGCTTCCTCCCAGTCGTGATGACTGTTAAATGACCCCGGTAACGCTTTTTAAGTGCTGTCGACTTTATGGGCTCGCTAACGCTCGATGTCAAGCGACGGCCGGAATCAGGCGGCGCGGCGAGATAACGGACCCAAGTACAGCCTGGTGAGCCGTCGTCAGAGAGTCATGCTGAGGCTTCGAAAACAACGCGGTTTAAAGGGGCACTGACACAAAAATTTTGCATCTTGTTTTTTGTTGTTGCGATAAGTAGCTAGTGACCTACTTATCACCTGTAGAAACCTCATTTGCTTCAGCGTGCGACGGTTGTTTAATTAGAGGCATTTTCAATGCGGCCAGTCGCAGTTTCGGTTTCAACGGGTGCCACAAACCGATGGATTTTGTGTGAACTAAGCTGACAACGTGACCGTCGGAGTGATATCACAAAGCAGAGCTGCCGTAGTACTGTCGAATCCGTATCGCCGGCAGTTTCTGCGAATGCCCCCACGTACTGATCTCATGAGCCGCTTAATTAAAGAGCGACCGTGGACGTGACGCTGGCGCTGCGAGTGCGAATGCTGCCGCGGCTAAATAACGACGCGCGACGCTCGAAGCAGTGGGTGGCAGACGCGCGCTGGGAGCAGCCGGCCGGTCTGCCTACACGTCCGCCTACAGATGTGTTCGGCTTAGCACTGCGGCGGATATTCGATTGCCGCTCTCGTAAGCGGTGAAGATGACAATTTTTAATGCAACCCGCCATCGCATCATTAACTCCTTTCTCATATAAGCTGCCATGAAAGGAACTTGGGTACAATTTCGTGCAGCGGTAACAAGCTATCACTCGAGCTACCTGCGCCGGCCTGGGCCACTTCGCGGCCGTGGCCGCCGCCTGCACAGCGGCCGTGCGGCTCGCTCAGTGGGCTTTTCGTGTCTCCGGCGCGTTTTCGCGTCCAATGTAAATAAAAAAATTACGCCCACCTCCCCTCGCGGGAACCCTGGCACGGCCGCTGGATGAGAGGCGCCGACGCGAACACTCTCTCTCAACATATGCGGGTGTGCGGCCCAGCGCGCTCTCACTCCGCCGGTGGGCGGCGCTGCGCGCGGTGCTGCGCATGCGCAGTACTCTCTCTCTCCGCGGTCTCCTCTCCTTCGGGCGCGCTGCGCACCGGTGTGCCGCTCTCCGGCGGCCTTTCGGTCGACGGTTGCTCTCCGTTGCGCTTGAACCCCCCTCAGCGTCGCATCACACCAGGGTTCCCGCGATGGGAGGTGGGCGTAGCCCCTATAAATAGTCATAACCTTTCGAACCTCGTGAACACTGGCGCTTGTCATACATCTCCCCGTTGTTTAGCGCAAAGAAAACTGCAGGTACATTTCAGGCAAAGTCTGCGTATATAACCGGCAGCCCGCGTTCATTTAGTTAGGAACGCTCATAGGGTAGTTTTTTACGAGAGTAAGCGGGAAAAGCGGCCGCGCAAAAAAAAAAAAATAGCAATGGCTTAGCCCGGATATGCCAAGATATACGTAGCGTGAGCTAAGGTTCAGCTGGTTATTCTTAGGTTTCTGGTTGTCTAGGATTAGCTGATTATCATGCTTACTGTTGCTAAAACGATTTCCAAACCAATCCAATCCAGTCCAGTCCAGCCAGTCGAGTCCGGTTCGGTCCAGTCCAGTCCAGTCCAGTCACTGCTCCTCGCGCATGGCTCCTCCCGCTGCACGGCTAGAGTGACCTAGGCTATTCTAGTACACTCTAGCACGGCTCTCCAGGAGCCACGCGAAACGGCTGTCAAGCGGCTCCGGCGCAGCGTCAGACTTGGCTACTGCGCAACGGAGGCTCACAGCTGGGCACGCGCCGGCGCCAGTGCGTCCGCCACGGCTACGACGTCACTCCTCTGGAATGCGCAGACTGGCGAATGTGCAGACTCAATTCTCTACGCACCCGTACTCCAATTGAATTGCAAATCCAATCCAATCCAATCCAATCCAAATCCAAGCCAATTCGATCAAATCCAATGCTCCTCGCGCTTGCACACAGCGGCCCTTCAATATCCACGCGAAACTGCTCAACCTCAGCCAGTATAGCTTACGCTACAAAATAGAGAAGAGACTCCATGCAAATGGAAGAAAACAAAACGAAAATTGAGGAAATTAGCAGCTCGTGTAACAACCTTAAAAATAAACACAAGAACTCCACAAAGAACATACAGAGAACTGAACTGACCCCAAACACAGACAACCATTTAGTTAGCTCACCTGTGGGATGCAAGGAGAAGCCCCAAGAAAAGATGGAATCAAAAGAAAAACAGGAAACTCAAACAAAGAATCAAAGAAATCACGAGACAAGCAAAGGAATGGGGAGACCAACTATCCGGACAAAACTGGAATAATTTCTGCGAGTCGCTCAAAGGAACCAGGAGCACATCTAGAACATCTAGAACACGGGCTATTGGCGGTGAGCGCGACCACGGGCGGCGCTGCGAAGCGCGCCTCCGTGACGTCGGCTTAGGGATTATCGCATTTGTCGTCTGCTTCACTCGGGCTCGCTCTCCCTGCGGTTTCTTTGCGCGCGGTGTACGTCTGATGCTTGTCCGCAGCACACTTTGCGTATGCATTACTTTTTATCATAACAGTAGACTTAAAATCGCATACACTAGCTCAAGGCGTGATTTGTAGTTTTAGATACCGCTGCGGAAGAAATATTGCCGGCGTCGCCCCATTCCTTGCGAAGCTGGTCCTATGCGGAGCGCGAAGGGTCGGAGCTAGGCGTCAGCTTATGTATTCAGCAATCTTTGGAACAAAGGGAACAGCCAGCTGCTAATAACCGACAACAGCTGAAATTCAAGACCAAAGCAAATTCCAGCCCTTCGGGGCTTTCGGCTTTGGCAGAAGGCATTTAATCGCATGTAAAGTAAAATAGTTTTCGCATCCTTACCGAAAGCTCGAAAGTATTGTATCACATCACTTTATGTTGTCACTGCATGAAAGTATGCCGACACGCATTATGGGCCGCCAAAACGGTAGGTTGAATTCCAAATAACCTACTGTGCGTATAAACGCGTGCTGACTTTATACCAGGCTTCTAATCAGTATGGAGGATTTCTACGGTAAAAATGCAGTAAGACTATGTTAGTCAGACCTGGAGGGATATTTCGGTACATTTCCCAGAGTCATATCTTTTCAATATTCAGATCGTATAGTAAAACTGCACCCAAGAAGAGGAGGAGGAGAAGGAGGAGAGGTAGGAGAAAACTTTTTAACGGTGAAATCTAGCTGGTTAGTGGTCGGGGTCCTCAGTCCAGGACAAGAGAGTAACAGTAATTTTCCTCAATTCATAGCATGCCCTCCAGAGTAGTCCAGGATTTGTTCTTTACGCCTGGAAGGGTTGGAAAACAATGAAGAGCTGCTTGGACATACTTATCGGTTTCGATTATTTTTATAGTGGAAACCGGCACCTATACTATTTATTGCGTTTGTGAGCGAGTATATGAAGCCGTCAACACCGTAATAGTTCGTTATGATAATGATGGTTAGTATTGAAATTCGGGGCACAAAAGCCGCCTTGGAGTACTCTGGACAACGTTGTCTGCGCCGTTTCGCGGTGGCGTAGCACAATTAAACTTCCTCATTCTACTTGCATGCAAATAAACACACGCTGCGGATAGACACCTTCTAGCACGCCACCGCGTAACGAAAGCCAATTTGTGAAGAACGTTATGTATGGGTACAGCCTGAAGAAAATATTCCCACAAACTTTATGAGCCTTCAAAATCTCCCCAAACTTCCTAATAAGGCGTTTGTGGCGGTGCAGAAAAATAGAAGCATTGGACAAAAAAAAAACATTCATCTGATACAAGCCAACAACAATGAAAGAAATAGAAGACAGCCGCTTTATTTCCTGCCGTGTGATCAGCGTGTAGGGGACTCCTGTTTAGTGCGTAGCATTAGACCGTTGAGTCTTCATAAGCGCATCTCAAACATACTTTAGGGAAGCCTACGCATTTTGAATACTTATCTAGAAGCTTTGAGCACTGAACCTCGTAAATAAGCTAGAAAAGACGAATTGAAAACGATCGTCTCCCCGATGCTCTGAAGAAAATTGTTCTCTCTCTCCTTGTGTGTTGCGAACTTGTGCGCTATACAGCTTGAAATTATTCAGAGATGCCAGAAGCTGGCAAAAAAAAAAAAAAGTGCATTACTGGAAGTACGCTCTTTAATGCACTAAAGCATAAAAGCCGGCGATTCTGAGCACAGGCGCTGCTGCTCCGCACAAGCGGAGTGTAGTAGACGACAGCGGCGCGAATCCCTAAGCTGACGTCAGAGCCAGAGGGGGATAGGATATAGGGTATATGATATAGGATATAGGGGGTATAGGGGGGATAGGATATGATGTTGGCATTAACATATGTACGACACACAGGGCAAATTGACAAGGATAAATATAAAACACAAATGAATCAGTATTGAAAAAAAGAAAACAGTTGTTTTAGATATAAAATAAAATAAAATCGATTTGATCTTCTTATTTGTTTTGAGGTCAGATGGCAGCAAGCTCGACAATAATAGCTTGGTCCCAACCTACATAAAATTTAATTGTCCTTTCTTTCTCTCTTTTTTGTCGACGAATGATTCAAATCTCGTGACTGCAGTTGCGCAAAAAAGTTCAGAAAGCGGTGTAATGTGGCCCTACAATTGTGCGCCGTGGGGAGGGGAAGCTACTGATTATTTTAAACCTCCCAGGGATTCCCACCCACAGACACTTTTTCTGTGGCTGATAAGTTTTCTCGTTCTTTTTCTTAAACTACTTCAAGTTATGCGCAAGTTGATCAGCGCAGTCATAAATGCTTTTATACTCCTGTTTTTTTCTTTTATTTCTTAATGCCAGTGAAATAAAATATTTTTTGATATTGAACTAAGAGCTTCCGGGACAACAATCTTCGCCCGTTCAGCTTCGGCTGTCGACTCGGTGGGCCCCCCGTAGGTGCGCCACTGAGTTGAACCACAGAATCTCTTCGCAAACTTGCTTCATCCCAATCAAATTTAGGACAGCAAGTGCACAGCATCCCGCAAACTTTTGGACTACAACAACCTCTGCACGATTTCCTACTTTCCAACCCGACGCATAGGCTGGAAAAGCAGTAGGACCTCTACCATCTGTTTGAGCCTGCCGCTGTGTCACTAATCACGGCGCAGAATGTATTTGCTGCCTTGGCCGTATGATGGCGCGCGGCACTAAATGCCTCGACACCAATGGCATTGCAAATTTAGGACAAAATGTGCGGCAGTTATCAAAATATTAAGTAAGTGACATTAATATAAAAATAAAAATAACAAGGTTTGAATTTGCGTCATTAAAAAGTTTAATTTCTGAAACTGTTTAATTACGAACTGCGGAGCGCCGATCGAAGCCAGTTACCATCATGGCGGGCATCATGGAGGAAAGAAAAGCTTTTTTTTCCTCCATGGCGGGCATCAAAGGTAGCGTGAGTTGCAAGCGCTTTCGTTTTGCGATTTTCCTGTCTTCTTATCAGTGCATACGCCAGAGTAGAACAATGCTGCACGCTTATCTTTTTGAGATCACCGCATTTTAAGATAAAACTCGTAAGAATACGGGAAATATTTGCCTGGCGCCGTAGCGCTTTCTGTAAGGCAGATCAATAACGCGATGCTTGTTTTGGTGTCAAACATTCGAAGAAAAATAATGCGTTGCTTCACATGAGCCTGATTTATTATCGCTGATTGAGGACGAAGGCTCCAAATCTCATTATTTTTTCTGTTATTTTGTTGTTATATCGCGTTTTGGGGCCATGTTGCGGGCAGGTTGTCGCCTGACAGGTGAACTGCTGTTACCCCCAAACTGCTCGCCTTTTCTAGTTTCATATGACAAATTGCTAACTGAAACTTTTTCTCCCGTTTTGCCTTTCATTTGCATTCGCTCTACTGGGTGCAACCGACAGCGTAAGTCACTTTCTATCTTTTTTACCGTAATAATTCGATGAGTCACACGCATTTTTGACGTTGCTTTTCAGACACAGTGCGCACTTATTTTTTTCTTTTTGGCCGGGCACCTTATCTATCTACGCATACACCTTAAGCTCTTGGAAAAGAAAAATAGTAAATCGTTGCCTCCGAAGCCGCGGCGTGTTTTAACTGTAGGCGTGCCGTTGTCGTTGTGCGTTGCGTTGCTATCAGTAAGGAAGGAAAAGTGGTGTTTCTACGGACAATTTGCAAAGTGCCCATAAGTTCAGTCGCAGCGTAGGGAGGCACGGATTACAGTAAATTTCAAACCCGTAAGCAGCGAACAGTACGACCAGTGGGCGTTGGAAGATGGAAGTATGGATAAGGTTGGTGCTGAGCTTAATTGGACGCCCGAAAGTATAGAAGTTTGTAGTTTATTTTAGCAGAGTGGTGTACATGGTCCCGAGGCTAAGGCGTTAAATTTAATTTAATTTAATTTAAGGCGTTTTTGCATTAAATTTAAGTGGAGGACCTTCGAGTTCGACAGGGCCATTTAAGTGCGAGTACACCACAAAGGTCAAGTGGCTTGTAAGTTAGCTGTCTGCAGGCTCGCAAGTGATGCTGCTGGCTACAAATGAACATATATAAGGTTTATACTAAGCCTCAAGTGACCATTGTGCTGTCCGTTGTCCATGACAAACTGTGAATAACCCTGACCTCTCCATCTTCTGTCCAGACTTGTTGCCCTTGCCTTCCTGGGGTCAGTGGGGATGACCCTACTGGTGCTGGGTTGTGCACTGCCACAGCCCAGGTGAGCAAGACGACCAGTTTCATTTTTAAAGAATATATTTCGAAATGTGTATTCAATGGTGGTGTACTTCCGCTTGCCAATCGTCTGCTTGCGCAGAAACCTACCCTTGGTTGCCTATTATCAGGTCTTTTCATCTGCCTTCAGCCAATCAGGGACCGCTTAAAAAAGTTACACTGGGAAATAAACAAAGCTCAGAATTTTGGCACTGCAGAAAACCACCGCGATAAAAATGTATTGCTGCGATGCTGTGGTTCCACAACGAACTAAAATTTTATTTAAATCTCGTTCTGCAGGCCTGCATAATAATGCCTTGTAGGTGACGAGACTATTTCTCAGCTCGAAGCTAGTTAGGTTGCGGAGCTTTCTGCAACTCAACTAGATCACTTACACATGCTTCCCTTCTGTCTGCCACCCGTCAGCTAAATTAGCAAACACCTGGCAGGTTGCTGCCTGGCCCTAGGTTGCAGCAACACCGGGTGTTACTTCAGAAACATTGCTGGAGCCAGATCGCACAGCTTTTCAATGAAAAGAGCATGGTGATAACTATGTGGCAAAGGGATACTACAGCAGTTGCTTGTCTCGCCTCTGTTGCGCCCCTTGCCTGTTTGTACTTTCCTTTTATTTCATCAACAAGGCCGCACTGACAAATCTCTGAGGTGCTCTATAGAAGGACGACAAGTTTGGCTAGTTGGTTGAAGTTCGACATTTTAAAAGCAACGGGAAGGAAACAGGACAACAGAGGAAGGAACAACAGCACAGCGCTGAACTCACAGCTGAAAGTTCATTAGGAAGCAATACATATTTACTCGATTATGAGCACCCCTTGATTCTAAGCACCCTCCCCGGCCTTTGGGAAAAATTTGGAAAAAAAAAAAAAATGCATGCGAATCTAAGCAACCATTGCAAGGTGGATTTCAGACGCGTGGAAGCGGGCGCGAGTTGACGTTGTGGCCAAGTCATTTATTAAAGGGACACTGAAGTGATATGTAAACATTGCGGGATTACTAGCGCAAATTGTAGTCCGGAGTCCCCAGGCCATGTTTCGACCACTCTAGGCGCGTTTACGCGATTTTATTTAGTAGAAAAACTAATTCAAAACGCTGTCCTCCTCTCTTTACGCTCGCCCATTTTCTGTGGCGTTTTCGTGTGACGTCAGGAGGGGATGAGCTGGCAATTGGCTGCGCCACGGCTGCGCTACTGCACGGCTCCCCGGCCGACAGAGTCAGTCGGCCCAGCGTTTCGTCCGCCGGCCGCCGGCGGGTCGTCGCAATCAAGGAGGTTAAAAAAAAAAATTGCTTGGTCGCAATTCGTTCGCTTAGTTGAAACGAAGCCAGGACACGTTTGTGAATGGAAGAATGTGCCTTTCTTTACTTGGTTTGTTTGTACAGTGTATCTAGCTCCAAGTCAAGGTCGCTTCACACAAGCGCTGCACATGCGACGCTTCGCTGACTGGTACGCCAGTAGGAAAATATAAGGCCTCTTGAAGGCGGGAGAAGAGTCAGCGAAGTCAATATAGGTACTAAGCAAATAAAATCAACTGATATTTTTACCATACAGCGTGAAACTAGGGCGCGGGAAGCACTTTTTTGCGCTGGGCGAACAAGCACAGCGGTCAGCAGCACGACTACGCATCTGCGAACGCTTTTCCGTCTACGAAATGCAATTGCTAGACGTGAGCTACTGTGGAAACTCGGGCGACGCTTACTGCACGATCGCAGTACAACAAATAGTCACCTAAGCGGCTTGAAATGCCAAAACTAAATAAAAGTGTAAACCGGTTGTACAATATATACCCTATATTAGCAATGCTTTCGCGTCCCGCTCCGTAGTCTAGCAGTCTGGGGCGCTAGGAATTCACCGCAAATCTTTTGCGAGTCACTAGTTCGAATCCCCGCGGGGACGTGCTTTTTTTTTTTTTCTTTGTAAGTTAACTTTTTTGTTTTCCCTCGATGTTTTCTATATTGAGTTCACCTTTTTTGGGGCCGCAACGTTCATGGCTACACGAACTAGTTCACAAAACGCGCGCAGGCTGGCACTGGCGCGCTAGCGAGTTCTCGTTGGCGTGCTGTTGCCATAAGCACCGACTGCTTGCAGGCAGTGGGCACAGGCCAGAATCAACAGACCCTTGGCCTGGTGCGAACACGCTTTTTACGATACAGGCGTGAGGGAGGCAAGCTCCAAATATGGGGGAAAAGCGCATGACATTTGGGCGTCTGCGGGTACGCGGAGGGCGTTCATGCACTGCGTAGGTCTCGGCTAGTGAATGCTACGACTACAAGCCGTCCTGGGAGGCTTATCTTGTGCATTTTACAGCCGACAACATGGCAGAAGCGCGGTACGATGATTACTGAGATATTGAGAATGCCCATCCAACAAAGCCCTTGGTTATGTTTTACAGAACCGAAACCGAAACCGAAACTTGTGTGATTGCTAACCTTGGGCATCGTCCAATCACGGCGCCCCTCCTCTCAACGTCACAGCCTTAGTTGGTGCGGCCGCCGCAAACCGCGCATGGTAGTTTTTCTTCTTTCGCGCTTTGTAAAATAATTACCGATTTGTCAACCGGATAAACGATGAAAAGTGTGCTAATTTGAGCCAGTCTACGCAGTGCAAGCAAAAACGGGAGCTTGACAAATTCACTTCAGTGTCCCTTTAAGCTTTCAATTACAAACAACCTCAATGGATCACAAGATAAATCACCAGCTGGGGGATAGTGAAAGTGGCGGCCCAAGCTGCACAAAGGACTCGAGTGGCAGTGAGGGTGGCGACTGAGTGTCAGACGTTAAGCAGTGGGTTCACTGTCTGTATCTATTTTTCGGTTGAATATTGGTCAAGTAAAGCGTTGTTCCTTGTGCCCGTCTTGTCCAGAAATGGCCACGGAAAAAAAGGGGCGAGGGGGGCAGGTAATTTTGGTTTTTCGAATCTAAGCACTTTGAGCATCGCGATCTTGGGGAAAAAAGGGGGTGGTTAGAATCGAGTAAATGTGGATAAAAACAGCCTGAAACGTTGATCTATGATGTGTGCCCCCCCTTTGCGAAACTGAGGCCTGGTGTGTCCATGTTGCCGTGCGTGCAGCAATTGGTACCCCTTCTTCGTGGTCCTCTTCTACGTGCTGTCGCCGCTGCCGACATTGATTGCTCGCCGCTACAAGGAGGACATGGCGAGCTCGAGCGCGGCGCAGGAGCTGGCCTACTTCATCACCACGGGCATCGTCATCTCGGCCTTTGGCCTGCCACTGGTGCTGGCACGGTCGCCGGCGGCACCCCACGCGGTGGTGAGAGCGACAGCCTCCTTTCACTACAAGCATTGCGCAACATGCACCACCCGGGGTTCTTTACTATACGCCGGTTGCGACACTGCACTTGAAGGAGCCACGAAGAGAAAATACAACTTCGTTTAGTTTGAAAGAACTAGGATTCCGTATCTCACTCAGCTCCATTACAGCCGCAAAATATGTTTTTTTAATGAAAAAAAAAAGCAAGAAGTATTTAAAAACTTTCAAATTTTGTGCCACAGTGACGTGTTATGAGCAAGAATGACTTCATACGGGCCAACAATAAAACGTAATTTTCAGTGCGTTAACAGCACGTTAGCATTCTAGTGATGCGATCAAATGGAACTAGAGGCCCCATTACAGACGTCCAGTCATGTGTCGTCGCGACAGGTCAGTTAGGCGGCCGCCAATCGCGCAAACAAGGTTCCGTAACGTCATAGAAAAGTTGCGGGAAATTGGCTAGGGGGCCGCGACTGCTTCACACGTTTTCTTTCATATCTCCGTTATTTGTTCGAAGATTGCGATGATATTGGTATCATTGTTATCGGGACTACGCAGTCTTTCTAATAAACCCAACTTGTATTTTGTCTTCATGGCTTCTTTAAGAATTGGGGCGGTGTGGGCCCCTGCTTTGTTGAAGCTGAGGGTCATTGTTGCAACACCTAGGGGACAAAAGCTGGACGTTGCGAAGCATTTACTGAATAGCACAACTCAATAATGCAAATTGATTGATTGATTGATTACGAGGTTTAACACAGTGACGCTACACAGGGGACGAAACGTACCATAGTGGAGTGCTCCGGATTAATTTTGACCACCTGGGAAGCTTTAGCGGGTGCCGAAATCTCAAGCACATGGACGTTTGCGTTTACATCGGAAAAGCAGCTGCTGCGGCCAGGAATTGAAATTGTGTCCTTGGGCTCAGCAGCACAACATCTTAGTCAATGAGCCATAGTGGTGGGTGCAATCAATAAAATGAAGCTTGCTTTTCAAATTAGGAAACATTAATAGGGTTAGCCTAGCATTGTCCCGGAAGAAGAAGGTGTATGACAGCTGCATCTTCCCGGTACTCACCTACGGGGCAGAAACTTGGAGGCTCACTTAAGATATATCGAGGATGCCTCGGCGAGCAATGGAACGGGAGGCGATAGATGTAAGATTAAGGGACAAGAAGAGAGTGGAGCGGGTCAGGGAACAAACACATGTTAGGGTCATAGTAGTAGAAATTAAGAAGAAGAAATGGGCATGGGCAGGGCATGTAATGCGAAGGCACGATAACCGTTGGTCACTAAGGGTAACAGGATCCCTAGAGACGGCAAGCGTTGCAGGGGGCGGCAGAAAGTTAGATGGGCAGATGAGATCAAGAAGTTTGCGGGGATACATCGGTTGCAGTTAGCACAGGACTGGGATAATTGGAGATCTATGAAAGAGGCCTTTGCCCTGCAGAGGGCATGATAGGCTGGTGATGATGATGATGAATTTAGGTAATCTTTCTTCCATGGCTCCTCCTTTGATTTACAACATCAGCTGGAAGCACTTTAGTACTACTTTAACTTTCTGCCAAGAAATGACAGGATAGTCAACTTGCTTCATGCTGCCTCAGTGCACGGGCCAATTGCCGACTGGCTTTTGATACATGGGTCCTAGGGGAAGTTTCACAACTGGTGCATACTATTAAGTAACTCGGGTACCAACTACGTATGCATTGCTATGCAGTCGAACTAGTTTATAACAGCACTCAAATGAATTGAAGAGTGTGACAGAATTCCGTCTAACCAAAAGTGTATATTTGAAGGAAAAAAAAAAAAAAAGAATGCCGACCAGTTTAAAAAAAAAAATAGTTCTTGAAGTTTTTGGCATTTAGGTGGTTAGGTAGGTTTATAATTAATAAATTGAAGAGTAATGGTGAGATTACCAAGCCCTGCGGAGTGCCCTTTGTGGCGACACCAAATTTATTGCTCCATAATTTGCCAAGTCCCACCCACCACTTTTAACGTAGACTTTGCTCAAATAAGCCACATAATTAGGAAAAAAGGGAATGGCCATGCGACCCGTCAGCTCATGTCCCGCAACAGAACCCGATTTTTTCCCGTCCTATTCCTTGAAGTCGTGGCTTCCGTCGCGGAAGGGAAAACATTGTGAGCAAGGCTTCCATACTAGAAACTGAAACGTTAGGAACAATTTTTTGGACTGGTCAGTGTCTTGTTTTTTTGTTTTGGATGTTTAAATACCGTTAAAAAAAAAGTTGTAACCAGTTATTTTTGCAGTTAACCTCTGCTACAACTGAAGAAAGGGGTCCATTTGGCCGTAACATCCAACACCAGTCGTGCCCGTAGCTTTGGAGCATTACACTATGAAGCAGAAGTGAGGTGTGCAACACCCACCTGCCGTGACTTGTACTTTGCTTCGATCACGTGTTTACTCTTTTATTGCGCAGTGCAACTTATCATTGAAATTTTGGGATTTAACACTCCTAAGCTACACCTTGGTTATGATGTGTGCTGTAGTGGAGGGCTTTGGACTAATTTTGACTGTATGGGAATCTTGGAAGGGGCCATGCAAACAAAATACAAAAAAAAATACAAGTTTGTTTTAGTCGAAATATTTCGTGTTTTATAGTGCCCATAACACTTGTCCGGCAGCAAATGATGCCGTCTTTACTGAGAAATTAATCAAATTCTCCCGCCATATCGTGTGTTTTCGGGACGTCAGCAGCGAAGTCTTAAGTGCGCGCATTCAAACCAACTTCCACTGCGTCATTCAGCTCTGCAGCCTTGCTTGCCGTCAGTCCTCCCAGGTGGCACTACCATACTGATCCATGGACCGTTGTCTGCCGTCGCTTTGTTTTTGACTGTATTTGCACCTGGCTTGTTTTTGTGACAGCAGAAAGTAATCGTTTCGTGAAACACGGGGTATCCTCGACAAACAGGGTCACGCAAGACAACGTCGCTTTCGCCAATCGGCCAGAGTCGTGTAAGACAACTCTAAAGCGGCGGACTGCTGTGCAGCCAAAACAAGCATAGTGCACCCAGTAACAACAGCAGTGCGCGTCGATACTTTTATACTTACGCGTATTTTCGTAACTTTCATTGTTTACCCCACCATTCTTACCGCTGTCAGATAAATATGCAGTACATTTAAGCACAAATAGCTCCTTCGGCAAGCTAATAAGCCTTGCCTAATTTGCATTTGCTTTTGCCGGCCTCAGCCAATCGCGCAGCTGGGCGCATGTGACATCATAGGTTCTGTTGTAGGAAATGAGCTGGTGGGTCGCATGGCCGTTCCCTTTTTTTACTAATCGTATAGCTTATTTGAGCAAAGTGTGTGTTAAAAGTGGTGTCAGTATGATTCTCACGAGGCAATCTTGCGAATGAACCAAACTTGTGTTTTGTCTGCATGGCCCCCCTTAACATGCGCCGAAAAAATCTCGACACGTGAATTTTTGCCTTCCGCCTTCGTGGCCGGGATAGAACCGGCGTCCTTGGGCTCGGCAGCACGATGCCTTAGCCACCGAGTTTCTTCCCTTTCCCCGCACAGATCCAGTGGAGTGCGTGCGGCCTCGTTCTGGCCGGCAACGTCGTCGTCTTCATCACCATCCTCGGTTTCTTCCTGGCCTTCGACAACGACGAGGTCGACTACAACATGTGGTGAAGCGAGCAGGGCGTTGCGACGGCGGAACTGTCCAGTGCGCCTGTGCCAGTGGACTTGAGTGGCGCACGCTGTACATAGTGTATGAATAAATTCGCCCACCTCTGATCCCTGCCATCGGCCCCCTACGCACCTGCCCCCCGGTTTTGCCCCAATGGGACAAGAACGACGTGGAAGAAACAACGCCGGTTGTATGTCCGGGGAGTTGTTGCTGTTATCTTGGGATTTCGTCCTGTGGTGATCTCTGCTGTGGTGTCAATGTCTCGTGTTTGTTCCATCTTGAAGCTGACATTGCTGTACGGCTGGTAGGGCGCGAACATCCGATTTTTAAAAATAGTGCCTAAATCAATCTCAAGCCGCTGTATCTGAACTGATTTGGTTGGAATTGTACAGCATTGCTAAAGTGGATGTTGCGGAATGGTGGTGATGATGATAGCCCAAAAATAAGTGGCGCGAGTTGTTCTGGCAAACTGAGGGGGATTGGCCAAGCAAGCGGGGGGGTTAATTTAGCCAGGCAAATGGGTCGCTGATGCTTTTGTGCAGTTTGGCAAACTTTTTTTAACCAGGCTGATGACAGAGAAGAGAAGATAAATAACGTTAATGTGTTGTTGTGCAGAAGAAAGTGTGTGACTGGAACCAAAGTAACTGCCAAGGTTTAGTTGTAGAGCACGAAAAATGCCCTATTAGATCTGAATCTTCCTTTCTGAAGTTGGTCTCAAGTACGCGAACTCTAATGCCAAGATGGCTGCGAACATGTGCGACACCAGCTTTGATGTGGCGAGACCTGTAAAAATATTTTTTCGTATTTGCCACAACAGAGTCTGTCTGGTTGTTACCAGCAGCCAGAGCTCACTTTTTAAATTTTTTTTAGTTAGAACCAGTACGTTCCGAACGAGTTTTGTCACATGCTTTATCTCCTTCTTCCAGTTCCCCTTGCAAATTGACCAATGAAGTTCCATTATATCCGTTGTTCTGTGATTTCAGTAACTTCCAAATTCTAGAATTTGTGACTCGACTGTACATCCTTTTTTGTGAAGTTATGCTACAAATCTGTCGCAATGCTTGCAAATGCTACAATGTTTTTACAACGTGTAAGTAGTTGCTATTGAGTGGAGTTTAGCACCAGTAGTTTTGTTTATCAGCATTTATTTGCTATGCGCATGGTGGCACCAACATTTTTGATGTTTCGTTTTTGCGAGTTGTGTCTGATAATTTAATGAGCATATTTTTCTCGGAGCAACTTGTGCTCCCGTTATAACATGCTGTAGACATGCACAACTTGTACTGTTGTTTAGTTTAATAAAATTTTGTGCATGTAAACGACGAGGCTTGTATTCAAGAGTAGTATTCACTGCACTGAAATGCCAGGGGCACACTGCTCAGCTCATTATTTATCGCTCAGGCCAGGGAGGCATTTTTTGTGTTACAGTCCATTGCTTATCTATGCTAGCCACAAACTAATCCTTCGGGATGGAAGCATGGTCCTTGTGACGCAAGACTGGGCTGTGGCTCTTGGGTTTTTATTTTGCTGATACATTAAAATTTAAAATGAAAACTCGGGGAAGGCTGCTCATTTCGTAACAAAAAAAAAAATACGAAGGAAGCTCACACTAACGTGCAAGACTTGAAGGTAGCGAAGCTATATGCAACCTTTGCGACCATCACCACGGTTTAAGGTTGCAGCCGACTTGCTTCTTCGCTGCCGCAATGATCTTTACTCCATCATTGTTGCTAAAAGTGTGAGCTTCCTTCAATTTTTTTGGAAGTGATAATCACTGGACATCACAGTGGAGGAGCGTACGCTATGACGCGTCTTTCTCGTTCCGAGCAAGTGTTTGCATCATTGCAATAAACGCTGGAGTTTTTTATTTATGGCCAGTCTTGGCCAATCTCCCTAAGTGGGTATGCTTGGCTTGGCAAACGTGCACCGGGGACGCTGGGCGGTCGCCACAAGAGAGAGAGCAAACTTAATTCCTTTGTTCAGCAGCTCACGCCCAAGCCACAGAGTTACGAGTCCTCACATATACACACGAGCGCTTGGCATTTTCTTGGTTTTTTTACCTGCCGGTCGGCCACCGCAATCTTGGCCAATCTCCCTAAGTGGATATGGTTGGCTTGACAAACAAGCGGGGGACGCTGGGCGGTTGCGAGGTCGCCGTGAGGTCCACGCTCATGTGCACATGCTCAGCAATTTCTTGGTTATTTTTAACTGCAGACACGAAAAATTACAATTTGCTGAACAGCTTCGCCGTTCAAAGGTATGACCCGTGCCTCCGTACCTAGCTTATTGTGTGGCTCAAATCACTCGATTACGACGGCTATTGGAGTAGCCAAACGAAAGAATAAAAAAAGAAAAAGGTCAGTGATGTAAGAAAGCCTTGCTACACTCCATTAGCACTTTGGTACAATATGCAATACAAGTGACAGCCAGAAACCTGAACGCAAAATGCAAAAATCTTGCAACACATGCATTAAACAGTGCATGCCAGTCTGTACTGTTGGTTGTACTGCAAGAATACAGTTGAAGCTTCTCCCAGTCCTCTTACCATCAACCGATGTTGCTTTGTCAATGTATTGATTGATTGAGTGTAGGGTTTAACGTGCCGACGCAACGCAGGCGATGAGGCACGCCGTAGTGGAGGGCTGCGGATTAATTTTATCCACCGGGGGATCTTTAACGTGCGCCGAAATCTCGTACACACGGGCGTTTTTGCTTTTCGCCTCCATCAGAAAAGCGGCCGCGGTGGCCGGAAATCAAACCCGCGACCTCGTGCTCAGCAGCGCAACGCCTTAGCCACTGAGCCACCGCGGCGGGTGCTTTGTCAATGTAAAATGTTCTGCTATGGACATGCATTTCTACCAATCTGGATACAAATTAGGCTACAAAATTACTAATTTTGGTTTTACATGTGCAAACAAAGCACCCCTTCGAAATGTGTCCGCAACATGAAAAAAGTAACGTGTTGCGTCTGCACAAAAATGTGCAACTGGTGAGGCCAAGGCATTTAACTGTTACAACAGTAAATTCAGTTGAATGCCACCTATACGCCTCGAGCTTTGCGATCGCTGCGCCACCTGCCGCCGCTTCTCCGCAGAGTTGACGGGATTAGCGCTGTGCGGCCCATAGGGGCTCATGCAGTGTTTTGGTTCTCTTTCGCTTCTTTTTGCCCTTCCAAGCACTACAAAATTTGTTATGGTGACGTCTGTAAGTAAACAGTATGTTTTGGGCACTCCAAAAGCCGCTGCGTCTTGGTAGGGTGCTCAAACATCAACAATAGCTATCCGGGAACGCGGCTCTGTGTCCTTCTCGGCCGCTGTTACGGGTGTCGGCGACGGCAGCAGCACACCACCACTGTCACCTCCGAATACGTCCGGCACAAGTGAATTTTATTGTCGCCTCGCTTAAACCTGATACTGGCACAGTGAGAGGTGTGTTTTGTTTTGTAGCGCGGACAACGAATGGGGCCTCATTACGAATACATGCGTCGTAGAAAAATATATTTCGGGGATGCGATTACTCAATACCTGATAACTTGTGCCTTTTATAAGAATATAAGCCAGGCGAAAATGTTAAGTATATTCCAAGCCTCTGCGTCGTGAAAGATGTACACTCGTGCCTTATAGCAAGAACCAAGAAAAGTGAATTAAACCACTGAAAAATTAATGGTCTGCAAGTACGGAAGAAACAAAATAGCTCGGACAGAAATGGAAAAAAAAAAAAAAAAAAAAAAAAAAACCTCAGTGCAGCTTCTGAAATGCTAAAGACGTTCGTATAAACTAAAGCCGTGTAGGACTTACAAGACCAACTAGTGTGCGAAATGCACTGCTATTTCGCGAGACATGGGGAGGGGGGAGGGGAGGGGGACACTTACGTATCGTTGTGTACGATTGCGGAGCGAAATCAAGGAAAGAACGTTTTAGTAATCACACACACATGCTACTCGTTCACGTCACTCTAGTTTTTAGACTTCAACTAACAGCTGATCCCTTGGCGAACGCATTTTTTGAGGTATACAAGTTCAAAACTGATAAAAGGTTTCGTTAGAAGAGCGGGATATCTGATAAGGCCTTCTGATTTCTGTTTGTGCTAGATTTGCAGGCTACCTGCGTCATATGACTATGCTTCGAAGAAACGTTTAGTCGCGATCAGGCACTACTGTAGAAGCCCTTCTCCGGCCTGCTCGCGGAGGATATATGTAACATATGAACGTTTGCGGGCGCTCAGCTCACGGCAAGACGCCCCAGGATTATTTTTTTGTCGTGCGGTGATCCCGGGTATAATTTTGGATTATCCATCGTACTTATTTCGTAGAATGTTTGTGAAATTTAGGTCCAGGGTAGTGATCAATATCTGAGGTATGATATCGGCAAGCATAACTGGCGTTCTGTCAGGTATGAGCGCTCCACTAGGTTATATAAGCGCACAAGACTGATTTACATCGTAGTGTATAGCCATGGCATGACCATCTGGGGATATTATGCTTACGGAGACACTGTTAGTAAATTTCAGGGCAGTGGAATCACAATCATCTCCATATGCATATCCTGGTTTTGCGACGCCGACCTGTGACGCACACTTGGCGCTTGTACAGACCGACTTTACGAGACTAAGATCGCGTCACACACATTTACACTCTCTTAAACACACCACATTTGCGAACAGAGTGACTGCTCCACATAAATATGTATTTCCAACGCCTACAAACGGTAAATCTCAGTCGTGAACGGGCCCCGAAAGCAACGGTGACAGTGGGGAGTGGGCCGGCGACTCCCGCGGCTGCTTTCGAAACGGGCCGCTGGGGGATTTCAGTGGCGCCCCTACAGGCCGCGCTCGAGGCGTATACAATCAATGAACAGTTCAAACAAAAAAAATTGGCGCAGTTTTTACTCGTGGTGCAAGGCTGGAGAAACAGCAGTGTTGGGGCCTCTCTCCATCTGCCGGAGACCCGGCTGCGTAATTCCAAACGCTTCGCTGCACAGAGAATCCACGTGACATGTCTGTTCGTGTGATGCAGACGGTAATTAAACGTGGTCATTGGCTGCATCCCAAATCTAAAGCGATGCAAAACATACCAAATCAGTATTATTAACAAAAAAAGACGCGTAGGTTTGAGTTCAGAAAAAAAATTTAATTTGTTAAAAAAATTAAGCAATGAGACAGACCTGCTGGGGCTCGAACCCAAGGCGTCAGCAGGCGCTCAAAAGAATAGTGCGCGCAGTGACATCGCACATGTCACGTGGGTGCTCTGTGCAGCGAAGCGTTTGGAAACACGCCACCCGGCTATGCTCTTGCATCATCATCATCATCCCACTAGGTCCACTGCAGGACAAAGGCCTTTTCCATCGACCTCCAACCACTCCTGCCTTGTGCCGCTCCTTACTCTGTCCCTTACTCTTCCTTACTCTGTCCCGCCATCGAGTAATCGGCCTTCCTCTTTTTCTAGGCCTGTTTTTCGGTGTCCACTGTCACCCTGGTAGTCTACTGACTGTCATTTCATCTGACCACGTGGCCAGCCCAAGTCCATTTCTTTTTCTTTTTTTTTCCAAAACCATCTTCTACCCTAGTTTTTTCTCTGATCCAGGAGGCCCGTTTCCTGCCTCTAAGTGATTATCCAGTCATTATTTGTTCCTCGGCCCGTTGAGCCGACCTACGTTTGCTACGGCAAGTTTCCGCTCCTTAAGTCATCACCTCACGTTTATTTCCGAGCTTGCCGCTGAACGTTCTCCACGAGACTGGCAGGCCCAAATCGTTCTGCCCACAGGCTTTCACATCTATCCCAAGGTGGACCACGCTAGCACCCGCTAAAATCCGCGGCCAAGTCCAAAGCCAACACCCGCGCTATGAACCCAAAGGAAATTCTGTGCGCCCGGAATGCGATGATAACTCAACCGGATAGACGCCGGTTTCATAACGCGAGAGACACAGGTTCGATTCGAACCATCGGAAGAGTTCTTTTTAAAGAGGATAGGCGGTAGTCTTTCTTTTAGCACAATTATGCACCAATATTGCCAAATTTTGTTATGGCGTGAAATGCTTCAGTAACATCTCTAAAGCGGAAATCTCTGCGAAAAGGGTTTACGACGCATAATAATGTTTTATTGGTCATTCCTCGCTCTATGTGCAATGCCCCATACTTAAGGCATTTGAGGTGTATTCCGCAATAAATTCAGAGTCAGACACTGTAAAACCCTCACCACTGTCTCCACCTGAATCCAGCATGACACCGACATCCTCATCACTCACGCTTGCAGGAGAAAGCCGCTCCACAATCGAGCACCGATAGGGTCATGTTTCTTTAACGCACGGTAAACACAAGGCACGCATTCTGCCATCTAGTGTGCAAATTCTCATCCGATAAAAGTGCCAATGACGAAACCTGTGCTGCCATCTATGCTTCGCATAAAAAAGCACCATTCGACGAGCTGTGCTCGCCCAAAATCCTCTTGGAACATTGCGAAAGGCCCATGACGACCACAGGTCATTTCCGGACATAAAGAAATATCTAAGAAAACGTGTGACTAGTCTGAAAGTAGGATGACTGTATGGCCTGTAGTTTAAATAATGATTGCTCCTTTCAATGTTAGTAATTTGTTGTCTCCTGTATAAGATCAGATTGTAATTTACTATTTTCTGTTGTGTTCTCTGAAAGAAAGAACATTTCCCTTTCTAGGCTGTATTTGTATGCTCATTTTCTAGGTTGTATTTCTTGCCTGTTGGTTTTCTGGTTTTTGTACTTGTACGCTTATGTACTGGGTTGTATTTCTTGCCTGTTGATTATCTGGTTTTGGGTTAACTGCTTTCAGACGATACTGCCAAGCCTCGCACACAAGCCTCAGGGCTTATGCTGGCTGGATATGCACATGTATGTTTTTATTTGGACGAATAAACTTCGTATCTTATGTCGTCATGGGCAAAAAAGTGGCGACCACTCATGACGAGCCTAGGTCGTCATAAGCCCTTAATTAAGGGGTTAACTAGCAAAGAAGGAACACAAGCCATTACATAGCTTATATTTCCAGCATTGCCGCCCTCTCAGCTTCTTTATTTTGGTTACTGCGAAGTACAAATAATGCCATCGGATAAGAAAGAGGCGTCAGACAATGTTCGTTTGGTCCTTCACAGAATCTCACATGGGTTAATGCAAAGCACACCAAAAAGGAGGAAAAAAACACACAAAGTGCAGATGAGCCCTGAACTGGACACCACGTATTATTTTAAAGCATGCACACGCACTGGCTTAACTGGGAGTGCCACATGACTTGTCCAAAAGAACCTAAAATACTTTGCGGTAGTCTTATGTATACAAATAAAAAATCTCTGTTAAGCAAGCCAGCAGCGATGGCAGCTTCACCGGTAAGCTACAGGCGTCAGCGTCTCACTTGGCATCTTCAAAGTGCTTTGCGACACCTTCGAAGACCTGTAATGGGAACAGTGAAGTTATTCACTGAACACAGCCTTCCAACGGATTGTTTCAACGATTAGTGTTTCAAACAAGGGTGCAGCCTTCTGCTTTGCCAGTAACACACTTTGAAGGATATGCGTATCAGGGTGGTACGACGATAATTGAAACGCTTCAAACGTTTTTCCTGAGCGAACCGCCACTCTGTTCGCGCTCAGACTTCACACGAAGGTCGAATTTTGTGGTCTATTTTGTTTGGCACTGGGAACAACGACAGTAGGTACTTACCTGTTTATTCTAAAAAAGAATAAAAACGATTTTCGCCTGTGAGAAAATGGCGGCCCATCTGAACGTGCGAGCGAGTGCAAGCTGTTCTTGGAACGGAGGCGCCCCCTGGGGTATGCAGAGCGAAACGGACGATAGGGATTTACGGCAGGAAGGAGCCAAATGAGGTAGCAGACGATCAGGAAATGTGAAAGCTGGTGAGGAAACAAATTATTGGTAATGATGAACCGTTGGAATATTTTATTGTGATTGGTACAGGTAAGTACCCCCATTCCTCCAAGTGTCAAACAAAACAGACTGCAAAATGCGAATTTCGTGTGAAGTTTGAGTGCGAGCAGAGCGGCGGTTCGCTCAGGGAAAAAGTTTAAAGTGTTCCAATTATCATCGTACCACCCTGTACAAAGCACAATAGTTCGAGTCTTTCTCTGAGAAAGTTGTTGAGCCCATAAAAATTCAGAAATAAACCACCTGACTGAGACTGCGAGCACAGAAGTGAGAATTCCGAGTACGGCTTGCGGAGACCGTACTCATTCTTGGTTTTATCCATGATCGAGTACTCATAGTAGCTTTACAAAGCCTGCACCATTGTAGCTACTGTAGAATTTTCACATTTACCTGTATTGGTTAACATTTAACTACTTGTTTGTGGACAGTTCACACAGGTTAGAAGTGGTCACAATCCGCCAAGCCATAATGCTGTTACAGCCGACGTTATTGTAATGTGAAGCTAACCATAAAGATAACGGAAGGAAGACAGCACTGCTGAATAAACTTTTCCCACGAAAATAAAAAAGAGAGAAAGTTCGTAAACTGGACACACTCAAATCATGGTCCACACACTCTTGACTTCAATTTATTAAAGTAATTAGGCAACCCTTATGACTCTTTTTAGAGTCTTACAAATTCTTTGTTGTCAGCCAGGTCAGAAGTAACATTAGATTCTACTCCTCATTGGATTCAAAACTTCCAACCCCTCCAAATCCATTCCCTTTAACGATGTTCACAGCCCCCTGTGTAAGATGGACTTGGGGCCAACAGACGATGCTACAAATCCAAACTTTTACCACTTTGATGACAAGCAATACCTGCGGAATATTGATTGTTATGGGGCCACAAGGGAAGCTGTATTTGACACTGTGCAAGCCCACTATTGGCTGCCACGTTGTACAGACTGGTGAAACCTCGAAGTTCCTTCACTTTTTCTCGCAAATTTCCCAAGGACCAGAGTCCGAGAAAAACTAACCGCATTTTTTTTAGCCTAATAATTTTTTTTGTGGTCTAATAACTGACGTGCAACGTGTAGCAGCGAAGCTGACTGTGCCAAAAGCAGCTTCGTGACCCGTTTAGGTACACACCTGAAATAATGAAGTTCTTTGACTATCTATCCTGGACTCACCACGGACAGTTCATTGGCAGCACTCTTTTACCATAAAAGTACATCTTGAAAAAATTGGCGGCGTGTCTGTTCACTCTACTGCGAATTTCATCAAAACCCGATAGCCTTCACCACCTTTCACCATCACTGATGAGTGCCATGGTTAAGAAGCCACGAAGAGAAAATACAACTTCGTTTAATATGAAAGAACTAGGATTCAGTATCTCACTCAGCTCCATTACAGCCACAAAAGATGTTTTTTTAACGAAAAAAGTGAGAAGTATTTAAAAACTCAAATTTTGCGCCACAGTGACATGTTATGAGCAAGAATGACGTCATACGGGCCAACAATAAAACATAATTTTCAGTGCGTTAACTGCACGTTAGCATTCAAGTGATGTGGTCAAATGGAACTAGAGGCCCCATTACAGACGTACAGTCATTTGTTGTCGCGACAAGTCAGTTAGGTGGCCGCCAATCGCACAAACAAGGTTCCGTGACATCATAGAAAAGTTGCGGGAAATTGGCTAGGGGGTTGCGACTGCTTCACACGTTTTCTTTAATATTTCCGTTATTTGTTCGAAGATTGCGATGATATTGGTATCATTGTTACCGGGACTAAGCAGTATTTCTAATAAACCCAACTTGTATTTTGTCTTCATGGCTCCTTTAAGAGGGCACACTGGTCTTAACCCACAAAAGTTTATTTTTACAGTTATGGCGATGCAAATTGCGAGGCATACATAGTTTCTCATTCTGAATGCAGATATAAAATTTGTGTAAAACACTACTGCTCAAATTTATTTGGATTTTTATATTTGATTTTTTGACAGCTCTGGTAAAAAAAATCCCCCCCACCTCCCCGAAGGGGATCGTGCGGAAATGCGAATGCATTGGGTGCACCGATGAGTGCGGTGCGAGTAATTATTATGTAGAGAGGGTACGCGGAGAGGAGAGAGAGACCCGCGCAACACGCCCGCCCCGCGCGCGAGCTCTCTCTCCCGCCGAGCTCTGCGATGCGAGCGCCCTCACACGCCCGAGCGCGCTCCTCCTCTCCCCTTGCCCTCCGCTACTCCCGCCCGAGCTACCACCTGCTCCGGTTGCTAGGCGCGCCACAGCTGTTACTAGGGGCGAGGAGGAGCGCGGAGAGATAACACCTGCGAGCGCACGCCGACGGAGCAAGACAACCCCCAACTAAGAAATGCATTCGCATTTAAAGACTGTAGCGGCGCGGGTCCGCCGCGCCGAGACGACGACGACGAAGGCAGAACTACGAGGCGCGCGCTCACGTGCGCTCGCGCTGGAGGAATGCAGGCGCACGCCGACGGAGCACGACAACCCCCGACTAAGAAATGCATTCGCATTTAAAAAAACTGCTTGAAGGATGCAGCTGTACAAGGTGTCAGTGAAATGTGCACAAATCAAGGAGTGCAATGAGACTAACATTATCATTCTATCTGGTCTGTAGCAGAAGTTACAACCATTTGAAGTTTGGGCTTGAAAGGTGGAAACCAGAAAAACCGGTTCGGCCTTCCAAGCCCAAACTTCAAACAGTCGTAACTTCTGCTACAGATCAGATAGAATGACACCGTTAGTCTTATTGCACTCCTTGACTTGTGCACAGTTCACTACTACCTTGTTCAGCTGCATCACTCTGGCAGTTTTTTTTACAATGGCTGTCAAAAAATCAAATATAAAAACCCAATTAGCTTTGAACTCTGCCATTTTACACACAAACAAATTTTATATCTACAATCAAGATTAAAAACTACATGCGCCCCGCAATTTTCATCATCATACATAACTGTAAAAATAAAGTTTTTGATAAAAGATCCAGTGCCCCCTTAACCGCGTACACACCAACAAAATAACTGCCCCTTTTTTGCCCACTTTCCCGCACCAAGTAGTATTGTACTGCTGAAGAGCCACATTTTTTTGGTTTAGCAAGCACTTTCCGCATTTTCCTTAGGCAAGCAAGACTAGAGGCATGCCTACCACGTCTGGGTCGTTGCAGCTCGTGTCGGCCGTCCTGACCAGTTTGAGCTTGCTGTAGTAGTACACAATCGGCAGCGTTGCGTCGCTGTACGTCTGGAACCTGCACACAACAGCCCCGGCTATCTTCGTCAAATACTCAGACCAGACAGTCTATCTGGCCGGCTTCGTTAGGCAGCTAACCAAATGAACCATATTGTTTGTAGACAACACGTCAAAGTGACATGACAAGGATTCAAGCCTTGGCTTTTGCTCCCCGATGCAACCACACAGTAGTGTTGGCCACTGGCAATTCAGGAAGTGACATTAATATTGCCGACACGTGTTTTGTTCAAAATTTAGTAGGCTTCTTACAAGTGTTATAAAAAGAATTACCATTGCAGTTTATGAGATTACTGTGTAACTAAACTTAGATAAAAAAAATTAAAGCCGTTCCACTTAATGTGAAAGATGTCGGAAATGAGTGCAGAGCAGTGACTCACCATAATGGGCTGTAGCACTGTTATCCGCTCACTGCTAGCACCCAATGCAAATCAAATTTCCCGCTTTCACAGAGCTTTTTGCAGTATTTTTAGGCAGACTATAGGAAAATAACGTTTTTAAGAGGTTGAAATTTTGAGTGCAGTTGGCCTTTAAGACCTCGTTCTAATGAAGGTAAAATTTCCCCGCAGTGGGTATAACGAACTTTTTTTTTTCCCGCAACGAGCACTTACGAACAACCATTTTGGTACCTGTCAGATCAATGTCTTATAGCACACCACAGTTTACGTCCCATCACGGAGTTGGCAATTCAAAAAACTTGCATTCCCTAAGGGCCGCCAACTCTATTGTGCTGAAATGGCTACAAGCACCTGGCAACACCCGCGAGCGTGCGCGTCCCCCGACCTCCCCTTTCTTATGGACCCACTGTGTGCGTGGGGAGTGCCAAGCCGCCGACTGCAGCTTTGTTGTTGCTTGACGTTGCTTGCATGGGCATAAAGTTACTGTTTCTATCGGTTCGATCGTGAGAGCTCCCGCTGCCAGAAAGGAGATGGCCGACGGCAACGACAAACAGAAGCGCAAAATGATATAAATCGAGCAGAAGGCGGCTATGCTGAAAGCCGTACAGTGTGGTGCAAAAAAAAAGTGGTCGAAGGTTTCAGCATAGTGTTGAGCACACTACCGATGATTTTGAGCAGCAAAGACGCTGTCACCGGTGCTGTTGCACAGGCGTAACAGAAAGGTGACAGAAAGAAGCTGCGAGCCCCCGCCTTGGAAGATGTAGAAAAGGCGGTCATCAGGTGGCTTTTGGATGCACGAGCATGCGGCATTCCTGTAAGTGCAACACTGTTGCAGCGTAAAGGGAGGGATTTCGTGTGCGTCATGAGTAGGGTTGTTCGTTGTCGGGTTTTATATTTTTTAAAACCAGGGGGTAAAAATGGGGTGGTATTTTTCAAACTGGCAATCAGGGAGAAATCTTTTAGATGCGACGTTGAGAGGAGCATCTCTTGCCGGCGGCCCTGTCCTGCGTGCGTCCGTCGTCCGCGTCCGCACAGCTGCGTCTCTCCTCCGCTCGCCTCCTCTCCTCTCTCCGATAGCGAACACTCTCTCCCAACATCTGCGGTCGCGCTGCGCGCGGCTGCGCACTGTGCGCATGTGCAGTACTCTCTCTCTCCGCGGTCTCCTCTCCTTCGGGCGCGCTGCGCATAGAAGCGGAGAGCCGCGCTCCGGCCGGTCTCTTAGTCGACGGTCGTCCGCGCTTGCGCTTGCGCTTGCTCTCTTGCCGTACCAGACGATTGCTTGATGCGACGCCAATGGAACACCCTTCAGCGTCGCATCACACCAGGGTTCCCGCAAGGGGAGGTGGGCGTAATTTTTTTTTTTTGTAAAATTATTCCGAAATTTGGGTTCTTCCGGGTTGAATTTAGAGAAGTACTAAGTAATACCCTCTGTTTATTTTATCAGAAGGTATCACGAGCTTCTTAACTTTAACGCGTTAAAATTGGTGTTTGTCTCAAGCTGGTTATCGGGGAGAGGGTCCCATCAGGGCTTTCTAGCAAACACCCTCTGAAATTTGGCATTTGTTTGAAATGAATCAGTAATGATGACCGTTCATTCACTAAAAGCTGGCAATAGACCTTGTACACATCCTTCTTTACATACATTATCATCTGTACGCACAACATGTTGGTCTCCATTCGAGACATGTCCGATCGTTGAACGTATCTCAGCCGGAACAAATTTCTTTTGACATCACAGCTTCCATGAGCTAGGCACAACAATGTCAGTGCCACATCTGCCAACCTGCAGTAGCAAGCGGTAGAGTCATGCCAATACTCAATGAGTTGAAAAGCCATGTTTGCGGGGCTTGCTTCCAGCAAGTGCTGGTTAAAAGCGGCGAACCGTCAGCACACGATTGTGCAGATTGCTACTTTAAAAAGGTCCATTTGGGGAGAAATTGGGGTTAACCCGATTCCTGAAACATGTTCCGAGTGTAAAATTCGGGTAAAATCGGGTTTTTTCCCGGAAACGAACAACCCTAATCATGAAGAACGGTCATTTTGTGGCGCGTGCCGGCTGGTTGCAGCTGGTTCTGTAGTCCAACCACAAGGCTTAGACTACAGAAATTTTCCTGCAACGGCTGCGGGAGTGAGACAAGCAGCTGGGCAACCAGAACTGAAAGATCTGCCTCGTCCTGGACAACTGCCTGGTCTGCCACACTGCCACTGTGCTCAAGAATATCGAACTGTGCTTCTTGCTACCAGACTGCAGGGCAATTGCGCAAACCCTGAAGCAAGGGGTTATCACGAGCTTTTAGTCGGGCTACCGCAAGCATGCGACCAACTGCATTTTGCTCAATATGACCACAAACCATCATCATCATCATCAGCCTGTCTACGCCCACTGCAGCGCAAAGGCCTCTTTCATAGATCTCCGATTATATCCCAGTCCTGTGCTAACTGCAACTAATGTATTCCCACAAACTTCTTCATCTCATCTGCCCACCTAGCTTTCCGCTGCCCCCTACCATGCTTGCCCTCTCTAGGGATCCGCTCTGTTACCCTTAATGACCAACAGCTACCTTGCCTTCGTATTACATGCCCTGCCCACGTTTATTTCTTCTTAATTTCTACTAGTATGTCCTGAACATGCATTTGTTCCCTGACCCACTCCACTCTCTTTTTGTCCCTTAAAGGGACACTGAAGTGAATTTGTCAAGCTCCCGTTTTTGCTTGCACTGCATAGACTGGCTCAAATTAGCACACTTTTCATTGTTTATCCGGTTGACAAATCGGTAATTATTTTACAAAGCGCGAAAGAAGAAAAACTACCATGCGCGGTTTGCGGCGGCCGCACCAACTAAGGCCTTGACGTTAGGAGGAGGGGCGCCGTGATTGGACAATGCCCAAGGTTAGCAATTAAACAAGTTTCGGTTTCGGTTCTGTAAAACATAACCAATGGCGTTGTTGGATGGGCATTCTCAATATCTCAGTAATCATCGTACCGCGCTTCTGCCATGTTGTCGGCTGTAAAATGCACAAGATAAGCCTCCCAGGACGGCTTGTAGTCGTAGCATTCACTAGCCGATACCTACGCAGTGCATGAACGCCCTCCGCGTACCCGCAGACGCCCAAATGTCATGCGCTTTTCCCCCGTATTTGGAGCTTGCCTCCCTCATGCCTGTATCGTAAAAAGCGTGTTCGCACCAGGCCAAGGGTCTGTTCATTCTGGCCTGCGCCCACTGCCTGCAAGCAGTCGGTGCTTATGGCAACAGCACGCCAACGAGAACTCGCTAGCGCGCCAGTGCCAGCCTGCGCGCGTTTTGTGAACTAGTTCGTGTAGCCATGAACGTTGCGGCCCAAAAAAAGGTGAACTCAATATAGAAAACATCGGCGGAAAACAAAAAAGTTGAGTTACAAAAAAAAAAGCACGTACCCGCGGGGATTCGAACTCGCGACTCGCAAAACACTTGCGGTGACATACCTAGCACACCAGACCACTGAGCCACGAAGCGGGATGCGAAGGCCTTGCTAATATAGGGTATATATTGTACAACCGGTTTACACTTTTATTTAGTTTTGGCATTTCAAGCAGCTTAGGTGACTATTTGTTGTACTGCGCTCGTGCAGTAAGCGTCGCCCGAGTTTCCACAGTAGCTCACGTCTAGCAATTGCATTTCGTAGACGGAAAAGCGTTCGCAGATGCGTAGTCGTGCTGCTGACCGCTGTGCTTGTTCGCCCAGCGCAAAAAAGTGCTTCCCGCGCCCTAGTTTTACGCTGTACGGTAAAAATATCAGTTGATTTTATTTCCTTAGTACCTATATTGACTTCGCTGACTCTTCTCCCGCCTTCAAGAGGCCTTATATTTTCCTACTGGCGTACCAGTCAGCGAAGCGTCGCATGTGCGCTTGTGTGAAGCGACCTTGACTTGGAGCTAGATACAGTGTACAAACTAACCAAGTAAAGAAAGGCACATTCTTCCATTCACAAACGTGTCCTGGCTTCGTTTCAACTGAGGGAATGAATTGCGACGACCCGTCGGCGGCCGGCGGACGAAACGCTGGGCCGACTGACTCTGTCTGAAGGCCGGGGAGCCGTGCAGTAACGCAGCCAATTGCCAGCTTATCCCCTCCTGACGTCACACGAAAACGCCACAGAAAATGGGCGAGCGTAAAGAGAGGAGGACAGCATTTTCGAATTAGTTTTTCTACTAAATAAAATCGCATAAACGCGCCTAGAGTGGTCGAAACATGGCCTGGGGACTCCGGACTACAATTTGCACTAGTAATCCCGCAATGTTTACATATCACTTCAGTGTCCCTTTAACGTTACATCCATCACCTCCCGTTCCATTGCTCGCCGATTGTCATAAATTTAAGTTGAACCCTCTTAGTGAGCCTCCAAGCTTCTGCCCCGTAGGTGAGTACCGGTAAGATGCAGCTGTCACACACTTTCTTCTTCAGGGACAATGGTAGGCTGCCATTCATCATCTGAGAATGCCTGCCGAATGCACTCCACCCCATTCTTATCCTTCTAATTACCTCTGCCTCATGATTGGGATCCGGGGTCACTACTTGGCCTAAGTGGATATATTCTACTACCACTTCCACTGCCTCGCCACCTATCTCAAACCGCACAAATTATGAGACCCCAACTGACCTGTACATGGCGACCGAGATGCTACGAATGGTTAACTCGCTTCGTCCGAGATGTCATGCCGCACTTGAATTTCCCTGCTCTGCAGACAGCAGGATCGCCCATTTCTTAAATGTGGCAGTGTGCTAATTTCACCTGTTCATAGCAGCGGCTCAAAAGGTGGAAGCAAGTACGAACAAAACAAAGCATAATGAGGAGCCAATGCTGCACTGCACACGCGTTAGCTCTCGCCTCCAGACCAGACTGCCTGGTCATGTGACCACTAACAACGTAGCCAATGGCGTTATCGGGAGAAGCTGGCGCCGAAGTTGACACCAAGAGCAGCGAGCTCCCGGTGGAAAAAATCCGGGGGCAGAGCAGTGGGTTCATGGCTTATGTGGCAGGTACTTGAAGAATGAAAGGCGTGAAAAAAAGCTTGCACTATGTTCAAGTCCGAAGACACCGCGAGAGGCGTTTTGGAGGCACAAACTGCGGGGAAAAAATTCGTGTTATTTCGTGCAAATACGGTATTTATAACGCGAAGGTGTGAATACACTCATGAGAAATCATCATACAGTACTGTGCTCTTACCAAATCTTTGAAAATTGAATCAATCGTGGCTCTTTTCTCACTCACCTTTTGCGAAGGCTTTCAACGTTGTCATCAGTACGGCCGCTGCCGGCCTGACCTCTCTGCAGGCATCTCTCCACACAGATCTGCAAAGGCACCGAACATTGACAGTGTAAGTATTATCTCATCCAAGGTGCGACCTAGCTACGCACCAACAAACCCTGGAGTGTTCCTGAACTACTTCTACGTTTCTTCACGCGTGGAGTGCAATGATTAGCTCTGCCAGTTTTGAACTGTTTCTCCCTTTCAGTACATGACCAATGGCCCCAACACAGCACCAACATCTTGGTGCTGTGCACAAAGGGTGCACAGACGTGGCTCTTTAGGTGCAGGGCAAATGCAAGTGGAATAGCAATTCATTTCTAATTTCCACTTCATAAAAGTAGGGTTCCCTGGACTTAGTGCTGCTATCAACCAGTTCTGTTTTATATTTGATTGATTGTAGGGTTTAGCACGTCGACGCAACGCAAGTGATGAGGCGTGCCGTAGTTGACGGCTCCGGATTAATTTTGACCCCCTGGGAATCTTTAACATGCGCCGAAATCACGTACACACGGGCGTTCTTGCTTTTCGCCTCCACCAGAAAAGCGGCCACCGTTCGGTTTATATTTCTATGTTGACATAACTCCAAATCATCATTATCTCATCAGCCTATCTACGCGCACTACAGGGCAAAGGCCGCTCCCATGGATCTCCAATTATCCCGGTCCTGTGATAACTGCGACCAATTTATCCCCGCAAACTTCCTGATATCATCCGCCCATCTAAATTTCTGCCACCCCCTGCCACACTTGACTTCTCTAGGGATCCACTCTGTTACCCTTAGTGACCAACGGTTATCTAGCCTTCACATTAAATGCCCTGCTCAAGCCCATTTCTTCTTAATTTCTACTGATAAGTTTTTAACACGCGTTTGTTCCCTGACCCACTCCGCTCTCTTCTTGTCCCTTAACGTTACATCCATGGAGTAAGATAAAGAGGAGCGCCGACTGAGGCCCAGAAAAAATCATTTGCGAGGGACGATAATGTCCCTACGCCACCGGGCGCCCAGCATTCACTTTGCTCTCTTCCTCTTTCGTGCCCCTCTCGTCGTTGTGCCTTTGCACGTTGCTCTCCCCTAGCTTGCTTTCCGCAGCGGCTTGTTTCCCTTCGTCGCGACATCCGTCTTTTAACATGTCAAACAGTGGGCACATCTGAGACGCGCGTGCAAATCTAAATCACGGTGCGAGGCCGCAATGAGTGGCGGAGTAATCGCACACCGCCACATATGTGACGACTGCTTGTTCTCTAACAGGGAACGCTTAGTCAGGAATAATCAAGGCGGACTGAAGAATATCGATATAACCCAGGAGATCTAAGATGAAATCGTACGACGACGATTTCAGAAGAACCACACAAGAAATCAGCCAGAGTAATATCGCACACTGCAATATGCAGTGTAGCCCGATTCAGCTTACAGTAAAGCGGTACAGCGCTAAAATCGCTCTTTCTTGGTCGCCCGCTACCCTGCCACACGCTTAACGATTTATGCTTCTTAGACTGCACACACGCAACGTTTATACGTCCGCAGTCGACATAGGCATGCGGCAATGATGCATGTAGTTCCACACAAGAAATTTATGGCTGCCGCCTGGCCATGAATATGGAAAGGCGCTGTCAGCGTCATTGCGCGAGCAAGGTATTTCGAACGCTATCTTTGCTTCAACCGGCGTCGTAACTTACGGCCCGGTGTTCACTGTCACTGTGCGGTCGTGTAATCTTGTCGATGCCGCCAGCGCATACCGCCAGATGCATTGCTGAGCAACGTATTCTGATGATGTGGTTTGTGAAAATAAAGTTGTTCTAGAATAAAGAGCGAAGCCGGATAATGACCTACCTTGCCTCATAAGAAGTGCTTGTGTGTTTTATAAAATTACATTCAATTTAAAATAATTTAAATTAAATTAAATTTGTAACATGTGCTGAATGTACACCTGCCCCTGCATGTCGTATCTACGTGTCGTAATTAACAGCTGCACAACCAGTTGAGGGGTCGCAAGTATTCAGAAATTATAGAGGGTGGGAGAAGGCAAGTGGTGTGTCGAAAAAGCGTAGTGGTACAGAACATATTGGTACTAAGTGGAGTTGTGATACGGAAACATTTCTCGAAGCGTCCCCCGCGTGCCCGTGGCGTGGTTGTTTTGGCACTACTCACAACTAGCCTGAATTAATGAAAGAAGCAGCTGTTCATGCAGTTCAAACCATTAGGTTGATTTGAAACTCAGTGTTGCCTTCAAAACCACCTAGCCCCAATCATAATTTTTCACGCAACACTCCGCGTTTTACGTGTGCTCTGCACCACGGAGCAAGCTGCTTTCGACTGTGTGGATGGAATTCTCTGGAGTGACGTGCGCTATACAGTAGCGTGGTATGCAGTACTAACAGTAGGCATAATGCAATGCGTGCTGTCGTATGCAGTCTCAAAGGAGAGGAAAAAAAGCTCGGGGCTGCATCCCCGTGTGATACGAGCAGAGGTACTGAAAAAATTCGGCATGTGAGCTCTCTGTTTAGCATTCATTCAGATTTTGAGCCAGCAAGATTAGTTTACAAGTGGTGAGAAGGTGGAGGGCATAGAATCGCTATTTGCACGTTAGAACTAGTTGGCTCTAGAATTCCTATTCGCCAATTTACGGAATGTAGTGCCATTCGTGGCCCGAAGTGCGGAAAAGGAAGCGTTTCTCTAGCGGCCAGATGTCTGAATGGGGTCGCTACATTTCGTATTCCTGTTCTGCAAACAAATCCGTAACGTATCTTCGCCGTACAAAAGCTTAATTCTGTCAGATACCGGTTACCCAGGAAGTGCTGTCAAACCAGATAATCAGGCTAGCAACGGACGCGAAGCTGTGCCAGACAAACCGCCTCCGAAGCAGACGACAAATTCAGCCGGAATGCGCCTCGCCGTCGTGCCCGCGAACTCAGCAGCTCCAGAGCACGGGGATCGCTGCGCCATTTTTAGCGCCATCTACATTGTGCTCCGTGAACGAGGGACATTAATGGCCCGTCGGAGAGAGCAAAGTCGGCGCTCCTGTTTATCTTGCTCCGTGGTTACATCCATCACCTTCCGTTCCATTGCTCGCTGAGTCGTGCTCAATTTCAGTTGAACCCTCTTAGTGAGCCTTCAAGTTTCTGCCCCGTAAGTGAGTACCGGCAAGATGCAGCTGCCATACACTTTCTTCCTCAGGGACAATGGTAGGCTGCCATTCATTATCTGAGAATGCCTACCATGAATGCACTCCACCCCACTCTTATCCTTCTAATTACCTCTGCCTCATGGTTGGCATCCGGGGTCACTACTTGGCCTAAGAAGACATATTCGTTTACCACTTCCACTGCCTCGCCACCTATCTCAAGCCGCTGTGCTCTCCCGGGGTTATTAAGCATGACTTTACCGTATTTTCCGGTCTATAAGTCGCACCTTTGTATAAGTCGCACCCCCCTCAAAATGACAGTTTTTCCGAAAAAAACGTATATAAGTCGCACCGGTGTATAAGACGCACCGGTATACAAGACGCACTTGTTAATTAGGTAAACTCATAGTGAATCAGATCGTTACAAAGTGCGGCGAAAGTACATGGTTGCTGCAGCCGCCGCCTGTGAACGCACCCCTCGGTAAGGAGGGCTAGACGTGCATATACCGTCCAAAGTCTAGCCAGAACTAACTTCTCAAAAATGGTTTATTGATACACACAGATGGCGTGTACTTAGACGGTGTTTAGACAAAACCATCGAAGCCTTCTTCCGCAGACTCGCTAACAAATAATTCAGCAACTTCAAGTGGGAATTCCGCCAGCGTATCGCTATCGCCCTCCGACTCACTGATGTCTTCTTCGCCAACATCGTCACCACTCGCTGACCAGGTTACTCTGGCCTTTATCAACCCGGCTACAACTGTTTTTATAGAAATGGAGTCCCAAGAGTCGGAGACCCACTTGGCCACCTCTCCAAACGTCGCGCGGGTCTTGCGTGCTGTTGTAAATCCGCGCAATAAAGGTGTCATGGCGAACAGAAGTGACGCGAACGGAAGCAGCCCGAAATTCGAAACTTATCAGCAAGCTGTCATTTTAAAAATTGGCAGCACGTTTACCTCCTTCAGAGTAACTTTGTAATAATTTACAAGCTGCATGTTGTTTTTGCAACCAAGTTTGATGTTACCTTGAATTTATTCTGCAATGTAGTTACTGCGCATGACAGAAAGTGACGCGCAGTTGTTGCAGGCCATTATGATTGTTTTTGACTAGAAAAGTTGCAAATTCTCTGGTTTAACGTCCTGAAGCAACATATGGGCTATGAGAAACGCCGTAGCGGTGGGCTTCGTATTCATTTAGACCATAGAGCTGTGTCTCAACGTGCGCTGGCCAGGCGTGGCCGCCGCAAACCGGATTTATTCCATACATAAGTCGCACCGGTGGATAAGACGCACCAACGAAAATGTCAGAAAAAAACCGCGACTTATACACCGGAAAATACGGTAGTTTTCAGAATATTTGGAGTTCTATGCAGAACTCCAAATATTCGGGAACAAATAGGACCTGCCTCAGGTGCTTCTTTAGGAGGCTTTGCCCTCTTGCAGTCAAAGCTACCTTTGAAAGCATCTTACTTTCATTTAATATACCGTATTTACCGTACTTACCCGATTCTAACGCGCACTTTTTTTCCGGAAAAATAGGTCGAAAAATCGCATGCGCGTTAGAATCGGATACGAAACCGAAACTGCCGAAACAGCGGAAATTTCGTCCCACCCATCGCCATCGCCATCTCAAGATGGCGCCAAAGCTTTTAGCAACGAGTTTTCGGACGCAGGAAGCACAGACGCCTAGGCTTTTCTATCGGCGTTCACACAAATCGTCAAATCGTTCTACTTGCGCGCTTGATACAGCAATGGCAGCAGCGGCTCTCATACGTTCAAAACGAGCGGTCGGCTGAACCGTGTGCCTCTGGAGAAGCTCGCGGGATGGGCGTGCGAGGCGTGGGCCACGATCCCATCGACCATGGTTGAACGTTCGTTCAGAAGTGTGGCATAGCGAACGCGATTGACAGCACCAAGGACGAGATGTTGTGGTCAGCGGAGAGCGACGAGGAGTGAGATGAGTGAGATTACTTCGAGAAATAAATCGCCCTTTTCTCTCGCATTCGTTTTTCTTGCGCACAAAGTTCCGTGCGCGTTACAATTGGAGCTTCAAGTTTTTCGGTTTTTTTGCCAGGAAAATCGGGTGCGCGTTAGAATCGGGTAATTACGGTACTCGCGTAATGAACCCACTTTTTTTTCCAGAAATTTTTCAATGAATTTGGGGGGAGGGTTCATTATGCCGGAAAAAATTGCTAGTTTTAAAGGTTGAAATTTCATACAATAAAGTTGCAAAGAGAAGCACTGTCAGAGCCTTGCCATTTTCGTAAAAACACGTAGTAAATTATGTAATCAAGTTTCTTTTTTATTCGCAACATGCTAGAGGGCCCCTACTCGCCATGGAGCTGTCCTCCTTAGTAAAGTCGCTTGCCGCCTCACATTTGTTGTCGGCCCACAGCCCACCGTCTTGCGTGCCATCAAGGCACTCCAAAATTTCTTTTCCAACACCGGGAAACTTCCCTTCTTTGGACCCACGATACACACGGCGATCCCTGTTCCCCACCCAAAAACGTCATTTTCGCCCGTAGTGTTCACGTAGTGCTGCCCAGCCGCGCGGTTTCCATGTGCATCAACGCATGCTCCACCAGTTCAAATCCGGCTGTGTAGCTCATGTACTAGCCCATCGTACGGCACGCACTAGGAGCACAAAAAAGGTCGAAACACAGCTCAACAACAAATCCACGAGCGTAATGGCGAAGTCGCGGAACCTCAAGAGCAGAGGAGTATGGAGTACGCTTAGTGCTTTGTTCGCACGCCGCCAGAACCAGCCATAACAGCAAAGAGCAGGGAAGGAGTGTGCGGAGTACGTTTTGTGCTGTGTTCGCACGCAGGAACGTTTTTACGGCGCAAGAAGGTTTGTTTTGCGTTCAGCAGGTGGCGCTCCGCAAGCGCGCAGTTTTTAAATTGCGAGCCTCGACATTCGCGCTCACGTCTCCTGCCACTGTTCAGGTTTCTTTTTGTCGGAATGCATTTTTAGCATTTCTGCGCGTACTGTAGCGCGATATCAAGTTACTGTGATGGTCTAAGTCAGCAACCATGCTGAGATAATAACATAGCCCTGCTGCATTTTTTACTCAAAGTGAGAAAAAAGTAAATTCTGAAGAAGACAAGTGGGGGGAGGGGAGGGTTCATTACACGAGTAAATACGGCAGAGCATAAAGCGTTCAGCCATGCCGCTTGCAATGCTAGAGCTTGCTATACTGGAACTACTGACACACAGCCACACGGAAAGATTTGGCAGGTGCCCTAGGGCGACCCTGAGAAGCAGAGCCGATACCCAGCAGTGGTCAGCCGGTGCTGGGCAACTGCTGTAACGTGTTTTCCCCACCTACCTCCTCTGGGCACTCGAGGAAGAGCACGAAGCGGAGGTTAACCTTGTCCGACATCTCTCTGTTCCAGCCGTCCAGGTTGTTCTGGTTGCGTGGGAAGCCGTCGATCAGGAAGTTGCTGTTTGCGCTCTCCTTCATGGCCTGCAAGAAAGCACACACCCGTCAACCACATGCACACAATCCTTCTCTAACGACAAGGTCGGAGTGGAGGGACCAGGCAATGAGCTTTGACTAACGCTCACAGAGAGATATTCAGGGCTGTAGTTTCTCTTCTGAGAAATGCTGGTGGGACCTTGAAGTGTGACGATGACAACCACACGTAAACGTGTGCCTACGTTTCACATATCAGTCCGCTTCTCACTAATGTGTGGGGCGGATTATGTGCCACTGCGCCCCGAGAAAAGAGCAGGTTGGCTGTGACGCTACTTCACAGAAGAGACAAACACTTCCACTCTTGAGCCATGAAGACAAAATACAAGTTTGTTTTATTTGAAAGATTTCGTGTTTATATATAAATAGTGTCCCCAGCGCTTGTCCAGATGCAAACGATGTTTTATTCACTGAGAAATTAACCAATTTACATTAAAATTTTGATTTTCCCACTAAATCGTGTGTTTTCGTGGTTTGCAATGACATCACAGGAACCGACCACTCTGCAGCCGATTGGGAAGCCTTGTTTACAGTCATGAACCTAGATGGCGCCACCATACCGTGGCAAGCCGTTTTCTGTCTCTGGTTTGTTTTTGACCGTATTTGAACCTGGCTTGTTTTTATTCAGGGAGAAATTAATCGTTTCGTGAAACAGAGTGCTCGCTCGACAAATATGGTCACGTAATACACCGTTGCTTGCGTCAACTGGCAAGTGTCGTCTAAAACTACCCCAAAGCCCCGCAGTCCTGTGCAGCTAAACCAAGCATAGTTCACGCAGCACCAAGAGCAGTACACATTAGTACTTCTATGTTTACGTGTCCTTTCATAACTTCGACTGTCGGTCCCACCATTCTTACTGCTTTTAAAAACAATGTAGCATAAATTTAAGCGCAAATAGCCCGTTCGGCAAGCTTATAAGCTCTGCCTAATTTGCATTTGCTTTTGCCGGCCTCCACCAATCGCAAGCTGGCTGGTATGACATCACAGGTTCTGTTGCGGGAAATGTGCGAGTGGGTCGCATGGCCTTTCCCTTTTTTCCTAATTGTATAGCTTATTCGAGCGAAGTGTGCGTTAAAAGTGGTGTCAGTACCATTCTAACGAGGCAATCTTTTGAATGAACCAAACTTGTGTTTGTCTTCATGGCTTCTTTAAGGGTTGATTGAATGATTGCAGGGCTTAACGCGCAGATGCAACGCAGGCGATGAGGCGTGCCGTAGTGGAGGGCTCCTAAATAATTTTGACCACCTGGGGAACTTTAACTTGCGCCAAAATCTCGTACACAGGCGTTTTTGCTTTTCACCTCCATCAGAAAAGCGGCCGCCGCGGCCAGGAATCGAACCTGCGACCTCGTGCTCACCAGCCCTTAGCCACTGAGCCACCGCGGCGGGTGGCTTCTTTAAAGGGGCACACTGGTCTTACAAGCTTTTTTTTTGCGTTCCGATTAATTTTGATGGAACTTCATGGCCTTGCTTGGTTTTTTTAGCTGATTTCAAATATCCAATTAGTTTTCATTTGAGGTAATTAGTTTCAGAGATAATTAAAAATCTTCCTTGATTGTTCTTGAGAACAATAGGGAAAAAACGATTTAACGAAAAATTACCAGCAAGGCATAAATGAAATATGGGAAGCTGTTTTTTTTTTTCGTTTTGTTTTGCAATCACATACAAGTTTACATCAATTTTAACTTCTAGGTTTGAAGCACTCCTGCTAACCAATCAAAAATACCACTAAATAAACAACTACCTAAACATAAAATACAAAATCTGCTTCCCACATTGTGTGGTTTAAACATTCAGCCTCACAGTGCAAAAGCAATGATCTTCATAGCTGCACTACAAGCTGGGATGTACTTCTCAAGCATTTACTATCACTGCAATACCACTCGCGGCAAAAAAGTGAGGAATTATTTGTTATTTTCTTGTTGAGATCGGGCCTCCATGGCTTTTATCAGTAACTGGTACTGTTCCCAGTGTGGAAGTTTTGCAGGAAAAACTCAGCAAATCGAGAGAAAACGTACCTAAAAAAGTGCTTTTCTGGGCAATTTTTCCGTCCCAAAGACCCATGTGCCCCCTTAAAGGGGCCCTGAAAGGCGTTTTGAGCACACTAATTGACTAGTGCAATCGTTAGATTGGGTCGTCAACATCATCTGTGCCAAGTATTATTCTTTTACGCGCAGCGGAAAGCTCACACTTTTGTTGAAAAGTTTGTCGCTTTTTTCTCACCTTTCCCTTCGTGTTTTTGGACGCCGCCATCTTCACATGTCTACGTCATCAATTCCCAGATGTTCGTCATGAGCTAGACATCCTGCTATTGGGCGGCTTTTTCACGCACTTCCGGCAAAGAGATGAGTCGTCTGCTCAGCGTCGGCTCGCCGGCTGATCTGCCAGCGTAGTGCCGGAGTGCTTGGACATTTTACGACAAACGAAACAAGTGTAAACAAACGCTTAACCGTTTGTATTGAATGCAGCAGGGCCATAACACGACATGGATATTCTCTTACTTGAGTACGTCATAAAGAAAGCGTTGAAGCCCCGAGGCACTTCTTTCTTGCAATCGCAGAGAACGCCCTGAGCCGAATGCCCGGGTTTGACGCATACATTTTATTCAACTTCCAAACAATCCAGAGATGCGTTTCGAACGAACACAACGTCACAACATGCGTTGCAAGTCCGAACCGCGATTGACAGACGATGGGTTGCCTCCTCCTGCCCCTCGTAAATTCGGCACTCACATCGCGCGCGGTTTGCGGGGACGAACAGCAAGTCACTTAACTCTGGCGCACAAGCCGAGATGGCTTTTAGCCATGCACACTGCCCATACCCCATGCGAGGTTGCGTCGTACGCCGCTTGAGAAAGATAATCCAGACCATGGGAAGCACTATCCAGTCGCAGAAGCACAATGTCGCATTTCATCGCGAAACAAAGGCGTCCACAACACACACACCATCGCCTCCTGTAATGCCAAACGCATCTCGCACTTCCAAATGGGAGTGAGTAGTATGCCTGCAGTGCCCATATGCCGCGAGGTGGGGCTCCGAGCTGAACCGGGATCACGCAACCATAACTGACTTCCAGAGCGGTTTGTGCCTTGTTGCCAGGGCAACCGATGTTTGATATTGTCAAAGAAATGGTGCTCGCTCCAGCGCTAGAAAGCTCAGAGCCGCGGCGGAGCATGCTTTGCCAACATTGCCGCTCTCCACCACGCGTCGCCCCAAGCTGAACTGGCGTTTTGTGCACGGGTTCTGTATCGGTTTAAAATGTCTTTTTCACATGCCGCCGGCAGGAATTACCACCGCCACAAAATAAGACCCGGCACCAGCGGGGCCACATCTGATACGGCGCTTTTTGGATAAGCAGTGCGCTGTGCATCCAAGGGAGCGAGCGCGGGATCCTCCCCATGCGGCTGTGAGTTCGCCGCCGATAAAAAGTCGCGTGCCGCCGGTAGCAAAGTTCTGCAGCAACATACACCGCGAAAGGGCAAGGCCAGGCCGCCGCACACATGGGACCAGATTTTTCGTTCGCTTTTCCAGCCTTGAACGGAGTGCGGGATTCATGGTGTCAACAAAGCTCGCCCGTAGCAGACGGCTGTGTGAGCAGCGCAATAGCGGAAGTACGTCACCGCGGAGGAGCGCAGCATCATGGGAGGGAAGGCTCGCTCGCCGTCAACAGCGGAGAGTAAGTTGAAAGGACGAGGAAACGCGGCGCGACGATAATGAGCGGTTTTTCATTTACGATTTCTCAGCTAATACTCATCGCTTCAACAAAATTCTTGCGGGAGGAGATTGCTAATACATTGCTTTATTTGGTTACATGTACATCCACACATTGGCGGAAGGTATTTCAGGGCCCCTTTAAACAGAACAGGGCCAGTCCTTCTATGACAAGCAGGACTGGGACCCAACCGGGTAATGACAGCACACTGTGATGCACCCATGCACGTACAAATGATTGCTTGGATCTAGGAAAGGCAAACATGCTCTTCTACGGCAAAAAAAAAAAGAAAGAATGCTCTTCACTCAGTTTGTAAATGGGCCCCCAAATTGTTCCAAGTTTGTCATGAGCTGCCTCAAAAATTGTAGAAGCACCCACAGTCCTGCGCACATCTCGGCCATTAGCTATCATTGATAGTGCTTGGGACATGGCACGCACACGGTATCAAAACCTTCTGCAGTGGTCTCCATTAGTAAGCCTGTGCACCAGCTGTTCATGGGAACAGTCCACTATGTAAGCTGGATTTAAAGGGGCCATGCAGACAAAACACAAGTTTGGTTCATTCGAAAGATTGCCTCGTTAGAATCATACTGACACCATCTTTAACGCCCACTTTGCTCAAATAAGCTATGAGGTGCATTAGTTATGAGGCGCATTGTAGTGGACAGCTTCCGAATTAGTTTTGACTACCTGGAGATCTTTAGCGCGCACCGAAATCTCGACATGTGGGTGTTTTTGCATTTTGCCTCCATCTGAAAAAAGGTCGCTGCAACCAGGATCGAACCAGAGTCCTTGGGCTCAGTGGCACAACGCCTTAGCCACTGAGCCATTGTGGCGGGTCACCTAATAAGGTGCAACCTATCGTCGAGTAAAGGGGCAGTAAGTCGCAATGGAGGTGCATCATGGAGTTTGTAAAGATATTCAGGGGTACATGACCGTTTGCAATGAACTGAACTCAGGGCCGATTCCTGTTTAAAAAATTAGAGGCGTTCCACTCAACGTAAAAGCCGTCAAAAGTGCAGAGCAGCGATTCGCCCTAATGGGCTGTAACGCCGTTATCCGTTCACTGCTACCACCCAATGCAATTCAAATTTCCCGCCTTTGCAGTGCTCGTGCACCCCCTGCCTGAAACTGCGCCAGTGGGAGGAGTTCTGTTCTTTCTGCGCTTGCTTTTCGTCCCGCACGTGCCGGCGTTGCACTGCCACTTTTTTTCGTCTACTACCGTATTTTCCGGTCTATAATTCGCACCTTTGTATAAGTCGCACCCCCCTCAAAATGACAGTTTTTCCGGAAAAAAACGTATATAAGTCGCACCGGTGTATAAGACGCACCGGTGTACAAGACGCACTTGTTAATTAGGTAAACTCACAGTGAATCAGATCGTTAGAAAGAGCGGCGAAAGTACATGGTTGCGGCGGCCGCCGCCTATCAACGCATCGCACGCTGAGGAGGGCTAGACACGTGCATCTCCCATCCGAAGTCTTGACAGAAAGTTCTCAAAAATGGTTTATTGATACACAAAGATGGCATGTACTTACAAACGGCGTTAGGCAAAACCATCGAAGTCTTCTTCCTCAGACTCGCTAACAAACAATTCAGCAACTTCAAGTGGGAGTTCCGCCAGCACATCGCTATCACCCTCCGACTCACTGATATCTTCTTTGCCAACATCGTCACCACTCGCGGAACGGATCATTCCGGCCTTTATGAACCCGGCTACAACTGCTTTTGTAGAAATGGAGTCCCAAGAGTCGGAGACCCATTTGGCCACCTCTCCAAACGTCGCGCGTCTCTTGCGTGCTGTCGTAAATCATCGCAATAAAGGTGTCATGGCGGACGGAAGTGACGCGACCGGAAGCGGCCTGAAAATCGAAACTTATCAGCAAGCTGTCATTTTAGAAATTAGCAGCACGTTTACCTCCTTCAGAGTAACTCTCTGTGATAATTTATAAGCTGCATTTTATTTTTGCTACCCAGTTTGATATTACTTTGAATTTATTCTGAACTGTAGTTACTGCGCATGGCAGAAAGTGGCGCGCGGTTGTCGCAAGCCATTATCATTGTTTTAGACTGGAATAAACTGCTAATTATTTGATTTATGTCCTGAAGCAACATATGGGCTATGAGAAACACAATGGGCTATGAGAAACACAGTAGCGGTGGGCTTCGGATTCATTTTGACCATACAGCTGTGTCTCCTAACGGGCGCTGCCCACGCGCGGCCGCCGCGAACCGGAATTCTTCCATACATAAGTCGCACCGGTGGATAAGACGCACCAACGAAAATTTCAGAAAAAAACCGCGACCTATACACCGGAAAATACGGTATCTAAAAAAACCAACCCATTGAGCGTTCCTGACTGAATGAATGCGGGCGCTGCCGGTTATTTATGCACATTTTGCTTCAAATGTACCTGCAGTTCTCTTTGCTCTAAACAACGGGGAGATGCATGACAAACGCCAGCAGTTCACAAATTTCGAACTTTTGAAGTCTCTGGGTTACGCCGCGACGATGGAACGCCGTGTGGCTCTACTTGGGTCCAGCGAGCGCGCTACGGTGACAAGGCGAGCCCCTAAAGCGCTCTGCACTTAAAAAGGAGTGTAGGGGCCTACCCGTTCCAGTAGGCTGCAGGTGATCTCAACTGGCACGATGGTGCCGTTTTTGATGTGGTCGGCAATGATGTCGCCATACTGGGAGCCCGCGGTGTTCTGCTCCTTCCGCAAAAGGTCCCCCGCAGACAGGTGCTCGTAGCCAAACCTCTGCGCAGCGCGGAAAAAAAACACGCAGCACTGAGAAATGAGCGTAACTAAGCAAACCCCCCATCCTCTACAGCGGCATCTTGCGACTCTAATACCACTGTCACACGGCAGATCTAATGACATTTAGAGCAGATGTCATTTGCTCTAAATGTCGTTAATTCGGTGCTACACGAGAATACCGAATGACATTTGAGGCGAATAACATTTAGCGGCTAACTGGGGTCCCGGACATCAGTTAGCGGCCAAATGAGTAGCCTCGACAGCAGTGGCGCGTCACTAGACAAGAAATAAACCAACGAATACTGCTTCTAAAAACTGCTGGAAAACATATTTTTCTCTTCATGTTGTTCTTCAAATAAAGAAAGACAAACAAGTACTAACAAAGAAGAAAATCTCGCCCCAAATGAGCGCGCTACCCTAATATGGATTTTTTTTCGCAGACTTGTCTCGGCTTCCGATGTCTACTTATGTCACCTAAACCGGCGATTGTCTTATTTTTATGTTTAGAAAATAATCCTTTGTCATGTTTTAAAAAGATATTACGTACGAAAACATTCTAGATGCACTTGAAATATAATTTTGCGGCTTTGTGAGCTCGCTAACAATCCTCGTCATCGCAATCAAATGACATTTGTTTTACCGTGTAGACCTGCACGGCCAAACCGAATGTCATTAACAGCTAATGTCATTCACTTTGAATGACATTAGATTTGCCGTGTGACAGGGGTATAAATTTGGGAAATGGTGGTTTTTGGTTCCTTTCCGTCCTGAAGCGAAACAGCACTTAATTTTAAGGGGGGACACTGCTCTTAAAACAGCTTCCCTTAATTGTTAAGTAAACTCTGTGAAACTCGACAGCCTCGCTGCTTTTTTTTCCACTGATTTCAAATATGCCATTATTTTTTTAGTCAGTCCATCAGTTACCAAGATAATGAGAGGTAATCAGTCATTTTTGGAGGAACAACAGACAAAACAGTGTTAGTTAAGAAACTGTAATCTTCAGGTTTTCCAATACTATGAACCCTGGTGACTGCTATTAGAGAATCGGTTTCTCGATGCACCACTCGGAATTAATTTTGCAGCTCGTTAAACTTTGGTGGCACCAATGGCAAGGAACAATTTCGCATGCCCATTTCAAACACCAAAGTTTAATAAGCTGTAAAATTAGTTCCAAGCGGTGCATCAAGAAACCGCTTTTCTTACTGCATTCAACAGTGTTCAAGGTCACGCTTCATTTCAACGACACCTATTCTTTTTATAACGAAATGGAAACCTCAAGAGCCACGCAATATCGGCTATAACAAAGAAATATTTGGTTTCCACGAGGATCGAAACTCAACAGCTAGCATATTAAGAGCAAAATACTAAAAAAAAAGTGGGACAAAACAATCACTTTTTAGTAGCTTGAAAAACTGCAGAAGTAAAAAAGGCCCTTTATTGCATGGACAGTGTGAAAAACTTCATTCCGCTCAGACTGCGAAAAGCCACCCAGCGAAGGCCACATCCCCCTTCAAGTAAAAAAGGACGCAGGCCTTGTTGCCTAACGAACTTTGTTCTGTTGTAATTTCCCAATCTCACGTCCCGGTCTGTTTAGTTTGAAATGCCACAAGGAGACAGATAAGGACTACCTCGTTTATAGAGGGTTCGGAGCCTAGAACGATGAGTTTTTTTTATCTAGGATTGTTGCGCGAGCCAGATTGCTGATTTATTAGAGCCGATTTTTACCTCTACAGTTACAACGAAAATCGGATATAACGAACTAATTCACTGCCCCGATACTACTTCGTTATACGCCTCGAGATTCGCGATCGCTGCGCCGCCTGCCGCTGCTTCTCCGCGGCGTTTGCGGGATTAGCGCTGCGTGGCTGATAGGTGGTCATGCAGTGTTTTGGTTCTCTTTCGCTTCTCTTTGCCTTTCCGCGCACTAAATAACTTGTTATGGTGACGTCTGTAAGCTAACTGAACGTTTAGGGCGCTTAAAAAAACAGCTGCGTCTTGGTAGAGCGCTCGAACGCCAACAAGAGCTACCCGGGGAGGCGGTTCTGCGCGCTTCTTGGCCGCTCTTGCGGTCGTCGGCGACGGCAGCAGCATATCACCGCTGTCGCCTTCGAACACGTCAGCACAAGTGAATTCTATTTATTGTCACCTCGTTTAGACCTGACATTGGCACTGTAAGAGGTTGGTTCGTTTTGCAGCGCAAACAACAAATGCGGCTTTGCTTCGAATATGTACGTCGCAGAAAAATATATTTCGGGGATGTGATAACCCAATAGCTGACAAAAACTTGTGCCTTTTATGGAAATATAAGCCACGCGAAAATGTTAAGTACACTCAAAGGCTGTGCATTGTCAGATATGTGCCCACTCATGCCGTATAGTAAGAACCAAGGTATATGTTAATGAAACCACGGGAAAATGAATGGTCTGCAAGTCAGGAATAAATAGAATAGTCGTACGGGAATGAAAAACAAACGAAAAAAAGCCGAGAGCAGCTTCTGAAATGCTAAAGACGTTTGTTTGAGCAAGGTAGTATTTACTAGATGCGAAATGCACTGATATTTCGCTAGACATTGGGGGGGGGGGGGGGGGGGTGAGGAGGAGGGCGCTCAACTATCGTTTGTTTACAAATGCGGAGCGAAACCAACGAATGAACGTTTCAGTAATCACACACACAAACTGCGTGTTCACTTTTCGTTTGTTTTTCACCTTCAACGATCGGCTGATCACTCGGCGGACGCATTTTTCGAAGAATACAGGGTAGGCAGTTCACAAGAAATACGAGGTGTCGTTGAAAGAGTTGATTGATTGATTGCAGGGTTTAACACGCCGACGCAACGGAGACGATGAGGCACGCGGTAGTGGAGGGCTCCGGATTAATTTTGACCACCAGAAGATCCTTAACGTGCGCCGAAATCTCGTACACACGGGCTCGTTTGAAGAGTGTCGTATATGATAAGGGTCTCTGATTTCGGTTTATGCTAGATTCTGCAGTCTCCCTGTGTCATACGACGATGTTTCGAAGAAGCGTTTGGTCGCGGTCGCGGATTACTCTATACGCCTCGAGATTCGCGATCGCTGCGCCGCCTGCCGCAGCTTCTCCGCGGCGTTTGCGGGATTAGCGCTGCGTGGCTGATAGGTGGTCATGCAGTGTTTTGGTTTTCTTTCGCTTCTATTTGCCTTTCCGCGCTCTCAACAACTTGTTATGGTGACGTCTGTAAGCTAACTGCACGTTTAGGGCACTTAAAAAAAAAAACAGCTGCGTCTTGGTAGAGCGCTCTAACGCCAACAAGAGCTACCCGGGGAGGCGGTTCTGCGCGCTTCTTGGCCGCTCTTGCGGGCGTCTGCGATGGCAGCAGCATATCACCGCTGTCACCTTCGGACACGCCAGCACAAGTGAATTCTATTTATTGTCGCCTCGTTTAGACCTGATATTGGCACTGTAAGAGGTTGGTTCGTTTTGCAGCGCAGACAACAAATGCGGCTTTGCTTCGAATATGTACGTTGTAGAAAAATATGTTTCGGGGACGTGATAACCCAATAGCTGACAAAAACTTGTGCCTTAATATAAGCCACGCGAAAAGGTTAAGTACAGAAAAGAAAATGTTAAGTCAGATATGTGCCCACTCATGCCTTATAGTAAGAACCAAGGTATATGTTAATGAAACCACGGGAAAATGAATGGTCTGCAAGTAAGGAATAAATAGAATAGTCGTACGAGAATGAAAAAAAAAAAAAAAAAAAACGAGTGCAGCTTCTGAAATGCTGAAGACGTTTGTTTGAGCAAGGTAGTATTCACCAGACCAACTAGATGCGAAATGCTCTGATATTTGGCTAGACATGGGGGGGGGGGTGAGGAGGAGGACGCTCAACTATCGTTGTTTACAAATGCGGAGCGAAATCAACGAATGAACGTTTTAGTAATCACACACACAAGCGGCGTGTTCACTTTTCGTTTGTTTTTCGCCTTGAAAAACGGCTGATCACTCGGTGGACTCATTTTTTGAAGAATACAGGGTAGGCAGTTCACAAGCGATACGAGGTGTCGTTGGAAGAGTTGATTGATTGATTGCAGGGTTTAACGCGCCGACGCAACGGAGACGATGAGGCACGCCGTAGTGGAGGGCTCCGGATTAATTTTGGCCACCTAGAGCCTTAACGCGCGCCGAAATCTCGTACACACGGGCTCGTTGGAAGAGTGTGGTATCTGATAAGGGTCTCTGATTTCGGTTTATGCTAGATTCTGCAGTCTCCCTGTGTCATGACTCATATGACGGTGTTTCGAAGAAGAGTTTGGTCACGGACGCGGATTACTGTATAAGCCCATCTTCGCGCTTCTCGTGGAGGATAAATGTAACAGATGAATCTTTGCGAGCGCTCACCTCGGGACAAGACGACTCAGCATTAAATTTGTCGTCGTGTGCTGACTCCGGAGTGTAATTTTGCATTATCCATCGTACTTCTTTGGTACAATGTTTGCGAAATTTATGCCGGATTGGCTTGTTCAGGGTACTGAGCAATATCTGATATGTGATATTGGCAGGCGTAACTTGCGTGCTGTCAGGTATGAGTGCTCCGCTAGATTTTGTAGTGCACAAAGTCGATTTACATCATAGTGTGTATGGCCGCAACATGACCATCGGAGGAAACACTGCTTACAGAGACACTGCCACTAAATTTCAGGGCAGCGGAATTGCAATCAGCTGCATGCAAATGCTCGCTTCGGGACACTGGCCTGTCACACGCCCGGCGCTCATATAGATCTTTCTAAGATCGCGTCATAAACGTTTATACTCTCGTGAACCCACCAGGCTTGCAAACAGAGTGCCTGCTCCACGTTATTCGGTATTTCGAACGGGGACAAACGGTAAATCGCTGTCTTGAACGAGCCCCAAAAGCAACGGCGACAGGGGGGAGCGGGCCGGGGACTCCCGCTCCTGCTTTCGAAACGGGCCGCTAGGGGGATTTCAGTGGCGCCCCTACAGGCCGCGCTCGAGGCATATAGGAAGGCTCGACTGTATAGAGAAAAAGACAGAATAGGCATGCGACACCCCTGCTACTTTTCCGGACTGAACTTATGACGTATCATGGGCACAAGCAGAGTTCGAACGAACACGTAAACATAGAAGTTGCACAAAGCTGCACAGCTGCTGAGTGTGTTGGACCTGTCGAACATGCCACTACCCAACTGGCAAAAGCGACCTCGCCACCTGCGTGACTTTTTTTTGCCTAGCATACCCGATCGTTCATGAATGATTTCTATAAAATGTAATGAAAGCAAGCCAGATACAAATCCAATCAAAAATAGAGCAACTGCGGGCTGGTCCTTGGGCAGTATCATCAGTATCACCGCGCCATCCATGAAGGCAAACGGTAAACAAGGCAACAATTGTCAGTTACCCCATTCACAGCAGCCGTAGTACCATATTTTCACGTGTATAACCCGCACCAAAAATGCGAAAATTTCAGGGGTGAAGTAGGGGTGCGGATTATAAGCGAGGTATTTCCTTTGGTGCAGCTTCCCCGCAATGCGCGTTAGGCCATGATGCCCCTACAGCAGTACCAGCGACTAAGCCACTGTTATCCCACTAACCGTGCTTATTTTGCACCCACAGCTTAACAATATACCAACCTGAAAAAATGTAAGCGGCAAGAAATCTAGTTACGTAGTCAGCTAGGTAAGTTCTTTTGCGTAAACAAATGTGCGATGTTGCTTGAGTAGTAGTTTTGACCCACCCTTTTATGCACAAAATATGCGGGCAATACGCGGGCATATATTTTTTTTTGATTGATTGATTGATTGTGGGGTTTAACGCGCCGACGCAACGCAGGCGATGAGGCGCGCCGTAGTGGAGGGCGCAAAAAAAAAGCAAAAATATATATATATATATATTTTTTTTTTATTTGTCGACAGAAAGTGGGGGTGCGGGTTATACGCAGGGGTGGGTTATACGCAGAAACGCGTGAAAATACGGTACCCATACAGTACAATCTCGATAAACGGAAATCTCTTATTAAACGGGATTGCAGCTTAAACAAAACTGTAGCCTCTATGTTGGTTGGTTTTGTTTTCAGACAAAGTAAAAATACTTTCAGTAATCGGAACTAAAATTTCCGCCTCACAGTGTAGACGGAACCGAAAATGGAACTTCTTGTCAAACCTACGGCCAATAGCATCAGCCTTTTCCGGTTCCAGCTTTTTAGTTTTTGCGAATGTTGTGTCTTAACTTTGTGAATGTTGTGTCTTAAAATCTTGTACTTTTCTTGCTTCCTGAAAAACTATCAGCCACATTTACCTTCAAGTGCTTACAGTTCCATGACATGCCCTTAAGACTGTGCACACACATAAATTTGCACTTTTGCACATCTCTCTCAGTAAACGAAACTCCTGTTAAGTGGAACTCATTTTTTTCGGTCCCCTGAGGTTCTGTTTATCGAGAGTCCACTGTACTAACTTCTGTGTTAAGGCCCTTCCCTGAATACATCATCGCTGATGTCACGAAACATACAATTTAGCGGTATAATTACCATTTTAAATTAACTCCTGAGTGAATAAAGCACTCTTTAGTGCCCAACAAGTGCTATCAAATTCCAAATCTGTCAAATGAAACAAACTTGTATTTTGTCTTCGTGGCCCCTTTAATGTCGCTGCCAAAGAGTCCCACGGCCAGAACAGTTTTAAAGTGAACCTTTAAATGGCTAGGGTTCATTGCATTTTCTGCGTCTGCAAACAGATAGGCAAGTGTCTGGCGCACGAGGCGTTCTATACCGCAAGGCGCTTGAAAAGGAATGTTTTGGTCTGCGTGCTATTAGCCTGTAGTCCTAATTAAAACCTTACACCATTCCGAACACCATTTAGACCTCAAGCTTATGTGTCTCATCCCTCGGATAAGCATTTTGGGTAGATTAGTCATCAATAGGAACTATTTTTAAAATCAGTTCGCTCCGAGGTAGATATTAATAGTTTTTCAAAGATTAGCTGCTCTGAAACCCGCGTCCACCTTGTGTACATTCGTACGAACTTTTTTTTGTCGATGTTTTACGAGTTTGTTTGCCTAGTTTCCTACAGCCCTTCGAAGCAGTGGTACTGTCGTCAAGACAAGTTGCGGTTGCCCCTCTTCAGTTTCTGGTATGGATTACCTTCGCAGAGTGACACGACTCATTTTTCTCCCTAAAGTTTGGCTACTTCGCAAACATTTGGAGGACGATTTGCATCTACAAGTTAACTAGCTCCACAAGAGGTATATTTTATTGACTTATTTCTATAAATTTCCAAGTTTCCTAGGAACACTTGGTACGACAGCAAAATGAAAAAGTATTTTAGTTGAATAGATATCTTGCGGTTGTGTTGGTTTTCTTAGTTTATGGCATTTAGACGGGTCAGGGTGGGCTCACACAAGGTAATTCCGCAACTACCCTAGCAGCACTTCGGGCACTAGAAAAATACAAATGTAATCAAAATTTCGTCTGGTAAACAGTGTTGAACACCTTGGGGTTAGTTCCCGACAGTCGAACCGTCACTCGAATGAAGCAAGTACACATAAAGGCTGGGTCGTTACACGATCTCCAATGAGAGACAATTGACCATACACTTTGTTACCCAGTGATCCTGCAAACATTTTGGTTAATAATTAGTAATCTCACAATTGAAAATACGGTGAAACAATGATACAGGGATTACTGATAAGAAAGATCCTCTACTACAAATGACAGGTCTGAAATCAACTGAATTCCTGTGCCTCTTATGTGAAAACACTTTGACATAATAAATAGCAAAAGCACACAAACTCTTTATGGTCAATGCCGGCTGCCTTAAAGGAACCCAGCAGCACTTACCATTGACTACTCAGAATACATTTTGAGATAAAGTCTATTGTCTCAGCAATCTCCTCTCGCAAGAATAATGAAAATCCTATCACCGAAACTACGCGCGGCGAGAAGTCGCACATAATTGTTCCCTTCCAACTCGACCGCGGACAATGCGACGAAAGGTGTGTAATCTCTTTTGGAGAGGGGGGTGGCTCACGGCGTTCTCTTCGGCGCCCTTCGATATATCACAGGCCGGGGTGTTTTCTCCTTTTCTCCGCAACCTGAAAGGGTCTATTCCCACTCTGGTGCCACAAAAAACCAGGCATGGCTGCCGGCTCGCAAGCGTGCGCTCAGGCAGGTAAGGCGTTTTTTAAGCAATAAATGTTTGTTGTCGAGTGGTCTCATTAAAAGGGGAGTATGGAGTTTGTCACTCAAATTCCGCGCGCACTCAAAGTATGAAAGAAATGCCAGAACTGCGCGTACAGGTTCAGGCATAGAAGAGGTTGGTACACAGCGCCGACGACGGCAAATCATCTCAGGAAATGCGAGAATTAAGCCACAAAGTCGACCAGTAACAGCCGATAGGATAACCATGGCCACAATGACGTCAGTTAGGCCATGCCAGGGGTGCATAATGAGGAAAACTGAAGGGAGCGCGGTTGGTTTTTCCGCGTCTTTCAGCGATTTGCGTGCTCACTGCTTCACGTGCACTTGTAATATCTGGCTCAGGTATTTCTGGCAGTGTAATCTAAACGTCGCGCAGGTTTACTTGCACTGCTCAAAGAGTGTTGCAGGGTCCCTTTAAGTAATGGTCTTGGCGTTAATTCTGTAGCAAAATTTCTCCAAATTTTTTATTCAGCTGCAATTGCTAGCTAGTTAGCATTCCCATATGCTTCATAACTAAGGTATTCATAGCGCTAGCAAACATCAAACAGGACTTAGTGAAGCAGAGACGAAACACACGCTAGATGGGTTTCGCACGTGTTCCGCGATATAGTGTGTTTCGTCTGTTCTTCCCTTAGTCTTGTTCAATGTTCGCTAGCACTACGTATTCTTTACTCAGCAACCAGCTTTCGGCTTTAGTTCCACGCTCGGATCATCAAGCATAGCAAGGTGGGAAGCATAGCAAGATTTCAAGCATGTTCAACAGTGGCAGAGCTGACCACATGCACAAAATGTCGGAAAACAGGTTTTGAAGAAATCAAACATGCCTTGGTGTCCTGCTCCTACAAAGAGTAAATGTGAGTGGGCCATGTGTTCTCCAAAAGCAGTATGCACTTTACCGGCCCCGAAAAGTTTTCGCGGAAATACCGCGCATTTTCGATATTCCACTTCGCAATGCCACGTAAATTAAGCTTTCCTTTCCTTTTTGTATTCGATGAAGCATGTTGCATGTTCAATGTATCGGTCAGTTTCTATCAACCTCAGCCCCTCCCCTCCCCTCGCTACAAAATTAATGTCTACCAACGCCTGAGCGCAAAAGTGAGGGGGGTATTCACAACCAACATTAAAGGCATGGCCCAAAAGTAACCGTGTCATGAAGTGTCGCATACCTCAACGACCTTTTGGCACTGCGTCCCTTTGCCCGAACCGGGCGGCCCAAGAACGAAAACCACGGACGGCTTGGATTCAGCCATTGAACGTGAGACGGCCCTGCAAATCAAGACAGGAAATGCAGATAGAGCGCGAGCAACCAATGCACGGCGATGTTCGCTAAGAGTTCCCATTCATGCGATGCTGAAGATCGTTTCGAGAAAGCACGCTGTATCGCTTCGTCCGCACAGCGCGAACAGAAACCAGAGGAATGTCCGTTGTTACACTAAAAGCCGAAATACGTAGCCCTGCAGATTCGCGCGGCAAGTTAATCGGCTCACATCTGTAAGTCAAGCTGGACAGAAAAACGCATGGGACCGGAGGGCTGCGCTGACATGTCTACGTTTTACGAAACTGGAAGAGAATACGAACCACGCCTCGCTGACACGTGTGGTCACCAATCCCGCCGAGCGTATGAAATGTGCCAGAGGGGTGTGCAGCGCGCGCTGGATGCAGGTGATAGGACCGCGCATCCCAAGACGAACGGAAGACGGGGAAAAAGAGCGAATCCGTTCATCGAGCCATGCGACGGTGACCGCGAATCACTAGAGGCGCCCGGTACCGGCACACAGATACATGGTACACAGACGAACGGAAATTCGGTCGTGTAGGGTATGATCGACGTTGAGAACGGCCTTGAAACTTACGAATGAATCAACAGATGTCGACGTGTAGGTTCTTTGACGTATCGGAGATTGTTAGGGTCGACGTCTAGCAAATTCAGTTAGGCAAGACTGTGAAGTGTAACGAAACAGGTGGTGCAGTAATGAACTAAACTCACAGACCGAAAGTTGAAGAGTGATCGACACCAGCGACATGCGATTGTAACAAGTCTGGCGGCCAAACTGAGAACTATAATTACAAACTAATTTTAAATAAAATATAAATTCTGCACGAACATAAATTTTCAGCAAACAAAATTTTTATTGAGAGCTAATAGCAAGGTTTAGTCAGAAAAAAAAATCTCTATATTATTTCCTTGACGCGCGCGTAATTTGAAAAATATATGCGGCAGATAAGTGGTAGCACTCCCCGCACTACTCTAAGGGGCTTCCCTTTGCTTACAGGTGTGGGGCGTGAGCAATTTTTAGAAGTCCTCAGCAACAAATATTTCAAAAGTTTTAGTTTTGTACTTGGTAAAAAGGGAGATAATGAACATCTTTATGGAGGCGCAGCCGAACTACGCAGTCTCGGACAATTACTGTTTTCCATCTGCCTGATTGTGATGAAATTTGTTCATCTTGAAGGCTATGTGTGTGTTTGTTTTTTTTTTTTTTGCATAAGATGAACTTGCTTTCATTTTGAAATTATAGTTTTCGCCTAGTGTGCACTGTGGTTTTCGTTAACATGTGCATGGACTCATGGGTTTATCTAGAATCTAGAATTTCGATTTCGGGGCGGTGTCGAAATCCTCCTGGGAGGGGGGGGTGCTCGTGGTTGTGGAATCATTTTTTTTTGGGGGGGGGGGGTGTTTGGGGGTGTATAAACCCCCTCATGAACTCATTAGAAGATGGTCGTATGAAGTTAACGGGTATATATTTCGTGTGCACGGGCATACTTTCTATCACTCCTACCATAATTCCTCATCTAATTCATATCTGATTGTTTATCTTATCGTTTGATTATTTCACTGACTTGAGCTCACTTCAACCGTGGCAGCAGCGACGTTTACCTCATTCTTCATCGTGCAGGGGCGTATCCAGGGAGCATATGTTTCGGAGCTAGAAAACCCCCGAAACATTACGAGTGCTTCACCTCTCCCCCTTCCCCCCTCCGTCTTTTCCGGGCTATTGTTGTCAGTCCAGAAACAGTCCTTTCGCATCTTTCCATCGCCCTCCGGTGGCTTCGGAGAATGCATAGCCTAAATGCGAGCAGAAAGACTCCTTTCCCACTTTTTGTGGATTAGGATTAGGATATGAACTGGCGATTTTACGTAACGTTCAGCTTGTAGGGGAACTCGCGCAGTAGTTTTTTGCCTTTCCCTGATATTTCTTTAATAACGCTCTTTATGTCCAGGCCTTCGTCGTATCTAGGATTACATACGCTATACCTCAGGCCTTCGTCGTATCTAGGATTACATACGCTATACCTTACGCCCTGCTTAAAGCCACAGAGCTCGAGAAAATAAACATCCTGATAAGGAAAGCGTACAAGCAAGCCATGGGTGTCACGGCAAACACCTCAACCGAACGACTACTCCGACTTGGCATCCACAACTCGGCCGAGGAGTTAATAGAGGCGCACCTGTCTAGCCAAAGATTGAGGTTAGGAGCAACCGAAACGGGGAGGTTCATCCTCTCACGCCTGGCGCTGTCGGCCCCACTCAGCCACCCACCTCTCCTTACTGGAAACGAACCCCACTCCATTAGAAAACACTTCATAGTGCCCGTCTTACCACGCAATGTGCACCCTGTGCACCCGAGCCCGGGCAATATTTAGGTTGTACGGAGATGCACCATCTACCGCCTACACAGACGCAGCCTGTTACCCCGGAAGAGAAGCCATGGCAGCCGCCGTCGTTTTAAATAAGCAGCACAGGTGCAGCATCTCAATTCCCGGACACAACCCTCTCCAAGCCGAGGAACGGCGATAGCGCTTGCGCTTAGCCAAAGCGACGCCAAAGTTATAATCTCAGACTCTCAGCAGGCGTGCCGCAACTTTGCCAACGATCGCTTGCAGGTCACAACACTTCGACTAATCAATCAGAGACTACCAACGAGACCAGTGAGCATTGTATGGGCACCAGCTCATAGCGGAATCCCCGGCAACGAGATCGCCAACCTCGTGGCTCGAGATTTGACCCGCCGAGCCAGCGCTGGTGAAGCCGAGCTCGAGCGCATGCAACCTCTTGTCACCTACCAGGAAATCACGCAACACTATAGGCTGTCCCGTAAAACCTACTCTTCGCCACACAAATCGCTACCGAGAGATCAGGAAAGGTTACTGCGTGCCCTGCAGGTCAACACCTTCCCGCATCCCACCAGACTACACCTCTTTGACCGGACACACGTTTCTCCCCTTTGCCGCTTCTGTGGAGAGCCTGGGACTCTCAGACACATAGTGGGCGGCTGCGACAAGTCCACCCTAGACCCCCCTAACATCCACCTTTCCACAGAGCTTTGGGAGAGAGCCTTGGCCAGCTCCGGCCTCGAAGATCAGCTGCGCCTGATCGAAAGGGCTGTCGACGCGGCCCGAGCTCAAGGCATCCTGGAATGAGGACGCCTCTCTCAAGCATGTTCTGGATTAATTAAAGTTTATTCTCTCTCTCTCTCTCTCTCTCTCTCTCTCTCTCTCTCTCTCTCTCTCTCTCTCTCTCTCTCTCTCTCTCTCTCTCTCTCTCTCTCTCTCTCTCTCTCTCTCTCTCTCTCTCTCTCTCTCTCTCTCTCTCTCTCTCTCTCTCTCTCTATGTTTAGCCAAAACTTTCGCGTTAAATATCAAACGGGGCCCTTTTTTGTGTGTTTTAGCGATTATTCAGTAATGTTCTGGTATATCTGCATTCTTTTTGGTCCGAGCGCCTTTTTTCTTCTGAGAAAATTAAATGCTTTAACAACCTGGTCAAACTAAAGAATCCATAGAATTTGAACGAATTTCAACACATTTGGAGGCGTCTGTCAGTCCGCATGGCTTCCATCACACTCTTAGACCAAGAGTTGGTATCTATACGCATGCGCAGAAGATGGCCTCTGGTTGGACGGCTTGTATATATTTGTGTTCAATCACTACAAAACCAGCTGGAAGTTCAGCGCTGCTCTTGTCGTCTCGTCTCCACCTGTGTCTCGTTTTTTGCGTGAAAACACGAGATTAGGAATAAAAAGAGAAAATCTGAACCATTTTAGTTTGTGTAGACGACCCAGTCTTGCTAAGCGAGTCTGCACAACACCGGCAAAAAATGCGCTTGAGGAACTAAATTCAGAAAGAACGTAGGGCTTAAAATAAATATGAATAAATCTAAAGTAATGACGAATAAACATTCCGAAAGTGCCCTGTTCAGCCAATGCAACGAAACGCTATAACAAGTAGAAGATTATACCTCGTACCTCGGTCAGGTTGTCTGCTGATCCCAACTTCCAACCACGAGAAAGAATGCCGGCACAGAATAGGCATATGGGCTGGGGTGCACTCAGCAAACACTCCCAAATAATGAAAAGTAAGCTACTTCTAAAACTGAAAAGAACTACTATACACAACCAATGCGTCCTGCAGGTGATGACATTAGGAGCGGAAACTTGACGCCTCACTAAACAACTTTGAAAGCAAACTTAGGTCGGCCCAGCGTGCCATGGTAAGAAGAATGATAGGATTAAAGTTAAGGGAGAGGAAACGGGCTTCCTGGATCAGAGAACGAACCAGACTAGAAAATATCATAGTTCAAATAAATAAAAAGAAATGGACTTGGGCTAGCCATGTAGTGAGACGAACCGACGACCGTTGGCCGATTAGGGTAACGGAATGGATATACCAAGAGATGGGTCTATAAGAAGGGGGAGGGCAATAACATGATGGAGGGATTAAATACGGCACTTTGCTCGGAAGTAAACTGTGGACTCGAAGCGCAGGACAGAAGCGGTTGAAGGTCCATTTGAGTGACCTAGTTGGCTGTCGATGATGATGATTATCTGTGCAACACAGGGATATTCATTTTACTATGGCACGCGCCATTGATCGACCGGACGCATACATACACTCGCGGCGCGAAAAAAACTATGGCTTAGACCCCAGGTCATGCCTCCGTTCCAGGGAATGAAGCGGCTCACGCCGCTGCCCGCAGTATCCTACTTCGGGCATTCCCGTCGAAGACAGGCGACTTGCCGCACAGCCCTCACGAACGTATACCCATTCCATGGAGCCGCATTAATTGGTGTTGGGAAGTGCGCTCCACTCGCATTCCGGAGGCACTGGGTTCGGTTCCCGCAAAGTCCCAAATTCGCTTTCCAACTCATTTGCTTGTTTACTTCAACTCTCCTGCCCCATGGGCCATTTTACAACTGTTTCACTATTACGCACGCCGTTATGCGACTTTGCGGCTAAATGGGCCATTTAACGCTTTCGTTGCAAAACTACGGTTGCACCTAAGCTTTCTCTTATGAGATTAGCGTAACCGTCACTTCTGGCTCAGCCACGTCGCTGAATTAAGTGCCGCTGTGCTTTCTATACGGCTTAGTTTAGGGTTACCGAGTGCAAAGCAAGAACTCAGTGTTTATTTATGAATATAAACTCCATTCAACAGAAAATGAGGAAAAGCAAGCTTTGCAGAGACCACACTTTACATCGAGCTCTTTTAAAGTCGGTTTCACGACTTTGCACCAATGCATTGTCGAGAAGACGTTTTTTTTTTTTTTTTTTTTTAAAGATTATAAACTTTCTTGGGCTACTTACGCGCATAAATTTTGGTCTGTCTGTGTATGACTCGACTAAGCCACCAGGCCAAAGTGAAACGAATGCTGCGCAATATTCTTATATACTTACAGCCAAATCTAAACGTATAAGTCCAGTGTCAGTGTCCATACATGATACTTGTCAACATTGTTGAGCAAGAACAAGACATTGCGCGAATGAGTGATATTTGCAGTGGTCCTTTATTTAAAAATTCGTGGATGCTTGGTTTTTGCGATAGCAAATGAAATACCACATCAACGGCAGAAAACCGTCGCCTGCTCTGGCCAGTGGTACCTCTCGGCGGCATTTAAGAAGTCAAAAGACAATAGCAACGAAAGGTTGTGGGATCCACGTTCCGCTTGGAACGCTGGTGGAAAAGGGCAACGTGGATCTATAAACGTTGTAGTAGGGTGCCTCAATTCACGTGCGTCACAGCCGTACGGCAGCGCTGGCATAGAGGCACCCCACTTGGAGCAGTGGAACGCGGACATTTAAATTGACTTGATCAAACCTTTAGCGTGTTATCTCGGGAAGGAACGAGACGGGAGAGGAACAGCATGGGAGGTGAGCAGGAAACAGAAGGGAGGCCTTTACTTGCCAGGGGCGCCAGTCGACTATGCGACATTTGCAACAAAAGGAGCAGATACGTGGCCATTTTTTTCAGTGGCAATGAACAGTCTTATATCACAACATCAAAGCTCTAAGAACTTGCTTAGTTTGATCGAAATTCAGCCGACATGGTCCAGTCACGCTTTTTTTTTTTTTTTGACAACCTTCCGGCTGGGCAGTTTGCGTACGCAGATACGGAGACGCCGTGTTTTTCGCCAACTGAGCCATGAGTGACGCTCACGCATTTTATTTCATTTCATTTATTTTACCCTCAAGGCCAGAGGCCTTACAGAGGGTAGTGGGGTATACAAACACAAAAAGAACAGATCATACAATGCCGCAAAAAGGCAGTGTACAACAGGTCTATGTGATTCCTGAAGTAACAATGTTAGCTAAAGTTATGCGAAACTGTTAATGGTTTTCAATGGCGGCGATTGGTCTGGGAAGGTGATTCCAGTCATATGCTGTGCGAGGAATGAAAGACTGAGAACAAGATTTTGTACGGCAGGACGCATGATTGCAACTTTATGACGGTTATCAATGCGGGCAGAAACACACGAAGGCGCAGAAACCAAGACGGAACGCAAGTAGGGATTGCGATAGTATATTCTATGAAATAAACAAAGACGAAATTACTGACGACGATGGGTAAGCTGAGGCAAGTGCAAAGTATTTTTCATGAATGTTACACTGGATGCTCTGCTGTAATTGCCTGTAATAAATCGCGCAGCGTTGTTTTGAACGAGTTCGAGAGATGTGATTAAAATTTAAGTGCCAGGATCCCATATTGGTGCAGCGTATTCTAATTTAGATCTTACCAAGGATGTGTACAAAAGTGTCCTAAGGGAAATAGGAGCAGATAAAAAAGTTACGGCGAAGCTATCCAAGCATGCGGTTGGCGTTGTTAATTATTTGTTCAATATGCATTGACCTTAAAAGCGACGAAGTTATGGGAACCCCGAAGTAGCGATATTGCGTTACGGCTTCGAGCGGTACATTGTTGATATGATAAAGGGCTGGAGAAGATGAAATCCGTGAGACACGCATAGCTTTACATTTAATAGTGTTTAGTTACATGTGCCACTTGTTACACCATGCGGATACCGCGTCAATACCACTCTGAAGCACGTTAGTGTCGTTATCGTTACTTATTTTGCAAAAAAAGAACGCAATCCTCAGCAAATAAGTTATTACTAGATGAAACACAATCACGTAGATCATTAAAAAAGAAGCGGGCCTAATACCGAGCCTTGCGGCACCCCAGAGTGAACAGGGCTAGGAGGTGATTCTTGGTCATTGCACGTTACGTAATGTGAGCGGTTCAGAAGAAATTGTTCTATCCACAAAAAAGTGTTACTGTCTATGCTAAGTTGGCTAAGATTGAAGAGAAGAGATTTATGGCATACTTTATTGAAAGCTTTCGAAAAATCAAGAAAAAGGCAATCTGCGCATGAACCGCGTCAAGAATGATATGAAGTTTATGAGTGAAACAAGGTAACTGCGTTTCGCAAGAGAAAGCCTTCCTGAAACCGTGCTGATAAGGCGAGAAAAAAGAATTTGTTTCAAGAACAGTTATTAAGTGGGAGTACAAGATATGTTCTAAGATTTTACATGGGATGCTGGTTAGCGATATGGGTCGGTAATTGTTAGGCGAGTCTTTTTTACCGGACTTATGGATGGGCACCACCTTCCCGACCTTCCAGTCAGCAGGGACCGTATGGCTGTCTAGTGACTGCTGAAAAATATGAGCCAAAATAACCAGAGGAATGCAGTACAGTGTTCTTAAGAAATTTTGCAGCGATAAGGTCAGAGCGGGGACTTGAAGACACTTTCAATGATTCAATAATTTTGGCAACACCTTGTGGATCAATTATGATTAGGGTTCATTGGCGGGTAGTGATATTCGGTCTCACAGGAAGGTAAATCGCGAGCAGAGGTGACGAAATTTTTAGGAGAAACACCGTCAAGTACGGATGGACAGCCAACATTCGGTATAGAAAGGCCACTGGAATCGACTAGCTGTATACTGTTACGCTCTGGGGGATTACTCATGCGCCAAAAATTTTTAGGATCGTTAGGAAGCATAGAGGGCAATGTATATTGAAGATAATTATTTTTTGTACGGCGTTTTAACTCGTCGGCGTTGTTAGCGAGTTTATAAAAAGCCCATCACTGGTCGCAAGGAAAGCGCTTAGCTGCCCTGAAAAACGTTTCTTACGATTAGATCGCTGTTTAAGGTAGGTGTTCAACCATGATGCATTTGGGTTAGCACGGAAACTGCGCAAGGGAATGTATCTGGTTATCAGCTCGTATACTTTATATTTAAAAGCGTTCCAATTCGTTTTAATCGTTCTTTCATCAAAGTGATCTAAGAAAGGGCCAATAAATCGTGAAACCTCGGCGTTAATAATGTCAAAGTTTGCATTGCGGTAATCGCGTATTTGTTTGGTTCTGCTGATAATTTTTGTGACAAAGGTTCGAACTTCAAATGAGATAAGCAGGTGATCACTAAGTCCAGGTAAGTATGATACTTCAGGAATGAGTTCGGGGTTAGTAGTCAGGACTAGATAAAGGGTGTTAGCGACTGCATTTGAGACTCTTGTTGGCTCGAAAATTAGTTGGGACAACGAAAATAAAGAGAACAGGTCTAAAAATTCGGTACATTGAATAGAGGACGGGGTGCGTTTCGGAGGTACAGCAGTCCATGAAATTGACGGAAAATTGAAATCGCCTAATAAAAATAGCGAAACATAGGGGTGTCGTGTGGTAACAAAATTGAGGTCATCGTGCAATTCCGAAACAAAACTAGGGGGGTAAGAGAAATGGTAAAAAAAAAAAGAAAATGCGCAAATACAGAGCGAACTGAGCAGCAAATTATACTTTAATTCCCCTGTCGCAGTGCGCTGATAAGCTCGCTTAGTTTTCTCTCCAAAATACAGGAATAAAACACCACTGTTGTACCCCCTATATACTATACTCGGTGACAACTTAATTAATAAGAACGGCACCGGAAGTTGCCGCTGTGCCTTATCACCGTAGCCGGATGTTTCTCCGCGCGGCGAAAGTATAGGGCGTTACTGGGAATATTTTGAACATGGCGTGAGCCGTTCCCATGATTTTTTTGGACTTAATATGCTTATAAACGACTCCAGTGACGACAAACAAACTGCGTGAGGCAAGGCAGACGATATCACGCATTCATAGCAAACCCCTTTCAAAACGCGCGCGCACTGACGTAACGGGTCCGGCGCTTTGGCGGAGTGATACACTACATGACGTGGTGCCGTTCTTGAGTTGTAACCGAGTATAGAATGAGAACGCGTACAGTTCGCAGCTGGCCTACGCAGTCACACCTGTGACACAAATTTCTTTCGAGGATTTCTTATCCGTCCCAGTCATGCCAGGAGGCTTTAAAAGTGATAAAAAAAGATTGAAAGGGCGCTCACACGTCGCAACACGAGTTCCAGTGTCAGCTATATATGTAGCAAGGTGTCAGTAGATAAGGCGTTGTTTTACAGAGTACAAGGACGCGCATTCGATCACCGGCCGCGGCGGCCACTTTTCTGATGGAGGCGAAAAGCAAAAACGTCCACGTGTACGAGATTTCGGCGCACGTTAAAGATCCCCAGGTGGTCAAAATTAACCCGGAGCCCTCCACTACGGCGCCCCTCATCACCTGCGTTGCGTCACTGCATTAAACCCTGCAACCAATCAATTCCTGATGGAGGTGAAAAACAAACTCCCGTGCGTCGATATTTCGGCGCTCTTTAATGCTCACCTGGTGATCGCTAGATCTAAATTAATCTGTAGAGGTCCACAGCAGCTCGTGTCACAGCTCAGATTCGTAAAACGAAATTTAACTGGCGAAGTTTGCACTACGTCGTGCAAGGCTTGCACCATAGGGAAGCTGCCGGAGCTCTGTCTACGTGAGCACCAAAGGACACATGACCACACATTTGTAGAAGTTTGAAACTGTTTTATTTATATGTTCCGTCGTCGCTTTGCGGCTTTGCGCTGTGCTAGTAGTAGGCATCGTAATATGTATCCATATCGTCACGTTCATCATGCCAAGCATTACATGCGCGGAAGCGCGTGACGGCAGCTGGGGCGCAACGGCGGCGCGTACGTGCACGACGCATGCGCGGCGTTTCTGGAGTCGCGAGCAGGTGTTGCGCCAGCTGTGGCGTTATTGGTTGCTAAGCAACGCGAGGAGCTCCTGGGTGTTCCGGCCAGTGTTTTTTTTTTCTTTTTTTTTTCCGCTAAAAGCACTGCGCGAGCCGGGGACGCTCTGCGGTCGCCGCGAGGCATGCGCTCACTAGCGCTCACCATTTTCTTGGTATTTTTTTTTGACGCGTTATGCACCATACATTACGGCCAGCTACAACAGCTTTGCTGTTAAAAAAAACCACCAAAATTTGAATTTGTTGATTATGGCAGGAAGAACGGGGTGAGAAAATGCGCCACCGTATCCTGTAGCAAACAAGAACGGGAACACGTTGGTATGTTGACATAGCAGCTAATGGTGAGTCGGACGTGAACATTTTTAGGTCACTGTCATCTTCACTGGCCAATCCACTTGAGTCGATGCCGTGCGAGAAATTTTTTTGTCGCTTAGGTTGACGTGGCAGTCAAATGAAAATTGGTGAATCGGCCGCGAGCTTCTGACGACCGTTGCCATTGGCCAATCCCCTTGAGTGGGTAAATGAGAACTGTGTGTGTGTGTGGGGGGGGCAATAGTGGGGCAGTGTATGAAGCAGTGTGAGGCAGTAGTGTGTGTGGTGCAGTACAGGGGCAGTGTGTGGGGCAGTAGTATACCCAGCCAAATAAGAATTGGTGAACCGGTCATTAGCTACATTGACGGCAGCGGTCATCATCACTGGCCAGTCCACCTGAGAGGGTACGTTGTTTACGCCTACATCCAGCCTTAACGTGTGGCTGTTACTTTAAAGTTAGGCCTAATAGTACGTGCGAAGCAACGTCAGACTCATCGTAAGCCGAGCCGCGGGTACTGATTGTAGACGTTTTCCAAGTAGAAGGCCACAACGCATTCACTATGTCCCCTTTGAGTCTGCTAGAACCATGGAGCCACAGTGGGCGAGCCGACAATGCGCATTGTCGACTCGCATCCAGTCCGAAAGTCTGTTTTCAACTCATTTGTTTCGCGGCCTACCGGACTAGGATGGCCACCCCCTGCTCACAACTTTGTCTCTCCCCCTCCTCACCCCCTTTTCAGAAGAAACGTTTTGAAACAAGAATAATAACTTATTCGCTCTACTTTTGCTCTCTTTGCACTTTAGGAACCGTTTCGCTACTAGAACGCCGCACGGCACAGCTTTTAAGCTTGCAGGACCATTTATTGCTTTCGCATTAAATCCCCCCCCCCCCTCGCTTATTAAAAAAAAAGCATGCATTCTTTTGGGCCACAACACCAGCCATCCAAGCGCGTTACCCTTTTTAATGCGTAGCTTTCTTTGCCGAGTACCCCCACAGCCAGGACCGTGTAACGCCCTGCATTTCCACAATAACGTAGATTTCGCGAAAGCTCCACATGTAATCGTCATAATAACGTAAATGGATTTAATTGGCCGGACGAAATTTTGAAATTAAAAAAATTACGGAGAATGGCAAAACGTATAACGCATGGCATTTCCACAATAATGCAGATTTCGCGAAAGCTTCACCTGTAATCGTTATAGTAACGTGAATCGAGATAATTGGTCAGACCAAATTTTGAAAAACTAAAAAATAACAAAAATATAAAATAATTACGCCAAATGGCGAAGCGTGTAACACCAAGCATTTCCACAATAATGCGAATTTTGCGAATGTTCCACTTCTAATCGCTATAATAGCGTAAAGGAGATAATTGGTCGTACAATATTTAGAAAAAAACAAAAACACTGGCTGTAAAACACACCCACTCAAGACAAGCTGGATAAGAATGCTACGCATTAGTAGGTATAATCCTCTGAATTTCTGCTGAATTTTTTTCTCCCATCAAAGGATCAGTTAGGGCGTCCTGGATCCCTGGGCACACTGGCATGTCGTGGAATGAAGGAGCTGATCTGCTCGCCCGCGCAACACTTCTTCTCCTGGCGCCCGATATCAGTGACCAAGGGCAGAACTCTAGTCCTCCTACCCTCACACTGAAGACCTATTTACCCGATAAGAAACTTCTGCCGTCACCTCACCCCAGACTGACCAGGCAGGAGCAGGTTACCCTTTGACAAGCCCAGACAAACACGCTTCTCACAGCAGGTATACCTCACCTGTACAAAAACCACAAAGACACACCCCTCCCAAACTGTGCATACTGTAAGGCAGTGGTTCTCAGCCATGACTGCCCCGGGGACCCCTTCCGGTCTTCCGAAAGTGATGGGGGACCGTATACGATGGAGCATACGTTGATCGGTGTCATAATGTCAAACAATTTGCGCTTGCAGCTCACGTCGCCCACAGACTTATCCAATGCCCGCCTTTTCTGCTTGACTTTAATGACTAAGCGGGCCATAATGTCAAACAATTTCCTCTTGAATTTAAATTCTTCTAAATACCTATACGCTGCCTTTACTCGGTCTGTATTTTTTTCCTTCTCATAGCTAGTGAGTTGTGCAAAAATGAGGTGTTCAAATATGTGCTACGTGTAGAAACTAAACGTACATGTAATGCGACGAAGCCACCTTTTTGAATTGCAAGCCGGTGCTGGCAAAATCGAGAAAAGAATGGCGGGGGGAAAGTTTCGAGGGAGGCTTCGCGGACCCCTCAAATGCTCTCGCGGACCCCCTGAAGTCCGCGGACCCCCATTTGAGAATCACTGCTGTAAGGTACCGCAGGATCAAACCCCCATCCCGTGGGTCTGCCCAGACACCAAGCCAATTAGGGCAAAACACGCTAGAGAGTGGCTGACCACGGCCGCTTGATGGGAACTAGGTCCCATCGAGCGGCCGTGGGCTGACTAACCAAGTTGGAGGAGCAGAGGAGCATGACGGGCTTCATCATGAAGGACACCACAAGCTGCCTGGAACGAGACGGCTCTTACCCTCCCTCGCCACCCCGTTTCCCCTTCCCTTTTAATAAAAATATTCTCTCTCTCTCTCTCTCTCTCTCTCTCTCTCTATCTCTCTCTCTCTCTCTCTCTCTCTCTCTCCGTTTCCCAAAATCCGAAGTGAAGCGCCAACGGTGAGTCCTCCGTGTGGCAGGCACGGCTGCGTTACAACGTTTGCTGCAGGCGAGGCGGTGCTCTTGGGTGACCGGGGACTGGCTCGATGAAGCACAGCTGGGTGCTCAGAACTACACAACTATGCCACCATCTTGCCAGTCGCAGGTTCCCCTGTGGCCTCGGATGTCCTGAAAAGGAACGAAAAGAACGCATAGTCAGTAAATGAGGAAGGAAAAAAATGACCGACGATTACACTCTGCTGTGATACGAAGTTTTGCCGCAGCTGTAGATTTATTTTTATTGTGATGGCTTCAAATTGTATTCTCGATTGGAGTTATCCCGCCACCAGGATCTGTTATTCGCCGTTGCCAGTTACCCGCCACTGCGGCCGACGCTATGTCGACGTCCGCCGTGTGAAATAAGCAGTCTGTGGATTTATCCACGCATCGTGTGCGTCTCTCGCCGCATCGGGCCCGGTGGCGTTATTACCTGTTATTGCGCACATAAACCCGGAGCCAGAGTAAATACCGACGAAAAGTGGAACGGTGGGACCAATTCCTGCCCCACCCAGGGAAAATTTTTCTACGGCGCTCACATGCCACCGATTCTTCTTTCGTGGCGCTGGGCCGCTGTCACACTTCGCGCTACCACAACGACAAAACCCTTCTAGCCTCCCCGGTTTACTGGTAACCATAGTTACGGCCTTGGGCAAGTGGTCGGCTCCGCGATAGCACGAGCAGGAACGAGTCCGTGAATCATATGCTCCTCCTCTGATTTCCACCTCATTATGGAGAACGTGAGGGCGAGCGGGGGGGGGGTATAAAGGATGAGGTCGCCAACTGTGCCTATCATTTTGGGTACATAAGGACAAAATACAAGTGTGTTTCATCAGACAGACTGCTGCGTCTCGGCACCAACGACACCAATTTTATCGCGATTTTCGCAAAAATAATGGAGGTATTAACGGAAAATATGAACCAGTGGTGACTTCCCATCCACTTTCCGAATATTTATCTGTGACGTCACTGTGACGTCACCACGTCACTGCAGCACGAAATTGAAAATTTTTGAACATATCTTCCGTTTTTCGGTTAAAAACACCTTTTGTAGCTGAAATGGAGACGGGTTAGCTAAAGGCTAGTCCTTTAATATGGAGCAGAGTTCTGTTCTGTCTTCATGGCCCCTTTAAATATCGAGTGCCAATAATTATTTTTGTGTCGCCTGACGCATACTCGGCTTTGGTTTATGTTCTTTCCACGACGATCAGCCGTTTTGCAATGCCACTGGCAAAAAAAAAAAAAAAACTGAGTAAACAATCAAAAAGCCACATCGGGTACAACATCATTCCGATGTTTTTAAAGTCGAATAAATGTTTTGTTTGGGCCTTTTAACAACGAAGCTGTTCAGCAAATCGTAATTTTTCGTGTCCGCAGTTAAAAATATTGAGAAACTGGCGAGTGCGAGCACGTGAGCGCGGGCCTCGCGGCGACCGCCCGGCAGTTAACAAAACCAAGAAAATGCCGAGCGCTCGTGCGCGAGTGCCTCGCGGCGACCACCCAGCGTCCCCGGCGCACGTTTGTCCAGCCAAGCATACCCAGTTAGGGAGATTGGCCAAGATTGGCAAAAAAGGATCTCCAGCGTTCGCCGTAATCGTGGCAACACTGGCTCGGAACGAGAAAGACTCCAGCGTTCGCCGTAATCATGGCAACACTTCATTGAAACCTCCAAGGTGATGTTCAATGATTATCACTTAAAAAAATGAAAAAAACTCGCACTTGTAACAACCATGATGAAGTAAAGGTCGTTGAGGCAGCGAAGAAGAAGCAAACTGACTGCAATCATGGACTTAAACCTTCGTGATGGTCGCGAAGGTTCTGTACAGCTTCGCTACCTTGAAGTCTTACGCATTAGTGAGAGCTTCCTTCGTTTTTTTTTTTTTTTTTCTGAGCTTGTTGTGTTTACTTTACCGTTTTTTACGTTCTCTTTTTCCTTTTTGAAAGGGAAAGGGATGTTAATAGAAAGGGAAGGAAGGGAAACTACGTCCTACATTTAGAGAGAGAGAAAAGGTGAAGGAAAGGCAGGAGTGTTAACCAGGCTACGGCCTAGTATGCTATCCTTCCCGGGGAAAAGGGGAACAATGAGGAAAAAGAGGAAAATAGAAAAATAAGAGGAAAGGTACGGACAGAGCGTGGAGTGGTGTGCCCAGCGGTAGGACACCATAGACAAAACAGTTCAGGAGGGTAGACTCATAGAGGGTAGACTTTTGTGTTACGGTCATCTGTGCAAGTCCGCCGCTTTTAGAAAACACAGGAGCGCTTTTGTCGCCTTGTGCGTAGATGACGGAGAAGGCCAGTGGCCCAGAATTTTCTCCTTAGACAACGAGCACCGAGAGTCTAGCTTCCGTAGAGTTTAAAAGAGTTGCCTTCTTTCCGACGAAAAACGTGTATACTCGCATAGGACATGTCGTATATATGGTCTCTGATGTGTCACAGACTTCGCACGTCTCACTGGCTGCCGTTCCAATCAAATAGGAGTAAGCATTTAATGGAAGGGGACGCTGAAGATGCGGGTCCAGGGCAATGATAAGAGCGCTCGTGAACTTTTCGGTAGTCCATTTGGGTAGCGTGGTCTCCCGGGCAAGTTTGCGGAGAGTCCTAGCTGCGTCCGTCCTGGATAACGGAATGGATATGGTATCCGTTTTTTTGTGTGCCAAGCGGGCGGCAGCGTCCGAACTTTCATTTCCGACAAAGCTGCAATGAATGGGACGCCACTGGAAGGCAATGTCATGACCCGCTTGGGCGGCACGTTCGTACAATAGTCTAATCTCGGCAAGCAGCTGTTCCTGAGGTCCACGGCACAGGGCTGACCCACCATTGAACAAACTTCATGCCGAAGATGAGCGATCGTCTACATTTATGATTGGTGTCATATGAGGTACGTATATGACATTATCTTATTACTGAGTTATGCAACGACGATGACTTCTCGAGTTCGTCGAGTTGTAAAGTTCTGCACGGACACGTTGAACATGTCGACATGTATGTGCAGAGATTAGCGACTGGAAAGTATGTTTACTCACTATACGACAATTCCCCATTGGGAGTTCCAGCAGGTTTCCAAAATCTGACGCGGTTATTGATGCACCGGAGGATCTCTATTGCCGCAACTAACCGGGATCAATTTTTTGCGAGTTCGGTGTGTGCCTTTGAACGAGCCCGCTTGGCCTCAATCGTAGCGGCCATGCGACGCGGATATCTTAATATGCAACAATCCATATTTAGAGGGGACACGCCCGGTTCCTCAAACAAGTAAAATACGGTCGCCCAACGAGGCCCGTTATAAGGCTTATCTCACGCGAACAGGCTACGCCTGCGTCTTTACAGGGACACTTTTTTATGTACCTACTTGGGTGGACGTCGCTTGAAAACAAAAATATGAAAGGCTTCTCCCTCGCTGGGCCCGCAGGTCAACCGTGCCTGATAATTTAAACGTTCCCTACAGCGTTCCCTAAAGCATAGGCGGCGAGTTTTCATTTTCCCAGGGGGTGCTAGCCCCCTCCCAGACTTGCAGCACGTGATGGTGATGATGATGAAATCACCCATCACATATATGTATACACACACATTATATGTATACGCGCACACACACGCACGCACGCATACATGCCTCTAATGCGTCTTCCTATGGTGATACGTCGAAGGACTACATGAAAAGTTTGAAAGTAAGCCGTCCACGTATGCGCCAATTCAATGATGCAGTAACCTTTAGCCCCAATAAAATTGCAAGTGAAAACGTAGAGGCAACTGTTTAAAAATGTCAACTGGTAATGGCATTCGTAATGGCACTTCGGAGAGTAAGGGGTGTGTAAGGGCAGGTCAGCATTGCCAGGAAGGGGCAGAGCCCCCCCGCCGTCCCCCCTCAGGAAATCCCGGCTGGGGCTCGGGCCCCCGAGCCTCCCCGTAGTCACCGCCTATGCCCTAAAGGAAAGCCACATATTGACAAATGCTAAACACCGCGTCTGTGCTGTCCAAAGAACCATTTCCTGGCTGGGGGCCTCCCGCCGACTCCTGTTGAGTTTTCAAATTCGCGGTATACGTTCGGTCATTTGCGTTCTGCGTAGGCACGAGAAGTTGGAAATTGTAGGAACAAATGGTCCCGGAACAAATGGCCCCGAAACTTATGGTTCCGGAACAAATGGTCCTGGAACAAATGGTCCCGGAACAAATGGTTCCGGAACAAATGGTCCGAACTTCAAACTACGAACAAATGGTCCCGGAACTTATGGTCTCGGAACAAATGGTTTCGGAACAAATGGTCCCGGAACAAATTGTCCCGGACACCTCTTAGGGCAAAATGATTCCTAAAAACCTTATCGTCATCTTTCATGCGCATTGAGAGGTGGCACCGTCGTCGGAGTACGTCACCCGCATCTGAACCCACATTTATTCGCGAGGCTCTTCTGTACATCAAGCAAGGATCAGCCCGAAAAAAATCTGCAGAAATTCGGAGAATTATCTACTAATGCGTAGCATTCTTGTGCCGCTTGATTTGAGTGCGAGTTTTTTATAGCCAGATTTTGGGGTATTCTAAATCCTCTCCGACCAATTATCTCCATTTGCGCTATTATAACGATTAGAAGTTGGACATTCGCGAAGCCGGCATTATTTGTGGAAATGCAGGGCGTTATACGGTTTGCAATTTTCCGTAATTGATTAATATTTTTCTTATTCTTTTAGTTTTTCAAAATTTCGTTCGACCAATTATCTCCGTTTAAGTTACCTAACGATTATACATTTGGAACTGTCGCGAAATCTGCCTCATTGTGGAAATGCAGGGCGCCACACGGTTCGCCATTTTCTGTAATCATTTTATAGTTTTCTTATTTTTTAGTTTTTCAAAATTTCGTCCGACCAGTTACCTACATTTACGCTATTATAGCGATTGCAAGTCTGCATATCTGCATTTTTGTGGAAATGCAGAGCGTTACATGATCCTGGCTGAAGGGGGGGGGGGGGGGACAGCCCACTTTAATCCGTAGCAAAGAATGCTACGGATAAAAGTGGGCTGTCCTCCGCAACTATAGGTCAGCTCTTCACAGCCTGCAGTCTGCTGTCTGCCGCGGCCTATGCGAACAGCTTGTGGCCGAGATCCGTCGGGAGTATGACATCCTAGTCAGACATGAGCAAATTATTATTTTTCAATGGCTCACATAAGCCACTGCGGCATTTCCCGGAATGAACGTGCAGATAAAGCGGCTCATTATGCCCACGAAAGTGCAAATTGGCCTGAATCCAGTTAATCGCACCTTGACTATGCCAGGTCACTGTCTTCAGACGCCCGCAAAATCACGCTCGCTCTTTGAAATACGCCGGAGTTTTCAAACCTGCGCTGGTACTCGCTCGACGGCGCTCTGCAGCGCCACTTACCTATTAAACATGCCGCGCTCGGACGCCCATACTCTCTTGCCTGTGGCTATGCTTACTATACCTGTGGCTATGCTGTGGCTATGTTGTGGCTATGCTTCACCTATGCTTACTCCTTCACTATCGGCATGGTTGACAGGCCTGCTTATAACATGTGTACCACGGATGGTGGTGGTAACACGCATTTATTTTATGTACAGTGCGCAACACCCTTGTCTATAACACTGAGTTCAACTTCAACTAGCTACCTCTCAAAACTGCGGACTCAAACTTTTCACAAAAAAATTTTGAGGTCAAAATATAGGGTTAAGACTTCAAAATGACACAATAGTTTTCTTCAAATGCTTCTCGGCCGAGGCAAGATAAGCCTATAAGTACGAAATCTGTGTTATAGACAAGTGTGTTGCCCTCTGTACAAGGGATACAAAGATGCCATGTTACGGATTAGCGAATATTGGTGCCTAGGGGAGAGGGGTTAGGTAATGTTGTTTGTAGGGTTTAACGCGCCGATGCAAACAGGCGATGAGGCACGGCGTAGTGGAGGGCTCAGGATTAATCTTGACCACCTGAGGATCTTTAACGTGCGCCGAAATCTCGTCCACACTGGCGGCTTTGTTTTTCGCCTCCATCAGAAAAGCGGCCGCTGCGGCCGGGAATCGAACCCGCGTCCTCGTGCTCAGCAGCGCAACGCCTTAGCCACTGAGCCACCGCGGCGGGTAGGTAATGGGAGCTGGGGAACAAGTATAATACATCCAATGGGGTACAAAACTAAAGGAAATGGTGGAGACCAGATGTCTCGAAGGAGTTTCGTAGAGCGGTGAGCAGGCACCGTTCTTCGCTCTGATTGACATGACTTGGATGAAACCAACCATTAAGGCTGGTTGGGCTTGCCAGTCCTACGTTTTTGAAGGCTCGTTGTCGACAGTCGGCAAAGCGAGGGCAGTCCCACAGGATGCGTGCAGTGTCGTTATTGGCTGAGCACCGTTAACCCTCGGAATCATCTATAGACTGCCGTATCTTGTAGCGCGAAAGTGTGGTGTTCTTGCCGACCCAGTTCTAATCCTGTGAACGATGAAACAACAGACCACTTGGGCCGCTGTGCCCGGTCTGCAACGCACAGGTAGCACCTGTCAACCGCACTCCGGAAGCTCGACAAGAGTTTTATGTCGAAGGCGTTGCCCATCGCAGTCCCAAAAGGCCACAAAAGCCTTATTCCGTTAAAAGGCCACAGGCTTGTCTGAACAGTTGAGGGACAGTGTGTACCGTCTTTCATTCGTTAATTTGGCCAGTTTACCTGTTTAGTTTTAGGCATTATTATCTACCGTGGTTTTGTCTTTGTATACTTACCTTTACTAGTTCTTCTCTTGCTCCGCAAGCTCCACTTCCCATCTTTTTTTATAAACCCTTTAGTTCTCTTTAAATCCGTCCTTTCACGCTTCACATGTGCAGGGTACCCAACCGGACTCCTCTCCGGCTAACCTCCCTGCCTTTCATGTACTGCATTGTCCTTCTTTTCTTCAGTGAAATCGCTGGAACGAATATTCAGTAATTTTGTTTGTTCCAGAAAACTCGTATCATGTCAAGAAAATGCGAATGTCTCTCGCCACCGCTTCACAACGCGATAAAAATCAAACAATGTTCACTAAAAGAAAACTATAGGGCCATGAATGTCTACGCGAAGACTCCGCGAATTTGGCGCTACCATCAATTTTTCAAGTACCTATTTTAACAGCGAAGCTGTTTAGCAAATCGCAATTTTTCGTGTCCGCAGTTAAAAATGCCCAGAAATTCCCGAGCGTGCGCCCGTGAGCGCGGGCCTCACGGTGACCACCCGGCGGTTAACAAAACCCACCGACCCCTGCGCACGCTAGTCAAGATTGCGGCGACCGCTCGGCAGTTAACAAAAACCAAGTAAATGCCAAGAGCTTGTGTGTTCGTGCCTCGCGGCCACAGCCCAGCATCCCTAGGGCACGTATGTCCAGCCAAGCATATCCACCTCGGGAGATTGGCCAAGATTTGAAACACAAAACAACAAAAAACTAGAGGGTTCGCCGTAATCGTGGCAACCCTTGCTCGGAGCGAGAAAGACACGTCATAGCGTACGCCCCTCCAATGTAGTGTAAAATAATTATTACTTCGAAAAAAAAATAACAGAAGCTCACACTTACAGCAACAATGATGGAGTAAAGGTCGTTGCGTCAGCGAAGGAGAAGCAAATCGGCTGCAATCGGGGGCTTAAACCGTCGTGATGATCATAAAGGCTCCGTACAGCTTCGCTACCTTCAAGTTTTACGCGTCAGTGCGAGCTTAGTACTTCATTTTTTATTTTCGAACTGTGACATTTAGGAGCAAGTGGGCTGCTCTATTTTCACACCTCCTCACCCAACCTCCAGCCCTAATCTAAACCTGATGCCGGGCCTATGAGCACAGCTTAAGCGTATTGAACAAAAAAAAAAAGTATATAAGCGTAGGCGAAGACGCACTTAAATGGGACGCCGACTGCGAGAAAATAAAACACAATTAGCATTCTTGGCTGGGTGGGGATATTTTTTTTCTTCCTTCCCCGAATTCTTCAAATGGTTTCGGTGTCATTACAGCAGCCATACAGCTGATGTCGGTCGGGTTCCTTACATTTGCAGGGTTAAGTCGTTAGCCGCTTCAAAGATATCGTCCCAGCAAAACACACCAGAGATTTTAAAAATTCAAAATTTGAGGATTTTACGCGCCAAAACTACACCTGGGGAGGTATTATCGTATTTTGTCTGTTTTGTGTCCGTTTCAAAAGCGTCCGTTTTGAGCAAGTCCTGATTGGCTAAAAGCGAACACCCAGATGTGGCGCCATGCAAGCGCGGCGGAGCTATGAGCGGCGGCTTTTCGGAGCAGACGATTAGGAGCAGACGATTTTTCGTCGCCTTGTTGCTGGTTCGCAGGAGGAACAACAAACACATAAAAGATAGTTTCAAATAGGTTTAGTCGTTTAAAATGTGTTTACACGAACAGTTGCGTTAAAGTTAACCCAAAGCCCACCTAGAACTGGAAGTACGTCACAATAAAACGGACGTTTTCAAAACGGACAAACACGAGAATACCGCCCCTGGGCTATGGATGCGGTGTACTGCGATGCTATGAATTAATCTTACCTCCTGGACAGGATGATGATGATGATGATGATTGGATTTTACTGGCACAACAAGGCCAACTTTGGCAAAGAGCGCCAGACCTTCTGCAGATATCGACACACAGGCGTTTTTACTTTTTGCCTCTATCTGAAAAGCGGTCACCCCGTCCGGGTTTGAACTCGCGTTCCTGGGCTCAACAGCACAAAGCCTTAGCCACTTGGGCCACTGCGGCACGCCACATAATAAAAAAATGCATCGCCTGTGGTGACCAAATAACCGAGTAGTGCCGTTCTATGCTGTCGATGGCTGTAGCTTTCGTAATTTTTGCAGGCGCGAAAGAAATGAAGTGAAAAGAATGAAACAATTGAAAAAAAAAAAAAGCTTGGAAAAAACGGGTATTACGACTTGTTGGCGTATATTCACCAGAATTCAAAACAGTTTTAACAGACAACACAGCCATGCGTTGCCCTTTCTTGTCACTTTTGCCAACGCTGTTTCGGATTCCATTGAACACTGCTGTACGGCCACTTCAACGCTCAATAGGTAAAAGTGAGTTTATTCGTAACGCGCTTAGCCATGATTGTAATCTCAAGCTTGGCAATATCCTTGTCTGCATTCTCAAAGAGACCGCACATATGGCCGCTGCTTTAAGCGGTACTTATAAAAACGACCTTGGGGCGGTATTCTCGTAACTGTCCCTTTTGAAAACGTCCCTTTTGAGTCCCTTTCATCGTGACGTACTTCCGGTTAAGCAATGGGCGTTTGCAGTAAGTTTGTTGCGCTTGCGTTACGTCACGTCCGGTTGTTTGCTTTTAGCCAATCAGGGCTCGCCAAAAGGAACACTTTTGAAAGGGACGCAAAAGGGACAAAACTCGAGAATACCACCCCTGGTGTCGAATACAGTACGACTGGGGTGATCAGTAACTTATTTACGGTACGATTTTGCTGCGATATCTCTTACGCCTAACAATGCAAACTTTGGGCAAGCGCATGAACGAAACAACCACCCGGTTGGCGACAAATGCTTCGCCAACAAAGGAGATGGAGAATAACGAAGGGTCCTCACGAAATCCGAGTCCTCGGGGTACGGCTGAGTTGGCGAGCAGGTAGCGGTCGTATACGGTTACCACTCGTAGTGTACTGCCACCGACCGACCGACCGACGACAGAGCAGTCGTAGCACTGATGTGCGTCTGGGAACGAGCAGACGGCGGCGAACCCAGCGCTGCTGCTTGGTCTGTTGACTCAGGCCGCGCTGAGCGGACGTGTATGTCCAGCCGTCCGGCCAGCCCGGATGCGTACTACGCTGGCGCGCATACGCCACGTCGCTCCTCTCTGCCTTTCCACTCTGGAAGCGGCGTGTACAAGCTCGAATATCATCAAGAACTGCCGCTAATATCGCTTGGTACAGACCGATTGTGGGTTTTAAAGCACCGAAGCTACTCCAGGGGCAGTATTCTCGTGCTTGTCCGTTTTGAAAACGTCCGCTTTGCGTCCGTTTTATTGTGACGTACTCCCAGTTGTAGGCGCGCTTTGGGTTGACTTTTGCGCTACTGTTTCTGTAAACACATTTTTAACGACTAAACCTATTTTAAACTCTCTTTTGCGTGTTTATTGTTCCGCCAGCTAACCAACAACAAGGCGACGAAAAATCGTCTCCTCCAAATCGTCTGCTCCGAGAAGCCGCGGCTCATAGCTGCTCCGCCTTGCTTGCATGACGCCACATCCGGGTGTTCGCTTTGAGCCAATGAGGGCTTGCTTAAAATGGTCACTTTTGAAACGGACACAAAACGGACAAAACGCGAAAATACCGCCCCTGGGCTATGAGGCGCGCTGTAGTGGAGCTCTCCGGATCAATTTTGACCACCTGGGGCTCTTCAACGTGTGCCAAAATCTCGACACCGGCGTTTTAGCCTATCGCCTCCATCTGAACAGCAGCCACCGCTACCGGGACCGAACCCTCGTCCTTGGGCTCAGCAGCACAACGTCATACTCACTGAACGACCTCGGCGGGGGTTTGGGACAAACTCAGACGTGTAGACGAGCTGTTAGTTCGGTCTGCCGCATGCATTAATTTCGTAGGGGGGTGTACTTACATGAACATTTTCGTTCTTAGGCCACTTTATATTCCATTTCGGAACTTAGCGAGACGGGCAAACTTACAGAATAGTCAAGATGGTCACGAGTTCTCAGAGATGAAATAAGAACCGGCACTCACTTTGCCAAAACAACAAAAAACAAATAAAGACGTTTCGGGGCCCCTAAGGGTCCTTTGTTAAGAATGAAGAGGGGGTGTAAAAGAGCGCGACTATTTATAAGTTCGTTGGCGCAGAGCGCGCATTTATATCTCGGGGAGATTACCCATCGACCGGTTAATCGTGTTTTAGTTGTTTGAATATGTACGGTTTCTAAAAGTAGTCGTGTCGATAGGCGCTTCTCTGATGCGATGTTGCTTGCAGAATCCCAATCGATGACGTGGTTAGTAGCAGGTGATGATCCGCCAAGGCATTCAAGCATGCATTGCCTTTTTTTGGCATCATTCTGGAGCCGCCGAATTCTTTTAAAATTTCCAGTTTTACTTATGTAGGATTCGTCGCAATCCTTGCACGGTATTTTGTATACAACCCCTGGGAATCTTGATTTTTCGAAAACGTCCTTCAAGCATACTAACTTTTGCTTAAGCCTGTTAGTTGGCACATGTGCAATTTTAACGCCATATGTGCCAAACACCCTTGCAAGAGCTTCGCTGCTACCTTGCGTGTAGGGGACGGCAGCGCGTTCTTGCCTGTCTTCTTCAGGAACCCCTTCAGAGCAAGCAACTGAAGCCCGCCATTGTTGAGTCCTCAGAAGCTTTGAAGGGTAGCCGTTGCATCGAAGGTCCTTCCTTACCCCGGCTAGCTCTTGATTGAGCAGACCAGGCTCAGAGCAGATTAACGATGCGCGTGAGAAGAGTGAAGCGGGAACGGAGCGTTCTTGGCCTATAGGATGCGCAGAGTGGAACCCCAGGTTATCCGACCCGTGTGGGTCGGCTTTCGATACCCACTGGTTGTAAATCCTTTGGCCGACCGTCTTATAGTACGCCGAGGAAGGCAATCTGTCCATTATTTTCTTGGAACTCAAGATCTTACAAGCTCAAGGAAAGGGTATACGTCTCGGCGGTCGGTCACACAAAAAACAGTCATCTACGTAGCGGACAAACAATTTTGGAGCCGTCTTGTACGAGCGTAGCGCAGAATTTTCTAGTGCCTCTAAGGCAATATTTGCACAGACTACGGAAACAGAAGCTCCCATCGCTGTTCCAAACTGCTGCTTGCAAAATTGTCCGTTGAAAATAGAATGTGTGTTCTTTATGCAGAATTCCAGGAGGCGACCTAAGTCTTGCGTCTCAGTTGGCGAACGTGAAGGCACAGATGCGTCGTTCTCGAGTCGATCCTTGCAACACCGCACTGCGTAATCGACGGGCCCACATGTGAACATTGACTCCACATCAAAAACACCATCGAACACTCCGACAATTACAAGCAGGGACGTACGTACACCCGGTTCGAATGAATTGATTGTTTCCCACACAGTACACCGCTCTATGCAAATTTTGTCCACAGCTAGGTACCCTTCAGCATACAATTCTGGAATGCGCTAACAACCCCTCCCTACCACCCCTCTTCACCCGTTCCTTTCATGAGCTGTGAGACATGGTTGACCAGCTGTCAGCCTGAGGACCAGACTCTCCTGGTGACACGGGCCAGAACGGCTATGGCATGGATTCCCGGACTAGGGTTCCACTCTCACATTGGAGCTCATTAAAATGTTATCTCCATCTCTCTCACTGTCGTCGATAGTGACACCTCCTAAAAGCTCAATGAAATGTGAAGAATCCTTGAGATATGTCGGCGTGTGCCCAAGAAGCGAAGGACGCAACCAAGGAAAGCTGCGACCTTTACCTGCGCAGACGTCACCAGAAAGTATTTCTATTTTTCCATCCGCTTTGGAGTACGCATCACGCTGACCTACTCGGAAATTTTTAATACTCACGTAAGTTTCGGTACTTCCTCTTCTGCCAAACAAAAACGCACCAGAGGAGCGTTATTTTTCGCAAGAGGCATTCAAAGGACAAAGCAGGCGGGTCCGTCACCTTCCGTGATGTTTATTATCTATGTACATTTATCTTCCCCGCGTACTTTGTGCTAACAGTGGTACACGATACTTGATCTCACCCAAGTCTTCCTGCTGTCCTCCAGCCAGTTTTGTCGCAACAACCAAGTCTTTATTGACGTTCGTGTACAGCACAAATAAACAACCCAAATGGCTGTGTCGAGACACTTTCGTACTGTAATGAAAGCTCGCTCTACCGCTCAAGGCAAGTTTCTCATCCTGAGTCTCGCAATGATTAAACACAAACAACACAAACAACACCCGCCACCAAATGTCGGGAACAATGGAGGGTGACAGATCCTATACGCAGCAGTGGACAAAGTTGAACACATCATTACCGTTTGTTTTGGCGCTGAAAGCCATTGGAAAACTATGGCTGCGTCCATGAACAACGTCGTTACTCTTGGAGCTGTATGCCTATGATTAACGTCGTGGGGCATTGCTTCTGCAATGCTGTTGAGATACCGCTGTGGTCTTTCCCGAGCAAGGTCGAACCGCCGGCGCCGTTTCTTCAAGGCTCCTCTGCTACGGAATCACAAACGATGCCGATACTTGTGAAGTTAAACGCACCTATTAATGCTGTCGCTGGTGAGATTCTAGGGCAGCAGTTATCTCTTACTCAGAGACGCGTAAAAAAAAATAAAAAGAAATAACAGTGTTCGCAATAGAGATTTGTCAGTTCTTTCTGTTATGCTTTGCAGTCCCGTTTCGAGAGTCAAAAGCTGACTCTGTGCATGTTATGGAGCGAAAGGTGCTTCGACACACACTTTTGCTCGGCACGGTATGGGCCACTTTGCCTGTCGAGGACGCCACTTCGGCGCATGCGCAGTTGCTTCTCGACTCAGCCGCCGGTACGAGAGACGCAAAACGCACCCGGGTAAAGACGCGTGGTAGCACGCACATCCCAATATGCAGGTAGCCTCCAATCCCTCGAGAAGCGCTTTGATTTCTCCTAGACTTTGGCGAATTTTGACGTTCCTGCTCAGCAAATTTAATGTACACTTCCATGTTCTGTACGCCGAGTGATTCGAACAACGCAGGCAAACCGATATTTCCGAAAGTCGTGCAGCTTTTCCGCAATGCACAGTCCCCACAGTGAGTGGTCGACCCCGCGTTCAGCCGGTGATAACATGCAAGGCGTACAACAAAGGGTGGCCTGAAAACAGTGCCTACTTTGTCTAGTCAGGCTACCGGCTGTACAGGACCCTCAGCGCTGTTTTGATTCTGACCGCTCAGAAGGGCGTAATCGTTAACGATGGCTTAGCGCCTATAAGCCTTACGTCTCCTGAAGGTTTGCCCGTATTATGGATAGTTTTTTTGTGCAATAAAAGAGCAACTGGAACTCTTCGTGTTATTCAGATCCAAGCCTGAAACAAATTACCATCGCGTGTAGCGCATAGAGTGCAAGATACAGCTTTCTGGCTTTCGGAAAGCACCGCAGTCGCTGCTTTTGCAGATGCAAAGGAAAACAGACAGGAAAAAAAACTCCAATGACTGCTCCACAAGCCCTGAGTCTTTGAGGATGCAGCACGGAACACAGGACAGCTGAGCATCGGGGTCAGCGGTTCCAACACGCCGCATAAATCTCCACGAGTCCACTTTTATCCGGAGCGCGTCTAAACGCACAACAGACTTCGCGACTGGACTAGGGGCGGGTGAAGTCATGGCCTCCCTCTTGCCTCCAGTCGCATACACAACGCTCATGACACAAGCTAACGGACTGTTCCAGCTAAGCGTGTGCCGCCTCTCGCTGCCGACACTACGGCACGGCGTGGGCCACTTTGCATGTCGAGGACGCCACTTCGACGCATGCGCATTTGCTTCTCGACTCAGCCGCCGGCACGAGAGACGCGAAACACACCCGGGTAAAACACGCTGCCCTCCTAGCATCTGCGTTCCACTTGCCCGTGGAGGGGAGTAGAAAGACTGACGCGCATGCGCAGATGCGTTCCTGCTCCGCTCAGCGGGCTCGCAAAACGGGATGCGCGTTCAGCTAAAACGCTCTACTAACGCAACGATACCATGCGCGTGCACTGCGCTTTTCGCTGCAGCTTCCTATCTCTGCCGGCACTACGAAGAACGATTAGAGATCTAGGTTCGGACGAGGTGGTGGTACACCGTATCAAAGGCGTCGCTTGAACATTTGGGCCATGTCGTATGTACAGGGTGGCTGCGTTCTTTTCTCTCTCCCTCTCTTCTTACACAACGCGGGTTTATCACGCGCTTCCGTATTATCGTCTATAGAGAAACGCGCCGTACGCGCTACACTTGCGAACCATTACGCAACCACAGGCTCGAGCCTTCCAAACGCAACAAAACAAATCAAAAAGCAATATGGTCGTCCGTCTGTATGTATATGCATACACATTGCGTGTGTATAAGTATGCCCTTCATATACAATTATATAACGCGACCATGCCTGACAATTTGTACATGCTCAGAAAGGAGGTGGGAGACGGGGGGCACTGCCTCGGCGATGACTATACGCTACACCAACGCCACCTACTTGCGAAGGCCTACTTGCGAAGGCCCCTAGTATAACTCGGAAGGGTGCCAGCGAACGCCTCCGTGCAAGGACCAATGGGGGCGCAAGCGAGTCGTCAAGGAGTGCGGAGGCATCGTCTCTTCGAGGTGGTTCCGGTTACAGGCGGCTTGCAAGAGCTGATCGATAACTGCGGATGATTACGGAACGCTATAATCATGTGCTAGAATTGCTGTCACGAATGAGTGCTGTCTTTTTCAAAAGACGGTGAAATCGAGTGACGTCACACCTACACCAAAGTTTTAAATGTGGACTTCCGCGGTGCGTGAGAATTGGAAAGATGGATTGGAATGAGTGAGAATGGAGTTTTTTTCGCGAAGATTGTCGTGTTATTCGCTTAATAAAGGAAAATGATTGATTCCGCTCGGTCATCCTTGCCCGCCTTGCAATTTCGAAAAGATTTCTTGCGAAAAAGTAAAAAAAAAGCATCCCCTTCATATGAATGTGAGGAGTAACCAGAGATGATAAAATGGAAAGTTGCATTCCGTTGACAACCTTGTTTGAGAAGTCTGAGGTATGAATTTATTGCTATGTGCCTCGCTTAAATGCCTGAGTGCGATTGCTGCCTTTACTTTCGCTTTTGCTCCCCTTTCGCCCCCTGAAGTTGGTTGGTGGGAACACATTTAAATATTTCCTACTGCACTTCGTCGGTGAAAGTACATCAAATTCTTGTGTTTTGAGGGAGATAAAAATGCAGTGGCTCTACCAGAAAGCTTTGAGGGAATATTTCAAGCGTCTCAAATTCTGGCGAAAATCTTTACAGTTGTACGCTGTTCAGAACAACGTTTTGTTGTAAATTTGACGCCAGCGCCACCTTTTTGAGTATTAATGTTGTAAAAGAAAGCACTTGTTCTTTTATTGAAATATTTAGTATGATTTACTAGTGGTGAAGATGATTTTGTTTAATTTTTAAACCCCGTAATGTTTGTAATTATACCGGCAATGTTATTTACGAAACCTGCGGCTTGCGTTCTCAACGTGTCTGCTACGAGGTTGCCGCCTGCGTTGGTGTTGCGTTCGGGACCTCTGCGACGTTCCAATTCTTATTCCTTTAGAAGTGTAGTTAGACTGCTTCGTAAGCTGCCTACCAAGCTGTCCGCGAACTGGAACGCAGCCTTTTTTGGAAATAAAAGAGCTTGTCTTGGCTTGACTTGACTTGACTTGACTTGTTTTTAAGCTAAACTGTCACAGAGTGTAAAATGATACGACCTTGAAATATTCACTTTTTTTCCATAAAGACGTAGGTAAATGCAAAATAATTAGCGAATGCTCAATTTCTCATTGAGATAATTACAGAAGCAGGCGTCGCGACACATCGGTCACTGACTCGATGGTTTCACCTCGCTGACACATCTCTTGAGGCAAAGCCTACCTGCTGCACAGTTCTGGAGGCTTTTTGCACTTCCCAGGCTGATTAGGCTTAGTCACGTGGAACACAAGATAATTACTGTTTCTAAACAACACCTTGTCAAGTTAGAGAGTACGTCTACCGACCTGGAAGACTTTCTTTCCGCTCTTACGAGCTAAAATGTGTCACCAGTTGGGATTGACCTTCACCGAAGGAACTCGCATAGCTTTGCCAGTATGAGCTACTATTTTAAAGTATAATTGTCAACAGTATACACATACGCAATATTATAAAACTTTTTAGTGTCTGCGTTAATCAGGGGTAGCCCGACATGCATTGATAGCCGTGGTACAAGCGTATCAAGCGGGTGATGGACAAATTCAGAAATTCCTTAGTTGCGAACGTTATAAAGGTCTGTACATATTTTTACGCAAAAACTTCGAGTGAGCCATTCTCAACGCACGCTAAATATCCTCCTCCGTTGGCTTGGACATTATTTTCAGCTTGATGTAAAAAATCATGAAGGAGAATGATATTACTGAGTATTCAGTATGGTTGTACAGCCACTAGCACTCAGCGCGGTTCCCGTTTTCTTAACGACAATTATCCCGACGGCTAAAGACCGGGGGCCTTCGTCATAAGACACAATGAGGATTTCTAGCGCCTCCTAGATTTTCAAAATGTTTCCGTAACCATGTACGAGCTTGAACCACAACTTAACAGCGGTAACTGCTCATTGCGCAACTTTGTTCATTGAGTGAAGTAGTATAGCAACCAAGGCGAAAGTCCTACGGGGTGCGGGAAAACTCCCGCTGGGGATGTTTTTCATGCGGTATCGCGTGATTATCTACCCGCACTGTTTTTCGTGACGTTTCAACCCGCACAGCCAATCAGGTGAGACGGTATATCAGATACCGACCTCATCGGAAGTTTTCCGACACCCAGTAGGATTTGTCCCGCCTAGTGAAAAAAAAAAAAAAAGTGAATTTCACGACAATAAAAAATTCAGCCTGAAATAACTTTTTCTAAATAAGCGTGTGTTTTTTTTTTGTTACTAGCGATTTAATTAGACTCTGAAATGGGGCAAATACACGGCTTGGAAGAGGCGTGTATCTTTTATGCTCGAGTTTGAAATTTCAACAGCACGTAATCTCCTCTTCCTATACGATGTTACAAAAGAAATTTGAATTGACATCTCATAGTCTGCAGAACCGCCAACGACCCGACTGTAAAGATGCATTTTAATGACGAACGCAGCCTGTGATAAACGCGGCTTTTTCTCGGCAGAAAACGGGCTGCGATTGTTGAGCGGACTTCCTTTGATATAAGCCAACGTTGGTCATCACTAGCGACCCGTAGTCGTCAGCGTGTTCAGTTGCAGTCAGTGGATAGCATCACTTGAGCAGTACTACAACCATTGCATGTTTCTTTATATTAGCTACGCTGGAACAAATACTACGGAAAAGACTCGCAGAGTATAAATAGTTTTTCTCTCGTCTGCGTGGGGTCAACAACAAAGTTTTTCGTTAACGAAACTTTCAATTTCTACGTTGTAGATGCTGTTTTTCGAGACGCAACGTCGGGTAGGCTTTCGACAAGTTTAGAAAGTTGTCGTATTGCGCCCGCCTGAATACTGCGGACAGGAGTGCATCAGTGCGACTGAGATCCACTCCTTTCAAGAAGCGCACTGAGATACGGGGATCGATCCATGTTCGATGCTCGTCAGCGCTCCGCATTCGCGCACTGCTACTGAATGGGAAGGGGATGGAGAAGCGCGCGAGGGGCTCACCGGGTGGGACAATGCGTGGCGGGGGTGCGGGGACTCTGACTATACGTAATCAACCACGTGTAACGGCTTCACGACTACTCGCTTTAGAAAAAATAAACACCGGAGCCACGTATGCGGCGAATAACCACCTTGACTCGCGGGGCAAAGGCACGCAAGAGCGTCCACTCTCACGCCAAAGAAATCTGGAAGGTACGCGGTTTGGCGAACCTCTGTAAGGTTGCGGTGATATCCTGCTTCTGAGCTTCCTGCCCCCCTTTCTAAATTTATCAGTTCTCTATCTCCCGATATATCTATTTTCTCTCTAATTTTTAACTGTTCCTGAATCCCCACACACATTTCCGAAGGAGTTTTTAACTTCGCACTGAAAAAACGGCGCGCTCGCTTTTAAGAGTGGTAGTAACATGACATTCTAGCCAGGTGCAGTTGAGTATCAGAGGCTACCAAGACAGATGCGTGGAAATAATATGGTAGACATCGAGGTGCGCTTTTAGCCACAGGAGTTAAGTGTAGCTCGCAGCCAGTGCTGTTTCAGCCAACCGGCACGACAATTTGCTCGCTATAGAGAAAGTTGGTTGAACTGCCTCTGAAGCTGGATCGACCCCACGATTGTGTCGAATTGTAGACCCCTTTACTCGTACGAGATCGGTGCTCACAAAGGGCGTTGGTTTAGAACCGGTGTAAATTAATGGTAAGGTGCAACTCCTCACTAGCGACTGGAAAGTCGGTTGACTGAGAATAAATTGCGCGCGGATCAAAAACGATGACAAATTGTGGCTTTTAACTACGTTTAAATTTACGCGCGTTCACACATTTGCTACTTCTCTTACAAGCGAGTTATACCGTGGGTATCGAATCGTCATTGATTGAGAAGCCGCTTCAATCGCACTAGTAAGTAGCTTTTGACAGTGGAGGCGTTGTAAGTGCTGGACAGGCAATAATCAGCAACGCAGGCTCTGCTGCGACCATCTTATCTTTTCGGCCTCTTTCGCGCCGGTTACTTGCAGCTTGGTTGGTGCAAACGATAGAGTAAAGGGCGAAATTCATGCGCAGAGAGCGGCACGTTTCCGGAGCCCAAACCGGTTTTCGGAGCGGGAGACGAGTGCGCAGACGCGTCCTTTTCGGCTCATGCGCCCATTCGCCCCTGACGCCCTCGCGTGCCTTTGCCCGCGTTGCCGTCACTCGGTCACGTGACCCGTCGAGGGGGAAGGTGGCCGCGTGGAATTAAAGGCGCTCGCCAACACCGCACGAAGGAGGCGTGTCGAGGCAAGCGCATGACTCTTGTCAGGTACCGAGCGCACGATCTGTCACTGAAGGACAACTTCGGGAAGGGAAAGAAGGGCTGCGGACCAGGGCCGGAGTGTAAGCTCGCTGCCGAGGCCAGCTCCGATTGGCCGATCAGACAACCCGCGAAATTTGAATGTCGCCCCGAATACCACATAGCCGGTTCGGGCATACCTTCATAAAGCGACAGTTTTTTCGAGGGCCGTAGAAAGCCGCAGTGCTAATTACCTTGAAGGCAGGTTGTTCATGATTTATTTTATTAGTGACGCCAAGGGCGGGTTTAAGTGGTTCACTGCTAGCTAACTAACTCTAATGGTTCGATACGAGTGCGCGAGGCTTGTAGAAATATACGTAGCCACGTGTACACACTTTCGAGCACTAATTTCGTGCAGTAATGGGTTATTTTGAATAGCTTTTTCGAAGTCAATCCGCCGACTGTGTGAGACTATACGTACGCCTAAACGCTTCCTAATCCGGCCCTGTTCCTGTACTAAGATCGCCCAGTTACAGAGTGACGGCCGTCGATGTTGGGACCGCAGTCGACGCGAACGATCACGGAGCCAAACTCCACAAGCACATCTTTATGCAATGCCGCCGTAAAAAAGGGGAGCCTTTTCCACTAAACGAGTTTCACTTTATAGCAGACACTTCCACCGGAACATAACGGAAATGGCCGGACTTTCGCATCGTATATACGACCCGTAGAGTATAAAACGGCAATACAGGAATTAGCTCCTACAAACGGCGCGAAGATTTTTTCTATTTTCATGTACTGCGCGTTCGTGATAAAATAAGTGAGCCTAATGTCTCATATTATCGCATTCTCCTCGGTGTCCTAATTGAGATCAGTGGATTAGTACCGGGGCTCGGAGCCAGGACGCTACCCCAAGCAATCGGCCGTAGTACGCCTACTACTTAAGCAACTATCGGAAGTTATGACTCATTTCCTATCTTAGGGAGCTCATCTTTTAACGCGAAGCACCTACTTGAATACTGGGTTTTCCATAAAAGTACATAATAGTGGCTTTAAACTGACGATTCAAGTATGCGTAACTGTTTCTCTTAAATATTTAACACTTGCTTGCAGAGGCTGGGAGTGAGTTGTGATGCGGCGAAAAGTGGGCATGGGTAGTTCTATGGTCAGCATCAATTAAAACATTTAATTTAACACACAGGAAGGGCAGAATCACCAGCCTTCTATTGCGTATGGGTAGTGTGTATTGAAACCGTAACCGTGTTACCGTGCTTTTCTAATATAATTGAATTCAATCTTTTTTTCCGGTCACTTGAACAATTCTATAAATTGCAACTGACTGAACTACCAGTTTGACGTATACTTGTGACATGCAATGTTGCCCGCATAGAAAGGAGATTCGAGTTGGTGAATCCAACTTTGATTAGGCAAGGTTGTGTTGTATTGCATTGTATTGCGTTCTATTAAAGTGTATTTCAGAATACGACGAAACGTGTTCTGTAAAACTATACGTAAAGGAGACACATTATGAAAAATAGTTGACCAAAGCTACAGCTGATCTATTGTGTTGTATTGTTTTGTATTGCAATGTAATGTATTTCAGAATAGAACGGAATGTGTTCTGTAAAACTACACGTAAAGAAGACTCATTATGACAAATTACAGTTTATGAAAGCTATAGCTGATCTATTGTATTGTAATGTATTTCAGAATACAAAGGAATGTGTTCTGTAAAAGCATAGGTAAAGAAGACATATTATGACAAACCAATAGTTGATCAAAGCTATAGCTGATCTATTGTGTTGTATTGTATCGTAATGTATTTCATAATACAACGAAAGGGGTTCTGTAAAAGTACACACAAGGAGGAGGACACATTATGACAAACTAATAGTTGATCAAAGATACAGCTGATCGTAGCTTCTAAACGGCTACATAGTTGACGCAGTGGTGTTATTCGAGCGGAATTCTTGCTTAATAAGTCAAAATTCGAAAGACTTTTGATGCCAGACCAAGCCGGCAGACGTACTCTTCAGTGGGAGACTAGGGGATCGTTTCAGTCAACGTTCCGCCACTTCGGCCCACCACAATGTTCGTCGACATTAGTTTAAAAATACAGAAGGTAACATCAGAACCTCCTTCCACGGACTGTTAGCATGAGGGTGCTGTGCCACGTGTCAATTTGTTTTCACTCTCATGACTGTTACTCTCATACGTGCCAGTTTCATTGACTCTCAGTTTACTTTCATACGTGCCAGTTTCTTTTACTCTCAATTTACTCTCACACGTCCCAGTTTCCTTTACTCTCTCACGTGCCAGTTTCCTTCACTCCCAGTTTACTCTAATACGTGTCAGATTTCTTTACTCCCAGTTTACTCTCATACGTGCCAGTTTCCTTAAGTACGGTCATACGCCAACGAAGCTTGGTGCGCGGTACATATAATTCGGGGCTACAAAAAGCTGTGTTTCACACCTCTGCAATACGGGCGAGCTTTACAAGCGATGTAGCTAAATTTTCGTGGCGATTCGAAGTTTTTTAAAGATGCAATACCTGTTTAACTGTAGCTGCCTGGCTTTTTTTTAAATTTTAAATTTGTGTATTGACCCGCGAGGCTGAGGCCATCGGCCGTACGTGTATATCACCAGCGTGACTAGGAATTGCGCGAAACTCTGACGTGAATGTGTCTACTGCTACCCCAAGCGCAGGCTCCCCAAAGCAACAAAAAGGTCGGATCTTCCATATTTCCTCTCCGTAGAACGCCCACGTAAAATCCCATATCTGTGATTTGAGACCCGACATCTGAGTACATTAAGGAAACTCAAGAAACCAGCGGCGCTCCCACTTTGTCTACGCTCTGTGTAGCGCCATGATGCCGGGATACTATGCAAAACACTGAAACTTCCAAATGAGTGCCAGGGCATCAACGCGCCTGTTCTGTGGCAGTAGGCTGCGGCGTACGTCATGGTCAGAGCTTGTGAGCATTCACTTTTATCGGGAAAATGAGCGAGCTGGTCCGAATTGAGCTACAGCGAGATCTCACTGCGGTATCGAATCTGTACGTTTAATGCAGACTGGTTTCTCTCTTGTGCCTGGCGGAAACGCGTGCCACAACGCTGCTATAACGCTCTTTTCGCAACCTACGCAAGGTAAACTTGCTGGTCGAATCTTGCTAGAACTTCATAACTCCTTCGTCGCACCAAAAGGCGAGAGCAACGGCAACCATAATTACTCGAGTGAACTGTGTTCGCTTAGCTTTACTGTTCAGCTGCTCGGCTTACCCGATCATTTTCCGCCTTTTAGGCAGGTGCACCCAATTTTACTTAAAAGTCTGTGCTTTCAGGCCGCCTTATTAGACTGGAAAAAAAATAGTGCGGGATGTGTGCCTAGATGATAGCGGCAAGGCATAAAGAGTCAATGTCGCTCAAAACGAAAATCATATGCTTGAAAGCAGGCCCACACTGTGGCAAAGAACATCTTCGAGCCTTAATGCTGAGTAGCCTTCGGCCGTGAGGCTGTAGGTGCGACCGTGCACGCCTCGACTTTTTCTTATTGTCGCCCTTACCCAGCTCAACTTAGGGCTGACTGTCAGATCACCTAGTGTTGTCACTTCCAACAATAAAGTACTAGCCATTACCTCACAATAATAAAAGACAAAACCAAAACAAAACAAATCAAGCTGGGGTAAGCAACTCTGGCAGCAGTAGTGTGCTTGAACTGGAGTGACCAAGGAGCTCTGCACTTTGGAAATTTAAAGTTAACCAGCATAACAGCATCAAGGACGCGACGGATAGGAATGGTAGTCGTAGTAGTCGGATCAATGTCTCGTTCCCATTGGCCACCTATTGGGGATCTTTGCTACATTTTTTTCCCCGTACCGAAATTATCGGTCAAATTTAGATTGCTTGGAACCGGAAATGCCAAAAATAAGTACGAGCGGCAGAAACATGCGAAAGTGTTCAATGGCATTTCAACTCATGATAACTCAAGTCATGGCGCGCCTTTTAAACCCGACGTAACTTACACGGCTTCAATGGAGGCTTCTGAATCCGGACTGCTAGAGGATTCCTAAATGCGAAATTGAACCAAATAGTTTTCTTCTTACATTCCCGGGTGGAGCTCACACGCTTCTCCCTTCGTCCTCGGACGTCCGGGACTAGAAGATGCCACCTCCTTTTCTTTTTTCTTTTTACATCGATTCTAGCCAACTTTTCACAACCCCCACTCTTCCATCTGGAGTAATTGTAACGACGCTTTGTTGGCATGCAGCCTTGAGGCCCGGCAAAGGAAGTGTGAAGCGACGGACTTGCCACATAGCATAATCACAAGCAATTGCCTGCAAATCGCCAATTTCAAACCCGTAAGGGGGATTTGAAAACAACGCATCATAGTTTCAACTCTTGTCAAGAAAACTCTCCGGTTTTTTTTTTTTTTCAAAATACACAAGGCACATCCGCCTAACACAAAACGCGACATCGCAAAAACGGCTTTTACGACACGGCTGCATCAAACAGACGAAGTCGACACACCAAAAAACATGGAAAGGAACCGTTAGCTTTCACGGTTCAAAGACAAAACACAAGCCTAGGCACGTGCCTAGGCTTGTTAAGTAATAGGCATAAGGTACCCTATGCCTATTACTTAACTCGGGCGCGAAGTGTAGTGCCACGCAGCCTATGATTAGAAAATCTGCTGAGGAGAAAGTTCTGTCTGATGTCAAATTACGGCAGAGATGGTTTAATTTAATTCAATAATTGCGGTGCTACGATCTACCCTTTCTCCCCAAAACGCCCCTGCCAGTTATGCAACACACTGACGACCCATTAGGGGATCCGTGATGACGACGTCAATCTTCACCGTGAAATCCATGAAATACTTCTCCATGACTGCCATGAACCAATACAAAAGGCAAGCAAGGTATTCAAACAATAAGTAATTAACAACGTGCTGCGGAAACAAAAGACCGCCTTGTAAAAAATGTGGTTTTCTTTCATTTCAAGAGATTATTACGTTGAGGTGTAACATTACTGTCTCACAGTTGTCTGGAAAGAAATATTTTCCCAATACGTCATCACTACAGACGGGTACAAATAAACAGCGCCAGGGACATAGGAATATGAGTACAAAGTGACGATTCACACATGTTGTTCGCTTTTCAAGCGTAGCCGCTGTGACCGGACACAGAATCCCCATCTTCAAAGCCGCCAGCGGGACTAGACTAGCTGCTTTCCGACGGAGGCAATACGGAAACCGCAGGCAAATATTGAGGTGCACTCGAAAGGCGTAGGCTGTCGCCCTGTTTTGTTTTCTCCCATTCTCATTTCCGGTCTTAAAGAGAAAGAGAAAAAAAAATCCCACCTAGGTTTCCAAGCTGCTCTGCACAGTGCCATGCCCACTCTCCCGCCTCTACTTGTCCTTCAATTCCGCAAACCCCGTGGCAGCTGACTCCCACCCTTGCGCCGACCCGATTCCCGCCACGTTGAGCAGCGTCCCCCCTCTCCCCCGACGAACCCTACGAACACTCTACTACACCGCTCCTCCCACCAGCACCGTCGACAGACCTCGCGGAACACAGCAACCTCGGCCGGCACAGTTCGACTCTTCCAAGGCGGCCTGCGCTCCCACGACGGCGCGGCGGTGCTCGACGACGGCCGTGGTGGTCGGGGACCACCCAACCCGCGGTAATCCGCCCACCACCAGCGGCCACCGTCACCACAGGAGGACGACACTGAAGAAGGACGCGTTGCATATTGCCGAGTGAGCGGCTGAGGCCGGCTGGCCCGGGGCTGGGGCCACCGCTCCCTACTTCTCCGAACACCTTTTGAGCTGCAGGCGAGGACGCGGAAGGGCACGAAACAGCGTTCCTCATAAGTACTCGACGATATCACACTTGATGGATGGGTAGCTGGAGTACAAGGCAGTCCTGTCCTGTACTAGGCGGCTGAAGAGGAACGGCAGCAGCGGCGCCGAGGCCGCACTGTCGGGTTCGATCAGCGACACCGTGGTCGTCGAGGCCGTGGACGCCGCCGAGACGGCGGACGACGACTGCGCGTGCTGCGTCTGCTCGGGCCCGCGCAGAGCGCCCAGGCTCTTCGCTCGGCGCCGGACGCTCATCTGCTGCTGCTGTTGCTGGTGCTGGTGTTGCTGTTGCTGGTAAAGGCTCGGCTCCGGGGCTGCTGCGACAAGGGGGCGGAAAGAGGGAGCGGATCTTTAGGGCCAAAGACGGAACTTCGTTTAGAACAGTGGGGCTTAGAATAACTTGTTGTTGAGCGAGTTGGTGCATCTTGGTGAATAAACACGGGCTTTGCACGAAAAAGACAGCACACACAGAAAGGACGGGACAGGCGCAACCCGTCTTTTGTCCCGTCCTTTCTGCGAGTGTAGCTTTTTTCGCACAAAGTCCGTGTTTATTCACTAACAGTAGTGCTGTTGGAAAGCGAGCTTTGGTCACAATAAGAGTGGGAACTGAAAGCAATAACTGGTTGCACGTGTAGATAAGCAGCGGAAAACAAGTCGTAAAGCAGTAGCGAAGCGGCAGTGAAAGGTGTGAAGCAGTAAAAAAAACTGATTCCTCTGTCATAGGAATCGGTAAAACACGACAGTGAAATGCGCAGCAAAATGTGCAGCTGAACATGATTTGCGGCTCGGCGGCTGTCTTGCGAGTGTGCTTGGTGAGCGGCGTCCTGCTGCCGGGTCGCTTCGTCAAAGGTGTATTGGCGTCATTTCCGTGACGGATATGACGTCAGAAAAATCTTGGTGTATCCTGGCATAAAACACTCGTGTTAAAATATAAAACCCGAAAACAAACAACCCGAAGTATAACGTACTCTTCAGTACTAAAGGTTGCTGTGCCGCAAAAAGACCCTGTGTGCAGGGGTGCACCCTTTACAGGCCACGTGCTTCGCTGCCCTGGCGTCATTCCTTGACAGACATGACATAATTGAAGTCTTTGTGTATCCGGCAATAAAACAGTTCTGTGTTAAAATACAATACCTACCTCCCGGCTTCCACCACCGGTTCACCAGGGAGGCTAATTTCGTCAAGCTGCTATTGCAGCTTTTAGCTCAGCAACTGCACACACACAAATGTATGCTAAATTTCATGTTGAAATAAATCTTGAAATCTTGAAATCTTGAAATTTGCACGATGAAAACCACTGAAAAAATACTCCACAAGAGTATAAGCCATTGCGCTGCCTGTTTTGAGCAACGTTCGCATGAGAGCCTTGCGATGTGAGTTTTTGATCGACATGACAATTTTTTTCTTTCAAAACAAAATGCAGAGATCGAAGGCAGTGCGAAGGCGTGTGTGCGCGTAAGCCGTGCCGATGTGTGCTGAAGCTCCGTCTTGCCGGCGAGGCTAACTTACACTCGTCAGACTGGTAGTCTTGGGAGTCCTGGTCTGGAGGCGCGAGCAGAGGTGACAACTCTGCAGAAGGTCAAAGGTCAAGAGCTTCTTTACCCCTCGCCACCAAGCTTCCAGCGCGGCAGTTTTTCAGGCCCTTGTCACAAGACAGAAAAATTCTGAAAACTATAACTGCGCGAATTACCGTATTGACTCGATTACAAGCGTCCCTTTTTTTCCGCGATCAGAATGCACAAAGTGAGGGTGGGGTGCTTAGATCCGAAAAACCTAAATTACCGGCCCCCTTCTCCCCGCCCATTTTGTTTGCGGCCGTATCTCGGCGAGGCAGGCGCAAGAAATAATGTTTTATTTGCCAAACATTTACTAGAGAAATAGGTACAGACAGTGAACCAACTGCTTACCGCTGATACTCAGCCGCCCTCACTCTCATTCGAGTCCATTGTGCCGCTTGGGCAGCCGATCTCAGTATCCCCGGCAGGTCGTCTTTCGTTCCGCTAAAGTGGTTTTAATTGAAAACTTCATAAATGACTTGGGCACAACGTCAACCTGTGCCCGTTTCCACGCGTTTGAAATCCACCTTGTGATGGTTGCTTAGAAAAGGGGGTGCTTAAATTCGAATGCAAACTTTTTTCAAATTCCCCCCCCCCCCGAAAGCAGGGGAGGATGCTTAGAATCGTAACGCGGTTGCAAGTAAACAGCATGGCCGAAAACCTCGCCGCTGTTGCAGATTTGGCTACCAACCAGTTCGTTGATTTGATTGATTGTAGGGTTTAACGCGCCGACGCAATGCAGGCGATGAGGCGCGCCGTAGTGGAGGGCTCCGGATTAATTTTGACCACCTGGGGATCTTTAACGTGCGCCGAAATCTCGTACACACGGGCGTTTTTGCTTTTCGCCTCCATCAGAAAAGCGGCCGGCGCGGCCAGGAATCGAACCCGGCACCTCGTGCTCAGCAGAGCAACGCCTTAGCCACTGAGCAACCGCGGCGGGTTACAAACCAGTTCGTCTGCCTGTAGGTCTGTAGCGTCAGCGACATTAAACAAATACTGGCTCAGGCAACAAACGGCGTGTACCGTTCTCGCAACGCAAGATGCTTCCCGTCGAATTCGGTTCCGGCTTTGCGCAGCGGCATCGGCCAACAGCATCTCATTGTCTCACCGAGAGCTTTCTCGGCTAAGAAAATTGTCATTGGGAAAGAATATGCAGTTCGCCTTGGGATAAATGGAATGATCGTTTTCATCAAGCCAGTATTCTAATAGTGGGTTTCCTGTTAGGCCAGATGACTTCGCGTAACCGAACACACACCGCGTCATATCATTCTTGGGAAGAAGTAGCGAAATTTTTTATGTTGGTGCAAATGTGCCCACCAGAAAGCGAGGTAATATTCCCAGTTTCCCTCACATATTTTTTTCCTCTGTGGTAGAAGAATATTTTTCCCCCTCTTTTCTCGGTTTCCTTGGGGACCTAACTATGTCAGCTCTACAAAAGCACATATGCTGCCTTTTAGGATGCCGCTGTGCACCCCAGGTACTCATCGACTACGGTTCATCTTATTAAGAAGAGCGCTAAAATGATCACGCAGTTTGCAGAAACTAAAATATCAGCTCAAGAAACGATGTGAGCACTAATTTCGGCATGTTGTTCCATAAATGTAGAAATGACATCTCAATGCCGGACGCGTGAATGACTAACCTGGCCGCCTGAATACACGCCCACAAGCGCCATCTCTTGGTTAGCTTAAAACACTCTTTCTATTCTCTTGAGCAACCGCTAAACAGGCTTAGTTGTTCAGACTTGGAGTAGAGCCGTAGGTTTTCTTTCAAACGGCCTGGGTTCGAGCCTCAGTGGTTGAATTAGGGGAGAAGCCCCTTATGGGCTGGGGCTGTTGGCGTCTCCTGTCGTCGTCGTCGTTCGTCTCATGTAGTCACGCAACTAAACACCAGAAAGCTCGTTTACGCCCCGTGCTAAAACGTAACGCGTACGAAAAAACACCGGGACGCTCGTTTACGCCTCGAGCTAGGAAGCTTCGTGCATCAAAGTCAAGAGACTTACAGCAAAGTTGTATACCTGTACCCCTACCCCCCCCTCATGGTTTCATCTCCGTTGGCAAAAACGCCAAGGCGCCAAGAATACATTTATACACTGCATGCTTCGCCTCTCACCAGGTTTCACGTTAGTAAAGATGGCCCGGGATTTTTTTTTGCTAAGACCGACGGACATTTTTTTTTCCGTAACTGCTTCTCTTAGGTCAAATCCACGCATTCTTGTCGAAAACAAGGACAGTTTGGTGAATTTTAGGTCGGTTCAGCCTACGAAAACGTTTATTAGTGTTCCATTCTCCTAGCACGACGCGAAAAATGACAACGTGGCGTGCGTCTAGGCGGCCAAGTTTGTAAAATACGCATGCCGGACATAGCGTGCAGAGAAAACGTATTTCTCCCCCGCGATTATCTTACCTTTAAACGTCAAACTTTTTGACACGCGTGTTCAGGCTAACATTTTGCGTCGCGGAGAGCAAGAGGGCGTGACGAGCGATAAGACGGGCTGGGTAGAGCTGAACAGGATATATAGATTTCAAGGTTTAACTTGAACGGGTGCTCCACAGAACGTCCACGTGTGTTGCTGTGAAGGTTGAAGACCACAAAAAAAAAAATCGCGTTCAGTCAAATGCAGGGTCATTCCCGCAACAGAATACCTCCAAACAACGTATAGGCCGATTAAAAGCGATACTAAGCATAGTTTTTTAACTGTCTCTTTCCTTTGTGCCTTTTCTCACCCCTAATACCGCATTTTCCGTTCCCCTAGACACAAGCTATGCCTAGCGTGGCACCCTTGAACCTAACTTTTAGCGGTGAAGCCCCTTAGTGGCTGGGGCTGTTGGCATCTCCTGACATGGTCGCAACCGTCTTCTTATGTAGTCACGGTACTAAAACACCGGGACACTCGTTTACGCCTCGCGCTAGAGAGCTTCGTGCTTCGAAGACAAGAGACTTTTACAACAAAGCAGAATACCTCTAGCCCCCAATGAATTCATCTTCATTTGCAAAAACGTCAAGACGGTAAAAATACTTTTGTACCCCGCATGCTTCGTACCTCCCCAGGTGTCACGTCACCGGAGATGGCCCGGTATTTTAAAGGGAACAAATATGCCTATAATCGTCATTACCCCTAAAATAATAAAAAAAATCCTAATTAGTTTTCTTTAGTGCAGGGCCAGACTCGGACGAGAATATGAAGTTGTTGAACGCTTCGTACAAGTTTCCGCCATCACCGTACTGTCGCTTCGCTGAAGATAGTTTGTTTCGAACGTTCGCGTGGAGTTGGCGCTCACAAGTTACTTAATGGGCCTTCCCTATTCACCAGTCCTGGACGGTCCGCGGTCTGTCCGAGGACTGCCCTCGGTCCAGAAGCCCCATGGGAATACACGGGAAAAACGAACGCCGTATCGCGTCTCGGGCAGTCCGCGGACGATCCGGAACTGACAATCGAGGAGGCCCATTGTTGCCCATCCTAGACGACCAGCAAGTAAAATGGTGGTGCGCATGCGCGTATACCGTCGGAGGAGGAGGTCCTCTCCGAGTGCAGGGTGAGCCCGTTGGCAAGCGCGCGGTGGGGCGCCTCGGTCGACGCCCTGCTGGTGGCGCCTCCCGCGGCTGCCGCAGAAGGCTGCTGCTGCTGCTGCTGCCCAGGCTGCTGCTTGGGCTGCTGCTGCTGCTTCTGCGGCGGTTGGTGGTGGTGCTGCAGGAGGCGCAGCTGCACGCTTCCGCTGCGCTGCTGCCGGCTGGCTCCACCGCGACCCATGGCGGTCAGGGCGGCCGGGCTGCCCTGAAGCGACGCCGTCGAGTGCTTCCTGCACGAGGGATGAGGGCGGAACAGGTCACCCAATTGGCTTCCCTCTGAGCACATCCTCTGCACCTGCCCTACGTACGCTGGTGCCTAGCACGAACTAATGTCTGGGTATCGGCGCCTGGGGCTACCCTCAAGCACTTCAGAGGACATCTTGCGTCCCCGGGGACCACTTATGCTGCACCGAGAGGCCTTCAGGCTCCTTAGCAGATACCTAGAGGAGTCCGGCCTCAGCGCCCGCCAGTGAACTGTGAAAGCCTAAACCAACCCACCACCCACCCCCCGTTTCTTTTATTTCTTTTTGTGTGTGTGAGTGTGAGTGCGTGTGTATGTAAATTATCGATATATAGCCGGCGTATGTATGTATATAGTCTGTACATAGCCATTTTCATCGCCTGTTATTTCATAGCCATTTCTACTATTCTACTGCCTTTTCACTGTCCCTTTCATTGCGCTTGCGCTTCCTCCTCCGCCCCCCTCCTCCTCCTCCCCCGGGAAGACCTCTGCCTTCTGCTGAGCGGCAAAACTTCTTCGACATGTAAATATCATCCGTCTAATAAACACTTTCTCTCTCTCTTTCATCTGTCTATGTCCTCCCGAGCCTTAGATCATAGGGGGTAGCATACGAAGTTCCAGTGCGTTTACCTGCTTGACTTTCTAGCGTATGCCTTCCTAAAGAACTTTCCTCCCCACTAGATCTCTCTTCTTGCCTTCCTCACTATCTCTGATTTTCATGCCCCCTCTTTATCTTACTTTCCTGCTTCTTTCTCCCTTCTTTGCTTAAACCTGCTCTTACATGCCGCACGCCAAGGACAGGGAAGAAAAAAAAAAGTGCTCGATAATCTCGCCCAGCTCTGCGAAATTCACTACTCCGTGGAGTTAACTGTTGTGAGTGCATTCTCCGGCGGTGAACGCACGCGCCCCGTCGGAACTGCGCATGCTCCGTGGCCCCTCTTCGCAGGCGTGGCAACCGTAGGCGCAACGTACGATAAGAAGCAGATCTTGCCACAGCAAGACCGGAACATGCGTAGCCATCATAGCAGATTCCGCAAAGCGTAGCTGTCGGCGTAAAACATAACCCTCCCAAAGTTTTAATAGTGTCGCGGTAGCGACGGCCGATCGGCATGCCAGCGCTCTATTACGGTGTCCAGCGGCGAGATGGGCGAGATTACGCGCGGCAGCAGAAGGCCCTTTCCGGTGCGAGCATCGTCTGCTACGCTGTTTTCTTCAGAACGGTTTATCCCCTAGCACGGTATCGGCAAGACTCCCTTAATGAGGATCCAGGGTTATCTGAAGCAGATGTGCGTCTCCAATGTGCGTTTGAGTTTTAAAGAAGCTTTCTATGTCTCACTGATAGCGTTTGTCATCATCATCATCATCATCCTCAGCCTATCTACGCCCACTGCAGGGCAAAGGCCTACGCTGGTACACCCATACCCAGACCCGTAGACCACCAATTACCCCGGTCCTGGGCTAACTGCGACGAACTTGTTCCCGGAAGCTTCTTGATCTCATCTGCCCATCCACCTTTCTGCCGCCCCCTGCCACGCTTGCCTTCTCTAGGGATCCACTCTGTTACCCTTAATGATCAACGGTGATCGTGCCTTCGCATTACATGCCCTGCCCACGTCCACTTCTTCTTAATTTCTGCTAATTTCTCCCCTGACCCACTCCGCTCTCTTTACGTCCCCTAGTGTTACACTTATCATCTTCCATTCCGTTGCTCGCTGAGTCGTCCTCAATTTACGTTGATCCTACAAGTTTCTGCCGCGTAGGTGAGTACCGGTAAGATGAAGCTGTCATATTTATTTGATTGATTGATTGTAGGGTTTAACGCGCCGACGCAACGCAGGCGATGAGGCGCGCTGTAGTGGAGGGTTCCGGATTAATTTTGACCACCTGGGGATCTTTAACGTGCGCCGAAATCTCGACACACGGGCGTTTTTGCTTTTCGCCTCCATCAGAAAAGCGGCCGCCGCGGCCGGAAATCGAACCCGCGACCTCGTGCCCAGCAGCGCAAGAAGCTGTCATATACTTTTTTCTTCAGGGACAACGGTAGGCTGTTATTCATTATCTGAGAATGCCTGCCGAATGCACTCCACCCCATTCTTCTAATTATCTCCGCCTCGTGGTTGGGATCCGGGGTTACAACTTGGCCTAAGTTCATATATTCGCCTACCACACATAAATACGATAGCGTTTGTAGACCACCTCAAAATACACTGCAGGAAAGCCAACTTTCTGGGACTCTGATGACGATAGTGGGTGAAGTGATAGAACAGAACGATTCCTGTGGTGTGAATCCAGTCGGGTCCCTCGCTTTATGGAGCCGACGTTTATCCGATGCGCCATTCCGACACGGTAGCAGCCTAAATCGAAGCTTTGTACGTCTCACTGATGGCCTCTGTGGTCCACCTCAAAACACACTGCAAGAAAGCCAACTTCCACCCGTATGGGGTACTCTGCCTCAAGTGTATTCTTTCACAGGTGAGAGAGAGGGAGAGAGAATAGTCTTTAATGATACTGGTGAGGTTAGCCTGGCCAAGGCGCCTAGCTTGCTACACCTGATGTATGAAAAAAATTGCGCCCACCTCCCCGCGAGGGTAACCCTGTGTAGATGCGACGCATCGTGGGGTTCACTTGGTGTTTCCGTTGGATTGATTCTGAAATCGCGTGGAACGTGTCGGGAACGCGTATGATTATTATGTTTTATGATTATTATTATGTTTTATTGGCCAATCTTGGTCAATCTATCTAAGTGGTATGCTTGGGGCTTCGCTGTCGCAACGACCTTTACTCCATCATTGTTGCTGTAAGTGGGAGCTTCTTTTCTTTTATTGCAAGTGTTAATCATTGCCCCATCATGCGTTGTATCAGTAGCATCTAGACGTAGTTTGAATGAGTCAAGGATATAAGGCGCGTTCGTAGCATTTGATTCTGTGTCGGTTTTGTGGCGCAGTGGGAAGAGCACCATGTACCTCGCGTTCCGCCCACAGGGTCGTGGGATCGAAACCGGGCGCCGCTAACTATTATTTTTTTTTATAGTGTAGGGGGAGGGGTGAGGACGGACAACGCCGTATGGAGGGACAAGGCGAGTGAATGAGATGCAGTCGCATCTAAAATGAAATCAATGAACAAATGATGATAATGACTGTGATGAAGATGACGCGCTCATTAAGAGAGTCCTGTTCAAAGAGTCTGATCAAGTCCTGTGCTTCGCGGGAAAGACAATAGAGCTTTTGTCGTTCACAGGTGAAGCCTGCTTTAGGTTTTCGTATCAACAGAGGAATCCCTCGCGAGAGAGCTTCGAGTTCAACCATCGCAGTCGTTACCCGTCGCGCTGGCTCAGTGGCTAAGGCGTTGTGTTGCTGCGCCCAAGGACGCGGGTTCGATTCCCGGCCGCGGCGGCCGCTTTTTTGATAGAGGCGAGAAACGAAAACGCCCGTGTGTTCAATGTTTCGGTGCACATTAAAGACCCTCAGGTGGTCAAAATTAATCCGGTTCCCTCCACTGCGGCGCGCCTCATCGCCTATGAAGCGTCGGTGCGTTAAACCTCATAATCAATCAATCAATCAATCATCGCCGTACCACTTGCTCGGCACGTGCTTCAGAAATGTTTAGCCTGCTGGCTACCTTCGGCGGCTAACGAAACGGCCTTCGCAGATAAGAAAACAGGGGGGTGTAGTGCTCTGAGGAGAACACCCCGAGGAGGACATCTCCGAGGAGAACACTCTCCACTTATCCAGCAGACAGTTCTATGCGCGTGCGCGTACTCTTACCTACTCCGCCGCTGGAAAACGTGATAAGGCGCTTACATGACGATCGGTGGTCACTCCCGTGATATTATTAAAAATTTGGGAGGATGTACGTAACATGTAAAGGTCACGGCACGCGCCCGAGTGGCGACAGCCTTTTTTGAACCGAGGACGGACAGATAAAAAGTAAGGACATCCTGGGAAGTTGTACTTGCCTTTTCACCGTTAACTCTATAAAATTGTCTTCTTCCGTTACAGACCGGATGGAGATTATTGACGTGGTGTCCTCTTTGCTGTTTTCTGCTCAAAAGAGGGAAGGACAGAAAAAAAAGACAAAGCGTTGTCAGGCAACACGCGTTCCCAAAGAATCGGGCACAACACTTCACTAAGATATGATATATTACACAAAACTAATCGCAAGAGATGTTATAAGGAGCTACAAGCGTGGAGATTTCGCAAGTTTAGACAAAGCTACCGTCAAGGTCCAAACCAGAACAAATGCACTAGGATGGCTGACACGCTGAAGAAGACTGCAGTTACTGTCACTAGATAATGGTACATAGTATTGGCACTCTTTTTTTCCTATTGTTGCGTGCCGCCGCCACGATCATTGGTCAGTTGGAATCACGTGACATTAGTTTGCACAGGGATGGTTCATGGGCGCCGACATTTTGTTGTTTATGCGTTTTGTCGGTCAACTGTGGTAATCTTAGCTTGCCCTCCCTGTTCTGCGGCTGCGCACGACTGGCATCGTTCCGAACGCGAATCAAAGATAACGCGCGTAGCAGCATTTCACCTGCAGAAGTGTATCCTACGATGCCGTATTGCTGCGTCTTCGGCAGTGTTGTTTGCAAATCGCCTCCTCAAAGTTATCGGTGAGGCCGCAGAAGCGGCAATATGGCTACACTGATAAACACCAAAATGGCCGCCATTGCTCACTTGCGTGCCTCCGTGACGGTAGGCAGTATCTTATGCTATGACACTAACTACCGTGTTTCACGTTGTATGAATGAAAGACTGGAATAAAGCAATTTTTTTTTGCTCCAGAAAGATGGTAATAAAAACTAATGCAGGGTAGGGTTGATAATCTCCCTCTACTTTTGTAGTTTGATTAATTAAGTTCAGACTATAACAAATAATTACCTTGTTCGCGAATTACGCTAGCCGACGATATTCAATTACAAGTATCGAGAGCATCATCGTGCATAAATATGCTGGATACCGAAACTTCTGCACAAGTTACTTTAATGGCCGGGAGATAATTTACGGCGCTGAAAAGGAATATCGGAAAATCTAGGAAGGGGGCCTCTGATAACCAAGACAGGTGGTGACGCGTGATCGGGAAGTGGGCTGGGCCGCGAGAGGCTGCGCTCAACCAGGGGGTCGGTTGAATTATTGGCACATTTCTCCTATAAGGTTGAACAATATTGTAAAGAGCTGGAAGTTTTGAAGAAACTGCTGTGTTCAACGTTCCTAACAACGCTCTAAACCTCTGCGATTGAAAATATTTGGAAATATTTTCGCTTAAAGAAGGGAATTATTTTATCTCACCTAATTTGTAAAAAGAGGGCGAGGCGGTCAATTCCACCCTAAATGGTTATTACTTCCATCCTTACTGGGAAATCTAACATTTACAGATTTAGACCTCTGTACGACCTGCGGGAAACAGCCTAATACAGAATTAACATAAAACAATAATAATGTTCTGTTAAGTGAAACAAAATCGAGAGCACAGGCTAAGGCAGCAGATATCAACGCATATTAATCGGACAGATATGTTCCGTGGTAGGTACATTCACGTTACTACATTACAGCCCACAGCACTACCGTGTTCTTAGCACGAAGAAAGGAATACCGTATTTTCGCGGGTATTACCAGCCCCTAACATATAATACGCACCCCACTTTCACCCCGCCGGAAAGGAAAGGAAAAAATCCTCGCGTATTGACTGCACATTTGATACAGGAAAGGCTGCACCGAAGCTACTGCTCAAGCAAAACATCACATACTATGTAGACAGCAAAAGCGTATATTTCCCACGCAGAATACACTGAATGCAGGGCGAAAGCCACCATTCACTAATGAAATTCAGTTGTTAGAGTGCGCTCGCCATTGTTTTTTCTTATTTGTCCTTGTATGTTTCGCGCAATCGCTGCCTTGGAAGGCTCAGTCAGTGTTACTGCGTGTGGCGCATTATAGCCAAATTTGGCTGCTGCGCCAATAAAATTCAAATTCAATTTCAAATTCAGTGTTACTGCGTAGGAGCTTCACGGCACAACGCGCATTGCCGTGAAGCTGCACTTGAGAAAAAAAAAAAAACCCTGGTATTATCCGCGCCCCTGCATTGCCACTGAAATTTTCGCGTTTTTGGTGCGGGTTATACGCGAGAAAATGCGGTAACAACGTAAATGAGCCACAAACATTCATAACGCTCAAAACGGCAAACACTTACCTCGCTCTGAGGTTTCGAGTTGCGAAGGTGAGCTTACTTCTGGAATCGTCGTAATGGCGTCATGCGTGACGACTATCACCGGCTCTGCATCTTTCAATTTTAACAATAACGACTGCAATTCAATGTTTTTCTGAAAAGGAGAGGAAAAGAGAAGGCGTAGGCGTAAGCGACGAGCAGAAGCACCCGTGCGGAAATGGCTACTCAAGACGAAAGCTGCTCAAACGAAATGTTTTATACACAAATTTCCCTGTTGGGATAAGGGGTGAGGCGCTGTTGCAGGGTCCCTTTAAAGGGACCCTGAAACACTTTTTTTAATTTTCTTCGAAATCCTAAATGCTTGCAGAACGCAGACGACCAACACATCGAGAACGTAGATCAGGGAGTCGCAAAGCACCTCGGCCAAAAGTTACTGCTGGATGCCCATGAGATAACATAGAAAGTTGCTCAAAACATTGTTCTCTCTTTCCCGGTCTTGGCGTTCTTTGACTGCTGGAGTGACGTCATTAAAGCAACGTAGTGGCAATTGGCCGAATTTCTTTCAGTTGCAGCAATGAACGAAATCGATAGCCGCTTAAAAAAGAAAGCCACAAAAGAAAAGCAGAAACGGAAGGCGTATCTGCAGCGACGAGCAAACAACGAAATGACGCTCCTTTCTGGCGATAACTATAGCTTTGACAATGCTCCCAGAAGCAAATGAAAGAGTGAAAGAGTTCATCGGAAGCATTGCAGGGCCCCTTTAATTCTTTAGGGGTGAAGTCCCTTAGTGGCTCGGGCTGTTGGTGTCTGATGTCGTCGTCGTAATCGTCGTCTTATGTAGTCCCGCTAGTAAAACACTGGGCCACTCGTTTACGCCTCGCGCTAGAACATAACGCGGACTAAAATAACACCGGGACACTCGTTTACGCCTCGCGCTGGAACGCTTCGTGCTTCAAAGACACGAGATTTTTACTGCAAAGCTGTATACCTCTACTCGCCAACGCGTTTCCTGTCCGTTGGCAAAAACGCCAAGGCGCCAATAATGCACCTATACACTGCATGCTTCGCTCCTCCTCCCGTTTTACGTTTGTAGACATGGCCCGGGATTTTGTAAATTATTTCCATTATTTGTTCGAAGTTTGCGATAAAAATGGCATTTTCATCGGGCCAAAGCAGTCTTTTTAACCCTGTCAGCCCTGATTTTTTTCTGTTTCAAGCAAATCAATGTTTTCTGTGTATTTTCTTAAATTTTGGGGTCCCATAAGCCCCCAAACAAAAGTAGAGCTGTAAGTGCAAGTAATAACGAATTTATTAATAACGCATTTATTAGGAAGGCAACTAATTGGCACATATGGCAATTGAAAAAATTTGCGTTGAGCAGAGACATCACTTTTGCATACTTTCCTAAGCTTTATGACTTCATGAACCTGCAAACAAGAAATGAGCTCCGTAGTGCAGAAATTTATAGATTTACAAGCTTGGAAATAAAACTAAGACCGCCATTTTTTTTTTCAGCCTCAACGTCGTGATTTCGTCTTCACAGGAGCTCCTTCTTTGTAGCGTGCAGCTCCACTAAAATGAAACAACCGCGATATCTATCTCAATGGGTGTCATTAAAGAACAATTCCCCAAAATACTATCAGTTTTGGTTTCGTTCTCTATGCGCTAGAAGAACTTTTATGTGGTGGCATCTATTGACACCACCAGGGCCCGAAGGGTTAATAAATCAAACTTGTGTGTTGTCTTCATGACTACTTTAAACTTGAGGTGGCGCGTCTACGGAACGCGAGAGGAGGCGGGGAGGTGGGTGAGGCGGCAGGGGGGAGGGGTGGCAGGGTGCACTCTTAAAAAAAGGTCGGGGCATTCACTAATGGAATACTAACAAGTTACTTCACCCAGTATACACTAGGTACTTAGTAACTGGAGGTAGTAAATGTAGCACTCTTCTGCGCTATGCGTTTACTAACTTGCCATGAACAACCTAGTCACAAGCAGGACCTTAATCTAGTGAATACTACTACCTACACTCAGTTAATTTACTAACCACGCAGTTGTTAGTGGCAGAGCCTACGTACAAAACTGCGGGGTAGTAAGGTTCGTAAGGAGTTAGTAAATACGGTCGTTACTACCTTTTTACGACCTTTTTTATTAAGAGTGTGGGCGCCCACCTCTTCTAGTCGCTGCCTGCAGCGCATATTCTCGTCCTGCAGCACTTTGATCCTGGTGAAGAGGCTCTCGTCGTCCGAATCGCGCCTCGACTTCTTCAGCGGCTTCAGGGTGGCCCGAACGCGGTGTTCGCCGGCCTGCGGGTTGCGCCGAAGCTCCACAAGCTGCCGGTCCGCCACCAGAGGACGGGGAGAACAGGGTTGGGGACAGAAAGAGAACAGCGGAACGCCACGATATGAGCAAAACGAGGCTGACCGTGCCCAGTCGAAAAAGACGACAACACAGAATTCTGTAGTTTGTCCTATTTTCGCGTGTCGTACTGTCGTCTTGTCGTGTTCTTGTCGCGTCGTGTTTCTGATGTTCTGTCGTGTGTCGTATTCCTGTCCGGATTTTGATCTTCCGTCGTGCCGAATTCCTGTCTTCTAGTGATTCTGATGTTGCATCAGTAGTTGCACATTGTTTGAATATTATTGCCCATTGTGAAGAGTAGCGTAAATGGCAGTTCTGTTGTGACTACACGAATGTTTGTCGCTGAGAAAACTGACTTTGTCCTTACGACAGAAACGTGTGTCGTAACAACAGACGGCTTTATCGTAACAACGGGACTTATGTTTTCGCAACAAAGTTTTTTGTCGTACGACAGGTTAGGTTTTTGCTAGGTTTTTGCGGTATTCCTGTTGGGATTTTAGACTACGACATCGTCAGAATCACTCGCACATTGCTTCTTATTTGTGTCTACAAATTGTTGGCTGTGGTCATGAACTGAGGCTGAAAGCGCCATCACCCACATCTTGGTTACGGGATGCACTGCACTGAGGGGCAGCTGGCTAATTCCGAACCCCCCGATTTAGTTTAACGCGCACACAATGTCTTGTTCACGGAGGTGTTCGTCATTTGCTACCAGGAAAAAGCGGGGCAGTAATAATACGCTGCCGGACATCAACCATAGTTGTCTGAAGTTACATGCCTTAACCGCTGAGCCACCGCCGCGAACAGCCAAGGGTCCACTCCAATGAAAAAAAAAAAAAAAAAACGGCGGCTCACCTCCAGGGCGCAATGTTGACAAGGGATTAAAATCACCGTGACCTAAGCTCTCAGTTTCTTACGAAACAGCGTAAGCTGCAAGTGTGGTGGGCGCAGACGATCTTGGCCCCAGGCAACGCACAGAGGGCCTATGGTGCCAAGTTTCAGACTCAGTGAAAGGTAAATACCACACACGTACACGCCCAAAAATGCCACCTTTCCAGCTGTTTCGTGCACCCTCTAAGACCCTACCGTGGTTCGGATTAATTACCGCAGTGCACTAAATTAAATAATTCATGCTACCAACTTGGGAGTTGTGGCAAACGACAGCAACGCGCATGCCATTTGCATAAAAAAATGTGACCTGCGCTGAGGCATGGCGCAGTGCAGAACGTCATGCTTCAATTGCGTGGGATGAGACAGCGCGGACGGAACTTTCGCATCAAATCGTATGCTCGACATCGAAATTTTATTCTTGGCTGCATTAATTTGTCAACTAAGTGCATTGGGGCGAAGCTGATTGTCTTAGAGTGAGCGAGGTGCCAAAGTTATTCCGATGCTGTATTTGCTGGCTCATTAGGGCAATTAACCAGCTGGTGCAGGCAAAAGCAGAAAATTAGCGGTCATTTTATTTCTGGGGAATTCGCTATCCCACTTACCCTGGTTGAAAGAATACTTCGAAAAAGCAATTCAGCACTCCGTTGAACAATTCTCGGTAATGCAGAACTATGTTAACCAGCTCCATCCCAGAGCGAAAACGGCACAAAGGCAGATACTGCATTTTCTTTTTCAAATTCACCCGGTATCAACAGGTGACAAAAACTAATGGCAGCGAAGCGCCTCGCGCACAGCGCGGCTGAAATACGTCACGTGATCGCAGAAGGCATAAAATCCGGCGAGCAACGTACTACAAACAATGATGCAAAAAACTAAAAACAGAGGTTGTCGAAATGATTATTTTCACTGGGAGTCCTTGTTCTATGTTCTTCATAATTACTATGTTCTCACTCAAAGAACCGACTTGCTGATTAAGCAAATGCGCCAACATTAGGAAGAAGCTTTAGACTGAGCCTTAGCGCGAGTGCAACATTTCTAGCTCATAAGGAAAAGTTCTCTGTAATCATATTACTGATGACAAGTAAGTTGATTGGATTTAAAAAGAACACACGCATATAGTTAATAGCAAGTAGCCGGCTGCCAGGCTACTTTAAATTTAATTTGGTAAATAAAAGTAACAACGTCAAAAACTTGAACTGTTTGGTGCATGGGTTATCGTGCAGCCTTCGAGCACATCCCTAAAATCACATCTCAAAAATTGCCACAAATATACAACTTGATATGACGACTCTGCCTGATTAAAACCCTATAACTAGTAAAACAACTTTGATTCATTAGATGGGGTGTGTTAAGCTTTAATTTCGCAGTTGTTAACGAGTAACGTCTTTGATGTCGACGTGTCCGGCAATTCGTGACATAAAAATGATCGCCAAACTTAGTATTTTGGTCTCACCATTCATTAAAACAGAGTATGATTTAATTACAGTAAGCCCTCGTTACAACAAAGGCACCGTGACATAAAAATGACTTCGCTATAAGCGGTAATCTGCAAAAAGCGGCGATGATCTGGTGTCCTTGCCCTGTAGTTGAGACTGCGGAATACTTCGAATAAAGCGACAGTTCGAATAAAGTGAAAATTCGAATAAAGCGAATTCGCTGTTTCGTATAATTTCGAATTCGTTGTATCGAAATTTCGAATAAAGCGAATTCGTTGTAACGAGAGCTTACTGTGGTATTTCAAAGAGCTGGCCAGTGCGGTGATCACCGGGAACTATTTTCTTGCGCAACAGTAGTTTCGGCCTCAGGCAAAGCGCGGGACGACTGCCCGGCAAGGGGGTATAACACATCACTTCACGAGCACGTCACTGGCAGACCACGATCACCGGCACAAGAGCGACACACACACGAAAAAAGCAATGTGCAACGGGTGGTGTGCTCTGAAAAGAAAGGATCAACGTGTGTGCCATTGTGTCACATGCGGGTGGAGTGTGCACTGGTGGTGGTGATGATGACGATGATGGCGGTGTTGAGGATGGAACGCAGCTAGCTACAAGCTTGAACAACTTGTCGCAGGGGCAAGGGAACTACAGGGTGAGAACTTCCCATTCGTAGCATTTCGACGTTTGCATATATAATTCCTTCTCACTTGACTGCACCCCCCCTCCCCCCCGCACCCCCCCCCCCCCGACCTCTTCCGTATTCGCCTCCTAGACAATGCCGCGTGCGCTGCTACTAGATTCTCATTATCTACGTTTAATTGTACACAGCGTGTGACTTGGATTATTGTGACAAACTACGACTTCAAAAGATTGTGATAAATTACGACTTGTAGGTATGAATTGTTGAAGTAACACGAGAGAAGTCATGGAATGACTACACTTGAACGCACACCACATGGATTTCCTTAGCCCGTGCGAAACGCTGTGCACACGGGCTACAAAACGTTTTGCAGAAAAAAAATGCCCTCCGCGTCTCAATAGTATCCTCAATGAATGAGAAAAGTTCACCAGACGTAGCTCGAGAAAAAGAGTCTTCGAGCATAAATTCGGTCGATATATTTTACCGGGAACAGGTGCACTGCGACAGGGAATACCGTGAAAATAGCTTTGCTCAGATACCTTAAAAAATAATCACTACCCAATTTCTTTGATTACTTTATTAACACTATTTATTCTAAGTGTCTCGGCGCACTCTCGACTATAGGACCCTCGTCTGTATAATTTTCACTGTAACCTTCGTCTATCGAAATAATCATCTCTAAAGTTGAAAGTACTGCAACCGTGGTACCAAACAGTACGCACACGCAGAAGAAAAGGTGAAGAGCCAAGCCTGGCAGTGCAAAAGCGGTCTAAATAAACCTTATCGCGGAGCTTTTTCCGTCTGAGAGTAGTGAGGAAATCTGGCCGAACAAAGGTCGCTTGAAATGCGGGTGCCATGCTGTACCACAAACGCCGCCCAGAAGATAACGCCTGTTGACTCTCCCTTTCCTCGATCCAACTGCCCCTTTTGCACGGCTCCTGCCAAAGATGCGGACACAGAACCTTTGCTGTGGACGTGCTCTTCATTGGAAGCGGCCAGAACACGACACCTTCGAGGCACAGGCCTCCACCCTGGCAGGCCACGTGACCTTCATCGGTGGATATGGGGACCCCACCATCGCTCCCTCTTTGCGTTTCTTCCAGATACGGGAGCTAACCTATGCCTGCAACGTAGTCTTTATGCCATCGGGTATACTATCGCAAAAAAAACAAAAAAAACTACAGCAGCCAATTCAAGTCGACGCTTCTAGGGGGTCTTGCAACCCCGTGGGGGACCGGCGGTAATGTTGGGTGCTACTCGTTTGTGCACAAAGGAGGGATGGTGAGGGGGGTGAACGGGTGCAGGCAAGGCAGGGCAAGAGGCAGTGAGAGAGTGAGAGTGAGAGTGAGTGGTAGAGAGAGAGAGAAGGGAGCCACATGTAGAGCGTGTGTGAAATGGGCTCACCAGTCTCACCTTGGGTACAAACACGAGGCAGAGCGTGGTGGTGGAACAGAAGATGATGAACACGGAGATGATGATGAACGCGGCGTCCTGCTGGTCGCGCAGCACGAACGAGATGGCCGCCCCGATGGTGCACATGATGACCACGTTGTACACGCTCATGCCCACGTACTTGGAGTCGTTCAGCGCCGGAATGCTCACGTGGCGGGTCTCCCACGCCAGGAAGCAGCCGAACGCCTGCAAACACCACGACCCCGTGGTACCACTCTCCCTTCTTTTAAAGAAAACCTTTAGTACTTTCGTCCATCGGTTTGGCCGCGATGCGCAAGTTCCCCTTTTGACCTCAGTCACACCTCCTGCGACACACCTCTTAAAGCGCATAGCGTGATTCGCCGGGCCCGCCTTCGGCGCTGCGTACAAGACCCCGTTTTCAGTCGTTCTGCTCAACTGATCAGCTAAGCGGAGCGCGGTTGCGGGCGCTCAGCTGATCGGCAACCGACAAACCCCGCCGCCTCCCACGCATGCGGCGCTGGGTCGTCTCGGGCTACGTGACTAATCTTGCGCTCGGCGAAGAGGAACGCCGCGTTCGCCGAGAATGAAAGCGGGACCAGGCCTCCTTCTGTGAGCTTTGCACCGAGACCGAGCGGCGTTGAGCCGTGGTCGGCAATGCAGCTACATCAAAGGTTAACCACGCGAAACCAAGACTCAAACAGACTAGGCCGAGCTTTTGCTTTGCATATCCAAGGTTAGCTGAGCCAAGCCGCAGCCATTTTTTTCTCCACTGTCACGACAGGGTGTGCACCGGTAATACCCGAATACCACTAAATAGTAACTGCTCGTTTAGTTTAATGCACCCAATAGTAGAAAAAAATATGTTAGAGGTCATGTTCGTAGCAGGAAATAACCGACAGCTAATGGGCAATGCCAGCCAATGCGCTTGGAAAAGTTCAATCTATAAAGAAGTGCGGAGCAGAAGTTCGACTTAGTAACATTCGCGAAAATTTTGCATCTTGACTCCCTCCATAAGACAAGGGAAAAAGGTGCGGCGTGTTCTGATCCGCCGTTCTAAAGACGCGGAACAGCTTGCGCCTACTACGGTGAACTTCAATATTGTCCCTACTCCCAAAGCTGCCTTCACTGCTTTCTAAGGCATACCGAAGGCAATACCGAAGGAACACTGTTATTGTTGTTGACCTGAGGCCAAAGGCAAGATGGGAAGGGGGAAATTTCTCCGTAGGAAAGCTAGCCCTATCCTATTCGTGCTGCCTGGAAAACGTTTCGGAAGGGGAGAGCATTGGAATTCCCTTCTCTTTACTTGGGTTCCCCCCTTTTCTTGAGTCCGCCCCCCCCCCCCTTTTTTTTTACAGTAGTACGCCCCTGATTACACTATGCACGATAAGAGCTGTTTGTATACCTGCATACTATCCGCCATTTTAAGGTGTATTTCAGTTGACAAACGTTTCTTCAGCAACAGGTACGACGAGGGGGCAGGACGTCTGATTCGATCATCACAACCGCTAAATTACCACTGGGAGACAAGACAATCAGCTGATATGTGTTTAGACAAAGTGTCAACTTCCAGGCAACTGTCGCCGTACCCAAGTTTCTATAGTATAATCCACAACTTGTCGTTCAGCTCCATCGTATCGTCACGGCTTTACGATTTACAGTAGCCGACCAATTTTTCGGACCTGGAGGGGAACGAAAAATAGTCCGAAGAAAAGAGCAGTTCGAAAAATCCGCAAGTCGCAAAAAACAACTTTATTTCGTTTATATAAAACCGAAGAGGCCGCGAATGGTTCCTCGTCTTAAATGGTACCCTCGTGTGGTTTCCTCACGAATGGTTCCCTCGTACGAGAACGTCTGCTTGCACCTCTGCAAGTGTCCCGTTGTGTTCGTAAACATTGGACTACAAAGCCAAAGCGTTGTCAATGTCTTGCGTTGACGGTTGCAGGCGGACGCGAGTGCCTTCGTCACAGTCAGAGTCGATTTGCAGCAGCGCAGTCACTTGGCGCACAATCTCATGGTCCGTTATTTCCACGAACCACACTATAATGCTGTCCACTGCAGCAATAAGATCAAAGTTTGTTACCCCGCCGGGAGTGAAGCCAATCTCCACCCAATCCGAAGTTGGGCAGGTATCTTAAGATTCAAAATGGCGTCGCCCTGGAGTCGCACCGTGGCTCTGTCGCGGAAACTTTTGTCCGTAAAGTCGAACTTTTGTCCTTATTTTGCCCGAAATATCCGTTATTCATATACATTACTCCTATAGACTGGCGGTTCCTCGGGAAAGTCCGAAGTATCCAGAAAGTCCGAATTTTTGGAGTCCGAAAAAACGGTCGGCTACTGCAAATAAAACTATTCTGTAGGTAGCGAAATGCGTTTGATCCTTGTTCGATGCTTTTCGTAGAACTGCACAAAAACGGAAACAGAATGCGAACAAGGAAAGTTGGAGGACGCACCATGAGCAGTCCTTTGTAGGCGTAAATTGAGCCAAGGAAGATGGTCATCTTGTGGCTCTGGCAGAACTCCATCTCGGGGATCACGGACACGTCCTCGTTCCCCTGCGACGCCTGCGAGAAAACGAAGGAATGAATAAATGAACAAATGAATAAATGAATGAAAAAAAGAAAGAAAGAAAGAAAGAAAGAAAGAAAGAAAGAAAGAAAGAAAGAAAGAAAGAAAAAATTAACGAATGAATGTATGTGGGCAACCCGGAGTACCTTGCGCAGGGTTTAAATGCTGTGCGATAACTTATAGAAAGTGACGCAGGGATGTAAAAGGCTCACAACCACTGTAAAAGGTTATGTGATACCCCCCAGTGGGGTCTGAGTGAAATAAAAATAAAATGAATTAAAATGAAAAGGCTGGAGATTCAGGCAAGTTGGGTATGGTTCATCTTAGCAACAACGGCGCACAATTCGACAGGCACGCGAAGACGAGAAGAGCCGGCAAGCACTGACTCGCAACTGTTTTCTTTATTAAACATACCCGGAGTATAAAGGCCTATGCGGCCCAGTTGACACAACCTATACGTGCGTAAAGATTCTCGGGCACACTCGGCCACACTTAAGGCATGCAAATGTAGCAATCTGAAACTTCAAAAGATGGGAAAGAAAAGAAAGCATAAGATGACCGCATCACGGATTGCGCCTCGGGTGAGCCTCTACCACATTAGGTTTCAAGGATTGTTGCATTTGTTTTCTGCATTTGCGACCGAGTACGCCAAAATTATGACGCATGCAAGGCATGTAGATTGGCCCGCTTATGTATTTATACTCTCGATATTTTCAATAAAATAACCAGTTGCCGGTCTCAGCTCTTGTGTCTTCTCGTGTTCCCGTCCCTGTCGAAGTGTGCGCTGTTGTATTTAAGATGAGGCACAAATATGACGACGGTATACACAGAAAACAAGAGTGAAGGAGGGGTCAGTGCAACTTTAGCGGAATAACCACAATATATTGTACAAAGGGATGACAATTTAAGTCAATCCAGTGCGCTTTAGAGTGCCTTCATGATTTCTGTAGTTTCTAATGCTTGTACGAAATTATCCTTACGAACAAACGACGGTGCAATGGACCATAGAGTTTCATACTAATATATACTAGAGGAAAATCTGGCGCTGCATTCGCAGGCCGCCGTGGGTGGCGCCACTGCAGCTAGCGACGTTCCTCGCCTCCTTGGCTTGGTTAGCCACATGGCTCCTTTGTCGTCTTGAAGCCAAAATTAATAAAACGAGTAACATTGTGTTTTTGTTCATCTTGCATGAAGCTTCTAAATAATCCCTGACATATACATCCTCCTGGAGCTTTAATTTATAATACTAAAACAAATTCGATTAATCTTCTGCAGCAGTATTGTTGCATTTTTGCAGCCAGAGGCAACTTTTCAGCCTGTTCGTGAGCCATGCCAAAGACAAGTGGAACGTGCCTGCCCGGTACATGACGGAACGCTCGCCGAAGCGCGGCTCCCCTAGACAGTGGCGCCAGATTTCTTTCTAATGTATATTAGTATGAAACTCTATGCAATGGGTGATCTCATTGTGTGTAAGGATATTTAAGGTGTAACATAGACTCCTGGGTGTAGGTTCGAACAAATTGCTTACGAGTGTCTCTCCACTATTCCTGTACTGGAGCATATTAACAACTGCTGCAGACAACGCCATGCGTTCGAATCTCAGACTCGACCCATAGTTCCGACGGGAGCAGAGAGTACACAACGTGAATGACGCAAGTTCCTTTTCTGCTAGTGTGGAGAGGAATTTCCCTCTCCTTCCTGCTGCACGACAGTCCCCTGGCCGTAATGACGAAGGGAACCGGGGTACCACTTCTCAAGAAAGCAAAGATACTGCACCCCCTGTCTTCGATTAACGTCACCAGAGCAGTTTTTTACCTGCACTGGCTACACCAGTGCAGAAACTGCAGTGTCCTAAGAGCCTGCACTCACTGTAGCCAATGCAGGCTAAAAAAAAAACCTGCTAGCTGTTTCTGTAACTTAATAAAAGCAAAAAAATAATATATTGGCTCAAACTTAGCTCGTTATTTCATTTAAGGAGGTTCACAAACGGAACAGTGTCAATGTACACGCAACATCCCCACAATGGCCCTACGAGCTACACAAACAATCATAAGCCACACCACGAACACAACCAGGAAAAAAAAAACTAATTTGGGAACCTTACAGCAGCGTTACATATTTTGTTCGCACCAGTCGCGCCATACTGATGTTTTGTGCGTAGTGTGATTGCCTCCTCGCCATTTAGGGCCAACACACTATTTAAAAAGTACCGGCTAAATTCCCAAGCCAGCCTTAATTTTCTTTGAAAAACTGGTTACATCACCAGGCCTGTTAGATTACCACTCACATTTCTCCTTCGAGAAACTGACACACGCAGAAAAAGGACCCGGGTTGGATCCCTGCTGTGGTGACTGCTTTCTGGTGGACGCGAAAAGCGAGAACGCCCGTGAGTGGAGATTTCGGAGCACGTTAAAAATCCCCAGGTGGTCAAAATTAATCCGGAGTCCTCCACTAGGGCGCACCTCATATAGCCCAGGGACGTAAAACACCCGCAACCAATATATGGACACACGCCGAAAAAGCAACGGTTCCCTTTGAAATGTTCAATAACCAGGAAGAGGAATTTCAGGAAACAACGTTTTAAAGTTGCCACGAAAGAGACGCCTTTGTACATATAACAAAAATACAAACTTAATCGCGAAGTGAAAACAAACGATCGAGATATTGAAAAAATAACATGAAGCAGTGGCGACTCTCCAACAGCTATGTGACGTCACAGAATGTGTGAGGATTATGTGACGTCACAGAATGTGCAACGGTTATGTGACGTCACAGCTTACGTCACCTATGTGACGTTATGTGGCGTTTTTATGTGACGTCACAAAATCGTGTTTGCGCAATTGAGAGCCACCAACCTAAGCCACCCGCCGAGAAACAAGACTGGGCGATTGAAGTGTGGCCTCTAGTTCCCTTTAATCGTATCACTTTAATCATAACCTGTGGCTAACAGAGTGATAACTATCTTTTGAGTGCTTGCAAGGTATACGCCACTGCTGCCCGTATCAGGTACTGTCGCACAAAATTTGAAAGTTTTTCCGTATTTCCCGCATTTTTTCGGGCAAGAAAACTTCTTCCCTCTCTGGAATGCAGCCGAGTACAGTTGAACCTCGCTATAGCGAACACTGATATAGCGAATTATCGGCTATAGCGAACAAAATACGATCTTTGGTTGATCACGCTTCATTTCAGTGGCACTTAATCTTTTATAACGAAAGTTAAACCGTGAGCCGCGCGCGATATCGGATATAGCGAAGAATTATGTGACAAGGAGGCTAAGAAGCTGCTTGGAAAAACCCTTCGACATCGGAAACTGCAGAAGTATGAAGAACCTTTTGTTCGTGGACACTGAGAAAAACTCCATCCTGCTCAGTGCTGTGAATAGCCACCAGATGAAGATCACATCCTTCATCAAATTAATAAAGACGCAGGCCAGTTTTCTCAAGTGAACCTTGTTCTGTTGTAATTTCACGTACTCATGTTTTGGCTCATTCAGCTTGGAATGCAACAAGGAGAAAGTTAAGGGTTACCTTGTTTATAGTGGGTTGGAAGCCTGGAAATTCCCTTTTTGTATCAAGGATTTCTGCGCGAGCCAGATTGTCGATTTGTTACAGCCGATTTTTATCTCTACTGTTATAACGAATATCGGATATACCGAACTGACATGCTGTTCCGACACTACTTCGGTATAAGGAGGTTCGACTGTAGTTACGCAGGGCTAATTCTTTCAAATGAAACAAGGTTTTATTTGGTCTTCATAACCCCTCAAAAATGGAGTGCGCGCAGGCATCATCGTCTCCAGGGTGTTTTCCAATAGCCCCTCTCGCCGGCTTTTTCTTCACGGCAAACTGCAGGCAAATTGTTCGACAACCTCGACAACAGTGCTTCGCGAGCGGCTTGTTCGCGTCTCGAGGCCTATACATGTCCTGCGGCGGCTTTCAATTAATGCCACGTGACGTTACCGATCGGTCGACGGAAATTCAAAACCGCGGCTTTCGCGCGGCTTTCGAAATTGCCGCGCGCCCCCTGGTGGCATGTTCAATGGTCGAGCCGAGACCCGATCAATCAGCACGTACGCGCGTGAGAGTGTTGTTCGTCGTACGCTTGTGTTCTAGGCTGCTACCACACTTGTTTTGTTTCCTTCCCTTGAACCTTTTCACCTTACTTCCGCTGAAAAAGTTTTCCGAGGCAATCCATCAGATCCGCGGGAAGTTCAAAAAAGGAATTCCAGAATATGGTAATGGCGGTGCGCTTGCGGTCTACTTAGCGATTTAAATCATATTTTTTTTTACTCCTCGGAGCATTGTTCACTCGGAAAACGGCCTGGTAGTGGCGGTGTTTTATTAGACAGGATTGTACGCTGAAAACTCAACCGTTGCCGGTTTTCCCATTAATGAAAATAAAGATTGAATATTAATAAGGGACCAATAAAACTGGTATACGTAGCCGTCTTCTTGTTGAAAATTATGAGTCTACGAACAAAAATGTTGTAATTAACTTATTGGGAAGACCGCGAAAGCGCCGCAACATTGTGCTCTCGAAACTCCAGTTTTAGAAATCGCCTCCAACGAGAAAAGTGGCAAAGAGAAAAATAATTCTTCTACCGTTTTGATGAAATCGGATCACAAAGGAAATATAAAAGGATACAGAAATAGAAGAGACCGAACGCTCTGTTTTTGCAGACAGCGTTCCGGACGAAACGTACGAAGCATTTAGAGCAACTTAGTAAGGATGGCACTGCTGAGAAGACCAATAAAAATTTTAGTTGCGACCACACGGGGCCACTATGAATTTTAGCGACAGAAATTTCACATGTCCTACTCAACAGAGCTCAATCAATCAATCAATCAATCAATCAATCAATCAATCAATCAATCAATCAATCAATCAATCAATCAATCAATCAATCAATCAATCAATCAATCAATCAATCAATCAATCAATCAATCAATCAATCAATCAATCAATCAATCAATCAATCAATCAATCAATCAATCAATCAATCAATCAATCAATCAATCAATCAATCAATCAATCAATCAATCAATCAATCAATCAATCAATCAATCAATCAATCAATCAATCAATCAATCAATCAATCAATCAATCAATCAATCAATCAATCAATCAATCAATCAATCAATCAATCAATCAATCAATCAATCAATCAATCAATCAATCAATCAATCAATCAATCAATCAATCAATCAATCAATCAATCAATCAATCAATCAATCAATCAATCAATCAATCAATCAATCAATCAATCAATCAATCAATCAATCAATCAATCAATCAATCAATCAATCAATCAATCAATCAATCAATCAATCAATCAATCAATCAATCAATCAATCAATCAATCAATCAATCAATCAATCAATCAATCAATCAATCAATCAATCAATCAATCAATCAATCAATCAATCAATCAATCAATCAATCAATCAATCAATCAATCAATCAATCAATCAATCAATCAATCAATCAATCAATCAATCAATCAATCAATCAATCAATCAATCAATCAATCAATCAATCAATCAATCAATCAATCAATCAATCAATCAATCAATCAATCAATCAATCAATCAATCAATCAATCAATCAATCAATCAATCAATCAATCAATCAATCAATCAATCAATCAATCAATCAATCAATCAATCAATCAATCAATCAATCAATCAATCAATCAATCAATCAATCAATCAATCAATCAATCAATCAATCAATCAATCAATCAATCAATCAATCAATCAATCAATCAATCAATCAATCAATCAATCAATCAATCAATCAATCAAGCAAGCAAGCAAGCAAGCAAGCAAGCAAGCAAGCAAGCAAGCAAGCAAGCAAGCAAGCAAGCAAGCAAGCAAGCAAGCACGACGGCAATTCCTGTACGTTGTTCAGCTCTTGGCTATTTTGAGTGAATGTCGTTAGTGGACATGTGCTATGTTGTGAAAAACAAGACAATAAATTTTCTTGAAATTCTGATTCGGTGGTTCCGGTTAGTGCGACTAAGTTCGTGCTAATGTGCTGCGAATGTAATTTGAAATTGGTTTCAGCTGTGGAAGGTAAAAGATCATAATTCGAATGTCTCGCAAAGCGCACCATCGAGGCGATCGGGGTTTCAGCAATGGTCCTTGGCACGACGTTTCGATGCATCGCGTTGTCGCTTATCTTTCTCCCTGAAATATCGACTGCGTGTATCGCAGAAAGCTTCCGTTGGTACAGTTTAGGCGCACCCACAGTTTTGATCAATATCCTTGAAAATTGTGGCATTTGCTTGGGTGTCACAGTTTAGGCCTAATTTCTATGGAATTGAATCCTGCGCTTTAATATTCTGAATGCTGCTTTACCCCCAAAGCTCCACCAGAAGACCCAATATTTTTTTAACACGCAGGTGTTTTATTTCCGGCCACACCAAGATTTCGCTGATGTCATATCCGTCCCGGAAGTGACGCCAGTACAACGAAGCAAGCGGCCTGTAAAGCATGCACCCCTGCACACGGGGTCTTCTTGCAGGGAAGCAACCTTTAGTACTAAAGTGTACGTTGTACTTAGATACCCCAAGATTTCACTGACATCATATCCGTCACGGAAATGACACCAGTACACCTTTGCCGAAGTGACCAGCCAGCAGGACGTCGCTCGCCAAGCACACCCACAAGACAGCCGCCGACCTGCAAATCATGCTCAGCTGCAGATTTCGCTGTACATTTCACTTTCGTGTTTTACTGATTCCTACGACCGATGAATCAATCAGTTTTTTAAATGCAGAGCATTTCAGTAACTCACGATGTCACCCGCATTGACGTCCGTAGTCGTAGTCCGCACCCCTCCCCCTACACTATATAAAAAAAATACTATCCGGCGCCTGGTTTCGATCCGTCGACCCTGCGGGCGGAACGCAATGTACATGGTGCTCTACCCACTGCGCCACAAAGCCGACACAGAATGGGAGGCTACGAACGCGCCTTATATCCTTGACTCATTCAAACTACGTCAAGAAGCTGCTGATACAACGCATTCACTACCACCAACTCCCCAAACACTAAACGTTAACGCAATACACTTTACGATAGTAAACGCAAAATGTGGCAGTGCAACGCCGGCACGTGCGGGGGGGAAAAGCACAAAGAGAACAGAACTCCCCCTGGCGCAGTTTCAGGCAGGGGGCGCGCGAGCACTGCGAAGGCGGGAAATTTGAATTGCATGGGGTGGTAACAGTAAGCGGATAACGGCGGTACAGCCCATTATGGCGAATCCTTGCTCTGCACTTCCGACAGCTTTCACATTGAGTGGAACGGCTTTAATTTTTTTTCCGTTTCCAAACGTAGTGAAGATGGGAGTGACGAAATAATGCATAGAATATGACGGGAAACACAGATAACGTCTGTTTAGAGACAAGTAACAAGAAGTTTTAATTGCTAATCACCTCAAAACCATTTCTATTGACTATACAAAGACTACAATAGAAAGAAGAAGACTATACAAAGAGGTCTATACAAAGAGTACAACTAGAGGTAAAACTCCGAATCCAAACGGCAATTATTTATAACGGCGAGCCTGGTTGCTATGGACGCATTTTTGTATATTGTGATGCTGAACAATTCAGGCACTAGTTCCTGCAATCAAGCGCTGCAATATGCAGGGGAACGGAAAATAAGTTCCGCGCTCGATGTTCGGGCGGGAAATTTAAATGTGCAGGATTCACGCGCAGCCCTCAGGCGGGCTATAATGGACGGATATCGAATAATTTACAACATGAGGGGTTCTTAAACGCCCGCCCGCACACCGTGCAGGCGAGAATTTTTCCCGCTTCCCTTTAATTACAAATTTAACCCACCGGGGTCGGAAATCGAACGCGCGACATTGTTCAGAGAACCAAGGCGTTTTGAGACAGAGTGCCACCACGACAAAAGGCGTGACTGAAAATTTATAGATCGGTAAGAGCAGTACACATAAAAAAATTACGGTAGTCAACGTTTATTCGAAAAAGCCATCGGGTGCATTAAATGTTAAAACAAACCTCAGCACTAATCGAGCGTGCCAGAAAGCGGCCGGTAGAGGGCACGTCCTCCTTTAACGGGACGCCGAGGTAACAAGCCAGCAAGCAGTCACAACGTCGGTAAATCAGCGAGCGTGTATTCCAAAACCTCATCCACTCTCGACCAACTCGCAGCGAGGATGCGTGCCGTTACATAATTGCCTAGAACTGGGTCATTCGGCGTATGTTTGCAGAAAGAGATTAGCGAGCAGGGAATGAATAAAGCATCTATTGGGGGGGGGGGGGGTTGGTCCACTGGCCTAACGAGGGAAGGTTTGTTGGGTCGTTAGGATGTTGGTGATCAAGGAGCGAATGGTGGACCCGTGTTACGAGAATAGCCAGCGTCGTCGGTCCTCCAAGCAACCCACGGGCGGAATTCATGTAATAAAGTGTCTAGTTTAGGCTTACACAGTGATGCATTCTGACGACACTTGACGATTAGAATCGTACGTTGCACCATCCGCGTCATCTATTTGCCTGACAAGCGAAAATTATATATAAAACTGGGAAGATGGTAGGGAACACAAGACACAAGAAAAGAAAACTTCGAACAAGGTAGCGACCACGATTGTTGCCAATGTTTCAACAAAGTCTTGCCTTCAGCCAGAGACTTGCCTTCGTCAGGGCCTGACGAAGGAAAGTCTGTTGCTGAAACGTGGGCAACAATCGTTGTCGGTACCTTGAACAAAGTTATATATATACATATATATATATATATATATATATATATATATATATATATATATATATATATATATATATATATATATATATATATATATATATATATATATAGGGAGCAGTTGAACTTTTGAATATGGTAGAGAACACAAGAAAAGAAAACTTTGAACAAGGTAAAAGCACGATTGTTTCCAACGTTTCAGCAAAGAGAGGCCCTGACGAAAGCAAGTCTCTTTGTTGAAACGTTGGCAACAATTGTGCTTTTACCTTGTTCAAAGTTTTCTTTTCTTATATATATATATATATATAAACCAAAGACAGCCCTTCTCGCAATCATATATATATATATATATATATAAATGCCACATAAATGCCTCTCTTCTCTTCCCCGTCAAACCTCTAACGCTCTCGCTCCTCCCGTTTCGCCCCTCCCGCGAAAAACACGGAGGTGGTTTGCTAAAGTCAATTCAGTTTTCGCGCGTTTGAATTCTCCCGTGCCATCAATGAAACCGTTCGTTACTGTAGAATTTGGAACACTGCCACGAGGGGGCGCCGCCAACGGTTTTTGTATTTTGAGGTCACAACATTTTTTTTTTCAAGACCTATTTTATATTTATTTCAAAAATCAAGCAGCCACGTATTTTCCATTAGAAGAACAATGCAAATATCCATTACTTAATGATCTCTTTCTTTAATTAGGTCTAATGCTTCCTTTTTCTTCCACAATACTGAAAAGTATGAACCTTTGCCACCAGATTCAGTAATTCAGAAATGCTTTGCCTATATAAACGTCTCGTTCAAGAATTCTTTTTAACATTTGGGCGGGAAGCTGAACCGACATGGACAGACAGACAGAGACAACAGATAGAGACAGACAGAGACAGACAGACCAAAAGTTTTGCGTTTAAGTAGAGCAATAAAGACTGCCGTCTTCAAAAATTTCTCCAGAGAACAGCACTTCTGCGCTTCCATTGCCTCGCGGCACAGATTCTACTAGTTGCTTGCACCGCACAGACAAGGTCTTTCTCCGTGACTTTACACTCGGGGTGGCCTACGCATCGGGAGCGATGAGGTCCCGGGTTCCTCATTATAATCCCCCGCTTATCTCCACTTTTCTTCTCTATGCCGCGACTGGTAGAGCAGCCAGGGCCGGACGCTGGGTCTCAAGCACGTTCGCCTCTAGCTACCCCACCGGTCACCAGACCACGAATCGTCTATCAGGGCACTGCACGCACGGTGAGCCTTTACTTCCACTCCTCTCCGGTAATCAAGAGTATATATACACCAAAGACTCTTTTAGGACGTACAAACAAAAACACACGACTTTTATTCCACAACTTTATACGACTCAGTCATTTTCGCTGCCACTACCGGTTCCTCCATGGCCGGCTGCGTTCACGGCTGCTTGGGTAAGTGGGTGCGCGCCGAAAGGACGCGCGGTGCTGCAGGGTTCCGCTACAATGCAGCAGCGTTGACAGGCTGGCAGCGGCAACCCTTTGGGCATCGGGTTCCCTCGGCTCGGCTGCTGCTCACTCTACCGCATTTGCTCAACGGCTTCCGCGTTGACCCAGGTGGCCCACGGCTCGGATCGATCGCTCGTAGCATGCAAACACGGCTCGGCTCATTCATTCCGAGCCCTGGGGAGACGCCGACAGCGAGCCTGGCCCCGCGAACACGACGCGCCAGCTCCCGCCTGATTCGCCCGCGAAAGAGCAGAAACAAAAGGTCAATAGGAGGAAAACGCCGGGGTGGTATTCCTCCACGCCAAGGCTACGTTTTATCTCCGCTCCTTTTCATTTTCTCCTTTTCTTTTCCCGCTCGCTTTTGTGCGCGCATTTTTTGCAGTTCCTGCGTGGATCTGAGCTGATGCCACCTCTCCCTTGTCTTCACGTACAGCAAATAAATCCTCCGGCCGCTCGGCGCACTGAATTCTGGGAACAATCTGCAGCGAGAAAGGCGTTAAATAAAAAAGAAGAAGGAAGGAAAAAAGAAAGCAAAATTTACAACAGCATTGTTGGAAAAACGACGGGGAAAACAAAAGCAGCTGGTTGCAGGTGCCGAGGTGCACACAGAAGTTTACTTCTCAGAGTGCCTGAACATGGTTAAAGCATTTGGGAATGGGGTGGCCCAGTCACTTTGGCGGGAAGAGCTTTCGAATTGCAGACTGCTTTCAGAACGTTCGTAAACCCCGCGGTGTTGAACAGGCCATAAAACCCAAAACAAGAAGCGTGACCGAGCGAGGAGTTTTCGCAAAACGGGTGAACTCCAACAAGGATTTTTGTACATTTTCATTAGTTCGAAGAGAAAACGTTAAAATTCGAACATTGGAGTTCATAAGTTTTAAGTCAATAGTTCTGAGAAACTCCACTTCTTCCTTCCTGAAGATATTACTAGAGTTATGGCATTACGGAGAAAACCCCAATCCTAACACTTCAAAACGGTTCCGACGAGATAGTATTCAAATTGAAATTCTAGGACAGAAACCGCGTTGAAGAAGGTGGCGTGCAGATATCTGTACCGTAATCGATAGTTCAATCGGCTCGATGGGTAGAATGAGATATATTTCTCCTACTTTGGTTAGGTATACCGTTTGTGGTATCCAAGGTTGTGCGTACCACCCTTCCTCCCATTATGTAGAAAAGAGCAGAATAACATAAAACAGACAAAAGCCCTGTACACGCACGAGATGCCCGAACAACTAGCCTCAGAACACCCCCTACCCAAACAAAACTCCGCCGAACACTTGAGTGCAAGCGCCTTGCCGCGCTAGTTTGTTTCTGAGAAGAGGGTTCGGGTAGTGTTTATTCGAGGCAGAGCGATAATTGCATTAACACGACAGTCTCTGTGATAGACCGTAGCTTCTCAAACAAGGGGAAAACCACCAGGAAGACAAATAAAAAAAAAAGCCCGGCCTGTTTCTGCTTACTGAATGCCGGTACAGCCTGGTAAAGTAAACGAGGAGCCGACTCCACTCCGACTAATGTTACTGGGTCTACTGGCACTCGTCTTTCTAATTTTCTTGGGCTTGGAGGATATTGGCGAGAAGAAGCAAGGCCGGATAAGTAGACAGCAGGCCGGTATGCCCTGCACGTAAGGGAACCGCTCACGGCTAGGCGCGAACAACGACACGCTCGGACGTTCAACGGATTGAAATTGGAGTGGTTGGTGCGTTGTTGTTACTAACGGTGGCCAAACTTGGGACAAACATAGAGGGTGCGTTCCAATTAACCCTTTAGACGGCTTTGTTGCCGTCTTCGCAGACAGTCCGCCATGTTAAGCCCGTTGCAATTCGAACGAAGCCGTCAACGAAGACTGCTTCGAGGAGACAGCATCGAAGCCAGCAACGATGCAGGCTACGTTCCTGTCCAAACTATCAAGCGACGCCAGCGCCACCTTTTTGCGTAGTCATGTTGTTAAAAACTAACGTCCTTTATTGGGTACAATTTACAAGTGGTAAAGATAATTTTGTTGAATTTTTAATCACGTAATGCTAATTATAACGGCAATGTTATTTACGAAACCTGTGGCTTGCGTTCCTCAACATGTCTGCTACGAGGTTGTCGTTTGCGTCGGTGTTGCGTTCGTGACCGCTGCGCCGTTCCATTCTAATTCCTTTAGACGTCTAATTAGGCTGCCTCGTAAGCTGTTTACCAAGCTGTCCGCGAATTGGAACGCAGCCAGAGTCAAGACGACTAAGAGATCTTGTCTTGTCTTGGATCTGTGCGCGGTCGTAGTCTGTTTCTAAGCCAACCTCGCATGCGACCACGTGACGAACCACCATTCGTGAACGTCACAGGCTTTGTATATGGGTCATGTAGTGTGTATGCATTGTACATTCCGTCATTAGATAAAGCATCTGCGTTTGCTCATGTTTCTGTAAAGCCTGTCTACTCACTGTTGGTGAGCTGAATTTGTTGCCGTGCCCAGGTGACCTTGCAGGCATTAGTGATTTCTGTAGGTGCTGTTACTTACCGTTGTTACCATAGCATGTGTAGCTATCTGTATTGTTACCTCAGCAACTTGGAATAGTGTAACTAGACTTGGGGGTACAATTATTGGGGGTTTATTTAAGGAAAGATAGAAAGGGATACAGACCCAGCCGATAACTCGCAACGCTGCGGTTCGCTGATATTTCGAGGGTGATGACAGTGGTACAGCCTAACTTCGCGTACAGCAGGGTATTAAAACCGGTTCAAAAATTTTTTATCGCCGTTGTGCGTTGAGCTCGCCTTACAAAAAGAATGAAGAAGATAAGTTTTTCCCTGATTCGTGTAATCCGAAACCAGGACGGCAAGCGATTCCGGATGAAAAGAGAGCAAGGGAAACCGACAGAGAGCGAGAGCGATTGAGAAAAAAAGAAATCTGGCAGCATGTGAAAAGATAAAACTTCGGGAAATTTATTGTCTCGTGTTACTCTCAAAACGACCTCTGGGGAAGAGCGAAGAAACAAAAAGAACATTCGCCTCATAGAGAACTCATTTAAAATTGAAGGAAACGGCGAGAGTTTAATTGCTAGAAAAAGATACTAGGATTTTTTTTAATGTTTTTATTTTTAAAGAAGTTGTAATTTTTAAACAGCCGTTTGAGAAACTCGCTGGGAGGGAAAGATTAACCTTTGTATGAAATCGGCGCACGGGAACTAGAAAACAGGGTACGTGTTGTTGCTAATAAATACACCAGTGGGAGCTAGGAGCACCGAAGATTGCTTAACCGAACCCGACGCTCCAACAAATGGAACGACATACACCTAAAACCGAAATAAAACACTACTCAGGGCATTATAGGAAACAGACCCTAACTTTTTTTTTTTATTATAAACGAGGCTCTTCTGGAAAAGCCGCTTTTTAATTTATGGTTGGTGCCGGCTTCAATGAGCCAGCAAACCGACTAGTCGAGCTTTCGTGCTAATAAAAATTTTCTTCGCGCAATTCAAGTGCTATATTTCTTGTAAAGTACAAAATTAGCGGTATTTTAGAAGATGAAAAACTGTTATGGCGAAATTATCAACTTGCCGACCACCGGCAAGTGAGTTTAATAAAGGCTCAGGAGACACTAGAGATAAATTGGTGAAAAAACAAACAGTAAACAATGAGATAAGGGTACAAAGGGGTAAACAAAGCAACATAAAGACAGCAGACAAATTCGTGTACGCGAGGAAGCATCCATAAAAGCAACAGACTAGAGAAATAGCGTTAAGAGCAACTTGCAAAACTAACAAACAAATCTTCTCCATGGACGCAGCAGGCACGCAAAACCGCGGAAATGTTCATATTTGAACATTTTTCTACACGAGGTAACAGAGACAAGGAAAGAAGACACGCCACTTTCCTCTGTCCTTCGTTTTCTTGGTTAGCTCGTAGACGAAAATGATAAAGCAATGACTTATTTCCAAATCACCCGGATGTCTTCAACTGGGACTCGTAAAGGATTACAGTAAAAGCTCGTTATTTCGAACTCGAACGGGAGCCATAAAATTGTTCAAATTAAGCGGAGTTCGAGAATTAGCTGGAGGGCGCTAGAATGAATGTAAATAGCGCCGCACTGCGCGGGAAGAACTCAAAAGAAGCCGTCTCTGGACTCGTTATTGCGAATTAGGCGCTACTACACGTTTGTGGCGGGTGATTTTGTAAATAATGTTTCGTAAACAATAATGGCATGCGCCGGAGCACTGGGGCCAGTGGCGCGACGCCCTTTCTAGAAGCGAAATAAACTGTTGCAGGAGCGTAGCGCTCGTGCCACGCTTGTGTTTTAGGGGCGAAGCTCCTTAAGTCATGGGTCTGTCCATCCCTTGTGTCTCGTGGTACGTGACCGCCGCATGCTTTCGGAGATGTCGCAAAGTGGGCCGCGTTGCACGCGCAAGAACCGGCTGCAACCGGCAGCGCAAACTCGGCACCGGGAGCGCGAGCTTGTCTGTGCTCGCCAACGGAGGCGCGAGCGCACGTGCACTGCGAGGGGGAGATCACGCAAGAGATCACGCCACGAACGCAGGCAGTCGTTCTCGGAGATCGAACGAGACGCAAGGACCTTTGCTCGTTTCCTCTCGTCTTGTTCGGGCACAAGTTCGCCCTAAATAAAAGTTCTTTCTTTACCGTTGTGTCCCATCCTACGTGACAAATTGTGGTTGAGGTGCGGGGTAGTCCTCGATGGCGCGGGGTCTTTCACCAGGTCTGGGCCTGGGAGCATTGACTCCGAAAATAAAAGTTGATTTGTACAATGTACGCACACAGTCTTACGTCTTTCTTAATGATGTAATGGGCGAACTTTCACGGGAGAGTTACGGTTACCGATGATCTCCCCCTCTCGAGCTTCGCCCCACTTATCATCATTCATTCCGTGGATATGGCGTGATTTTTTTATGTTTCATTGTTTTGTATCTCTAGTAAATTCGGTTTGTTTTGGATTTGCAACGCGTTGCAGTCACTCTGGGCCGACTTTTTCTGCGAGGAGCGATGGAAACAAGGAAATTAACCGTTCTGGATACCGACGCGCTCGAATTATCAGGATTTTTCCCCCATTGAAATATACAGGGCTGTGCCGGGAACACGGCGTAAGTTCGAATTAACCAGAAGTTTGAATTAACCGAGATCGAATTAACGAGGTATTACTGTAATGACAAACAACAACAAAGGGAAAAGGAAGATGCTAACGTAAATTAACAGTTGAAGGACATCGCTACAACAAAACGGCAATTCTATTGTACACGTGATACCGAAAACCTTCCATCCTTCGAAAATACTACACAGACCAAAACTGAAGTGCGCCTTAGGAACGGCCCAGGCGAGGAAAGGACATTGTCAAGTTAATGCAGGAGGAAGGGGAAAAGACATACGACGGGGATTTTCGCGTTTCCACCAACTCGCCCAAGTTATCCTCGGCCGTTTCGCTTCCAAGCGGTAATTCATTTTGCCACCCAAAGTTTCTGCACATCGCAGAGCATCCGGCTGACACGCCATGCATCTCTTCTCAGAGCGAGCTTTTCTTGGACGCCAAACGGCGCAATTCCTAGTTGCGTGCCTACGCCCGGGGGGGATGCAGAAGGAATTTCTTCGCCGCTGCAACCAAGGGGTGTTTCTCGCTCATTTGTTGATGCACTGCCTTCAGTTTCCCTAACAACGTCATCGCACACGCGAGCTTTCGAGAACTAGCCGGCCAGTCTTGACGGGGCGATGAGCAGGAGGCCGACCAACCATTAGTTACGTACTAGGCCACCACCCAACACTGCAGCCTCCCCTCTAAGTTATTGAGAAATACTTCATCCTTACAGAAACGGCAGACTTGATGACCCGGAAGCGCATAAAACTCTCACTAAGCAGCAGGCCACAGCTTGGAGACGGATTCAAACTGGGACGTACGCAAACCCTGTCTTACATAGCTGTTGCTACCCTGCCATACAAGGCGACAAGTGCAAGCACTGCAAGAAGAGAGCGGATTTAGGACACATCATCTGGTCTTGCTCCAAAATACATAGAAGTGATCACAGAACACTCATCATAAGCACACCCCAGCAGTGGGAGACAGCCTTGCTCAGCTCGGAAGCTGAAATCCAGCTACAAGTAGTCAGGATGGACGAAGCCGCCGAAGACCAACGACTCCTGGCTGTCGGCTGAGGGGGAATGGGTGGGGCTTCTAACATCTCCTACTCGGAACCTCTTACCGGGCAACCATAAAAGTTCTCTCTCTCTCTCTCTCTCTCTCCCTTAAGTTGTACTCATCAGGTCACAGCTCTCTCACAAAAGAGCAGGAGACAATGTTCACACAGCTTCGAACCAAACCTTTTCCCCTCCCTACCCTCTTACATGCCAATTTTCCTACCTTTACACTTCCACGTTGCCGCACTGCGGAGAGCCCGCCACACTTTACCCCATGATGTGGGCTCACTAAGAGAATTCAACTTAAATTGAGGACGACTTAGCGCGCAATGGAACGGAAGATGATAGGTGTAACATTAAGGGACAAGAAGAGAGCGGAGTAGGTCAGAGAACAAATACGTGTTGAGGACATGTTAACCAGAGCTTGAAATGGGGCTAGTTGGTTTTTTTCTCGGAACATTGCCGGCGCTAGGCGGGACAAGGACGACGAATTACACAGAAATGAGCTTCATTTCTGTGTAATTCGTCGTCCTTGTCCCGCCTAGCGCCGGAAATGTTCCGAGTAAGGACATGTTAGTACAAATTAAGAAGAAGAAATGAGCGTGGGCAGGGCATGTAATGCGAAGGCAAGATAACCGCTGGTCACCAAGGGTAATAGAGTGGGTCACTAGAGAAGGCAAGCGTGGCAGGGTGCGGCAGGAAGTTAGATGGGCAGATTGAGATCAAGAAATTTGCGGAGTAACTTGTTCGCAGTTAGCACAGGACCGGGATAATTGGAGATTTATGTGAGATGCCTTTGCCCTGCATGGGTATGGACAGGCTCATGAAGATGATTATGATGATGATGATGATAATAAGTGGCGATTGTACAAGCTGTGGCCACTGGACCAGGTACGGCTGATGTATCAGGTGACGAAGGTAGCGAGATGCATGGAAGTTCGGACTAAGTACTCCCACCAGCGCGCGATATACCATCCGATGCCCAGCAAAGAAACCGACAGCTTGCTTTGCCTCAGTGCTTGTGTGCTCAGCAGTGAAGACTGCCTTTGAAGAAGGCAACCACATTCAGGTTTACGACTTTGAACAACTTCCGTCTCTTTATTCACACCGGGCAGGGGTAGGACAGGAAAATTACGTAAAAGATTTTGTGCTCCAAATTTTCACAATCCAATGTGTAATGTTCCCCGTCCCCAGGCAGGGACCAGATAAATAGAACGCTCAGTACGCGGAACCTTCACGTATACCAGGGAAAAGTGCATACGTTTACTTCGACATTACTAAAAAACCTCCTTTGTTCGAAAACTTAAATAAAAACCTAGGCGCTACAGGAAATGCGGCACGCTCTCACTTTATGAAACATTCCGGTACCATCGCTACGGTGCCGTCGTCATATTAAAAGTTTTCGTCAATGTAACTATTGCCTTCGCAGTGAAGACAGATAAAACGTAGGAACGGTCTTTTCTTACCGGGCCACTAATACCATTCACTAAATAGCACAAATCCTTCGAAATGTCAGCACCCCTCCCAATCTCGCTTTTAAATCAACTAAAGGTTTTCAGTAAGCGTTTATAGCGCATACAAATGCCTGTGCAATTTCTTGTTATACTGACATTTTTCTCCTGAGAACGAGTTAACTGCTTTGGAGTTCGTTGCCACCGGTGGTGTTCTTCCACTTTCATTGCTCATCTTTCGAAACAGTTCTATTTCCCAACCGCTGCTTCTGAAGCGAGCTCAGGGTCCCAGTGTAGTTAGACTGCGGCGACGAGCATAACTTACTATCCCGATAAAGTGCCTGAAAATTTAAAAAAGCAAACCGCGACACGAATAATCGCGAAATGCGAGTTTTTACGCACTCATGAGGAAATTCGTTCTTTGACACACACAGACACAAAAATAAAACAGCGCAGGTTTAAAGACAAGACAGCCAAAGCGGCGCTTTTCTTATCATTTCCATCTTTTTTTGGTGGCGTTCCAGAGCTTGTACCTTTTTGCTGTTTCCTTTTCCTGTACCAACTGGCACGGCTACACAGCCGGTTACACTCTTGCGCGCATTAATTAGCTGCGTTTTTCTCTAAAGCTGCAGATTTGATTCTACTGCACGGAATTAACAAGGCACGCTGCAGAGACACCCACACGCAGGAGGAACACGCAGCGCAATCGCGGCGCGAACAAGTGGCGCGTGCATGATTGAGGGCTGAGCTGGCTCGACTCTGCTTGGCTCGGCTTGACTTGGGTCGGCTCGGCTCGGCTCGCTTGCGGAGACAGAACCAAAGCGGCCGCCGGCGTGCCGTCCGGTTGCAAGCGCAAGCGGCGGACGCTGTCTAATTGAAAAGTTGCCGGTGTCCCCGGTCTTTCACCCCAGCCCATTTCTCAGTGAAACGCGGTATCTGGCTGCGAGAGGTCGCTTTGTCGCTTTTTTTGTTTTTTGCAGCATGACCGTTTCTAACTCGCGTTTACGGACAGATAATGGAAACATCTCGACGCGCGTAACCTGGGCTTAGCGGGCGCTACGATTTCCTTCTGTCATATTGTTGTCCGAAAGAAAGCCTGACATTTTTGTCTGTGCTCTGGAGTTAAGTGCGCGCCCTCCGCTCGCTGTCGCTGTCAAAGGTTGCTTATACTTATCTGAAATGGTAAAAGAAAGGGCACCCAAGAAAAATGACGAGCCAAGGCACATTATGTTCAATCTTGTTATTGCTTCATACCTGCAACCCGGCTCCCTTTAGCGACTGTAGTAGTAGAGACGATGCGCCGAAACGGGTTACAGCTTACGAAGACAGCTCCAGACCACGCGCGTATGATCTTCATTTTTGCGCCATGCGCGGATGGGCCTGCCTTTAAATTTTTGTTTGATTCTTTATTTTTCTTGTTACCTTGTCACGTTTTTGTTCAAATTTTCCGTGGCAGAGCGTCCTAATCTCATGCTGGTTGCACCCAAATTTTTATCCCTTGTAAAATTACGCCTCCTCCCCTGCTGCAGTGCCCTCGAGCAAACAAACAAACAAACAAACAAACAAACAAACAAACAAACAAACAAACAAACAAACAAACAAACAAACAAACAAACAAACAAACAAACAAACAAACAAACAAACAAACAAACAAACAAACAAACAAACAAACAAACAAACAAACAAACAAACAAACAAACAAACAAACAAACAAACAAACAAACAAACAAACAAACAAACAAACAAACAAACAAACAAACAAACAAACAAACAAACAAACAAACAAACAAACAAACAAACAAACAAACAAACAAACAAACAAACAAACAAACAAACAAACAAACAAACAAACAAACAAACAAACAAACAAACAAACAAACAAACAAACAAACAAACAAACAAACAAACAAACAAACAAACAAACAAACAAACAAACAAACAAACAAACAAACAAACAAACAAACAAACAAACAAACAAACAAACAAACAAACAAACAAACAAACAAACAAACAAACAAACAAACAAACAAACAAACAAACAAACAAACAAACAAACAAATAAATAAATAAATAAATAAATAAATAAATAAATAAATAAATAAATAAATAAATAAATAAATAAATAAATTCATTTCATCATTTCTTTGCCCCTAGCCTTCTCTGTGGTGAATACGTCGCTGGATTTAGAGCCAGTTATGGCGACTTAAGTTTTCTTTTTAATGCTTCTGTTTTCGCCATGGTGTTTGAATCAATCAACATTTTACGGCATAAGGTTTTTCGCGCTCTCTCGTTGAAACGTTTTGTATGCGAAATGTACAGGTACGTGACGAGGCAGGAACTCAGCAGAGGGACGCGCGTCGACGCAAGGCACGCTGGTCACACACTCGGCCACTCACCACAGGTTGTCCTCGGCGCGCCTCTCGGTAGAAGGGGTCCACAATCTGCCACGTCGTCAGGATTATGACGTCGAGCATGAGGAACACTCCCACCACCATAAACAGCTTGTAGTCCTTGATCACCTGCGGATCGGTAAGATAAATCGCTTTCAGATTGCGCGATAACCCATGCAGGCAGTGTGTCGAAAGGTAGACTCGAGAACGGTAAAGCCTAGCAGACTCTTTAAAAGATGAGCAGATATTGAGCTTCTTTTTTTATTTTCAGCTGTTGAGAAGATTTTGAAGAGCAAAGCGCTATGCTTTCAGGGAAGACGGCTTACAAACAAAACTAATACGGTGCTCAGATACCGCTAAACGTGTCTCACGGCCAATGAGTTCCCCTACTGTGACTTTATTACCGTTGTAGAGCACAAGATCGAAAACTGTCATGGAGAAGTTCTTGTTTGAGACAGTGCTTTATTCATGGTTACTGGTTTTAGGGAAGACGGGTTACAAACAAAGACTAATACGGCGCTCGAAAACGGCGAAACGCGTCTCACGGCCAATGAGTTCCCCTACTGTGAATTTCTTACCGTTGTAGAGCACAAGATCGAAAATTGTCATCGTGAGGTTCGGAATTCAAGCAGATCTTTAGTCATGGTAAAAAATTCAGGCATCTTTACGAAGCGAGCCATGACGAGTGGGTGAAGCACTGGGGATCGTCTCACCGTACATCACCCATGGCATCGCCCACTCGCGCATGTAAATGAGTGACAAGGCGTTTGTACAGTATATACAATTCCAATCCAATCCAATCCGATACCATTCAATGTAATCCTATCCAATACGATACAATTAAATTTAATTCAACTCAATCCAACACAATTCAATTTAATCCTATCCAATCCGATACAATTGCATTTAATCCAATCCAATCTAATCCATATCCAATCCATATCAAATCCTATCCAATCCAATGCTCCTAGCGCATGGGGGGGGGGGGTCACCAGGGTGTTACATTACTGGTATTGCATTTAGGAATGCGTACCAGTCAAGCGAATCAAAGCAGAGAAAAAGAAAATGCAGTGCTCACCTTTTTGTTGAGCTTTATGTTCGTGAAGATGGCGTGAACGCGCCACGTTTTGCTGAACATGGCGCCGAACGCGAGCGTGAAGCCCGACATGAGCACCCAGGCCCGCGCCTGCGCAGTACGAGCGGAACGGCGTCACACAATCGTTGCGCCGCACTCACCATGCTACACAGTCACGGCGCAGTCACTGCTTTTCGAGGATAATGAACGAACTAGCCAACCACCAGGTGTTTCTTGGCGGGTTCTAGAAAACCTGCGCAAGTTGTGCTTTCCACCAACAATACCTTCTCTGACATGGGCAACTCAACTAACCCAATCTAAGCGGCCGGCTCTGCAAACACGGCAGAATATTTTTTTTTCTTTGACGTCATCTGCATCACGTCAGCGCACGAGGTCCGTACATTCGGCCCATCTACATTAAACAAAATTTTTAATCGTATCGCAGATGTAACGGCAAACTTATATTAGTTAAGTTCTGTTCGTAACGGGTGGTAGCTGTTCTACGTTATACCATTTGTTTTGTCCTGTTGCCCGATGAGGACTTTGATCTATTTTTTGCTCCCCTCCATGACTTGGCATTTCGCCTTCTGGGTTAGTACACTTAAACTTTCGTGCTTGGGGGAAGTGGACATTTCTCTGACGTGGATTCGAATGGATACCGCTGCACTTTAACAAAATCTGCCGGATCGTTTCTTTTCTTAGACAAAACATGTGTGACGTTTGTTGATTTGCTATCTTGTAAAGGTCTTCATTCTCAAGCAAGACATCCTAGCTGCAAAAGATAAGGCGTTATACCCGTGCGGCTTCGGTACTTCTGCCCGGTACTTCTTCAAGGGGCCGTACGTGCAACTCTTTTTTTTAGCTTTTTTCGAAATCCTAAATGTTTGTAGAACCTAGTCATTCCCCACATTCCGGGCTTAAATTAGAGGGTCCCAAAGTACCTGAGACAAAAATTACTTTTATATGCCCATCAGATAACTTAGAAAGTTGCTCAAAAGATTTTTCTCCCTTTTCCTATTTTGGTTTTCTTCGACCGTTGGAATTGCGTCATTACAGTGGTGTAGCTTCTATTGGCTCGCTTTTTTCAGTCGCAGCAATGAACGCAATCGATAGCCTTTTTGAAAAGAGGGCCACAAAAGCCGAGCAGAAATGGAAGGCGTGTCTGCTGCGACGAGCAAATCACGCAGTGCCGCTCCGTGCCGGCGATAACTGCAGCTATAGCGATGCTTACAGATGCGAAGGAAAGAGTTCAAGCGTTTATCAGAAGTGTTGCAGAGTCCTTTTACCGACGCTTTCAATTCAACGTACCAAGAAGTTCAGGTTTCCTGCGAAGGCCCCTAACTTATAAACAATCGCCGAGCCACCGGCTCAGAGTGACTGGCAGGCATAACCACGTCACAGTATAACGCAAGATGAATATGAAGCTACTGGGGAAGATATCGGACAAAAAGCGGAGGACAGAGCAGTGCAGCGACCACTGACCGCGCAGATGTAGGGGAAGTTGGCGACCGACGTGAATCCGGAGTCCATGCCGAGCAGGATGACGCTGGTGTAAGTGAGAATGCAGCCCACGATGATCAGGTTGTTCAGGTACGGGCTCGACATCTTGATGTACCTACGACAACCGGCACAAGACATCTTGTTAGAGAGGGGCCATCTAAGCGCAAGCACATGGGACATTCGTTAGCCTCTTTTTCTTGCAATGGCATGCAGTGGTGGTGATAGCGCGGGGTGGTAAATAGTTCAGGGGTGGTAGATAGTGCAGGGGTTGTAGATAGTGTGGGAGGGCAGATAGTGCCGGGGTGATAGATAGTGCGGGACGTTTGTGTGAACGATCTGGGGACAGCGAGAAGTCCTATGACTTAACGGGACCAAAAAAAAAAATTATGAGATTCGTAAAAACACATTTAAGTCAATTGGTATAAATATATTTTCTTTAATACTGAAATTTTCAGAAATTCGAAAGTCGGTTTAAACATTGGTCCAAGTTATTCTCACACGCATTAAATAGCGCGTGTAATGATGATGATTATAACGATGGTAAAACCATTGGGATAACTTCATGGACGCAAAAAATATTGTGATGTATAAACCTTCCAGCAAGATTTTATTCGTTTGACCTCATTGGGAAAGAAATACCAAAAATACCTCAATTTGTTTCCAGGTTCGTTACCTGGAAACAAATTGAGGCATTTCTTTTCAACCTTTCGAAGCAGAAAAAAAAAACCAAATTGTAACTTAATGGGCCCAGGAGGTTTTCCGGAGATGTGAGAGCAAATTTTGTCCATATTCGTATAGGTGATGCCCATTGTAAATAATCTTTCTTAATATTTTCAGCGAGTTTGAATTTGCCTTGATGAGGGTTTGGTTTGAGTCGGTATGATCGCTGTCACCTCTTGGCCCATCACCGCCGTTCCCGGATTTCATTAAAAAGACAGAGACCGGGGAGATACCGCAGAGAGAGAGAGAGAGAGAGAGAGAGAGAGAGAGAGAGAGAGAGAGAGAGAGAGAGAGAGAGAGAGAGAGAGAGAGAGAGAGAGAGAGAGAGAGAGAGAGAGAGAGAGACCTCTGGTTTCGGAACTTGATGTTGATGACGAGAAAAACCGAGGCGAGGATGATTCCCAGCACGCAGAAGATGCACAGGCTAGCATAAATAGTCAGGTTGACGCGGGTCCGCTGGATCACGATCAGCGTCCGGTCCATGGGAGGATCCCGGCCGCCTGCAAAAAACATCGGATCAAAGAGCGCGTCATCGAGTCATATTTGTGGTCGTAAGTGCTATCAAGCTCAACTAATTATGCTCTTGAAGTCACGGAGGCCGAAGCGAAACCATGGTCAGGCTTAGGCACCATCCTGAAGCCTAACCTTTTAAAGCAAAACTTTCGTCCAGCGGTTTTCGAAGTGTGCGCAAGTTAACCTTTTGACCGGAGATACAGCCGCGGCGACACACCCCTCGAAGCGCATCACGTGATTCACTCGGCCCGCCATCGGCGCTGCGAACAACGTCCTGTTTTCAGTCCTTTTGCGTACGTAGCGGCGCGGCCGCTTAGCTGATAGGCAGCCGACCAAACCCGCAGCCTCCCACGCATGCGCCGCTGGGTCTTCTCGGGCTATGCGACTCATCTTGCGCCTTGTTCGTCGTGAAAGAGGAACGCCGCGTTCGCCGATAATAAAAACAAGGCCGGGCCTCCTCCTGTGAGCGTTGCACGGCACCGACCGGCTTTGAGTCATGGTCGGCAATACAGCTACATCAAAAGGTTAACCAAGCGAAACCAAGACTCAACCACACGAAGCCCAGATTTTGCTTTGCATATCCAAATTTAGCTGAACTAAGCCGGAACCACATTTTGGTTCATTGTTTGCAAGTGAGTTCCTTGATGCGGCACAGGTGCTGGAAACTTGGAAACATAACCCGAATTGAAAAAGAGTGTGTCTAAATCTCCTCGTTGAAGCACGACCAGACACTTTCTAGAGTGATCGAAAACATTGACTTTAGCGACTAGTTTACAACGGATGTTTGACAAACTCAGTTGTACAACAAACAAAAAGTCCAACATACTCGCATTTACCGATGTTTGAGACTGTCAAAGAAATTGCGCTCGCTCCAGCGCTAGAAAGCTCAGAGCCGCGGTGGAGCATGTTTTGCCAACGTTGCCTCTCTCCACCACGCGTCGCCCCAAGCTGAACTGGTCATATGATTGAAGCGTTTCGTGCACGGGTTCTGTATCGGTTTAAAATGTCTTTTTCACATGCCGCCGGTAGGAATTACCACCGCCGCAAAATAAGACCCGGCACCAGCGGGACCACACCTGAGACGTACTTTTTGGATAAACAGTGCGCGGTGCATCAAACGGAACGAGCGCACGATCCTCGCCGTGCGGCTGCGAGTTCACCGCCGATGAAAAGTCACGTGCCACCGATAGCAACTGCAGCAGCGTACACCGCGAAAGGGCAAGGCCAGGCCGCACACATGCGGCCAGGTCTTTCGTTCGCTTTTCCAGCCTTGAGCGGAGAGCGGGATCCATGGTGTCAACAAAGATTAAAAAGCCAAAAGAGCTTGCCCGTAGCAGACGGCAGCCTGAGGAGCGCAATAGCGGAAGTGCGTCACCGCTGAGGAGCGCAGCATCATGGGAGGGAAGGCTCTCGCACCGTCAACAGCGAAGAAAAAGTTGAAAGGAGGAGGAAATGCGGCGCGACGATAACGCGTGGTTTTTTATTTACGATTTCTCAGCTCATACTCGTCGCTTTAACAAAATTCTTGCGGGAGGAGTGATACCCTGAAAGGTATCGTACCTATTACAGGAACAACAGGAGGGTGCTGGCACCGCCTCACCCCGAGTTGACTAGAGAACAAGGGTCTACGTTCAGGCAGCTACAGACAAATTCATTAATGACCCCGGTCATTATGAAACATATCCAACCAGAACTCTACACGGACGACAAGTGTGTGTTGTGCACTAACTCCAGGGCAACAGCCGCCCATTTATTATGGGATTGTGAAGTGCGACCACACGAAGCTTCAAACAGGACCGACCTTCCGCCATGGTTACAAGACGCCATACGCAGTTACGACAAGGACATTCAGCTCTCAGGCGTCCAGCAGGTCCTAACGGCTCTCGAACGGCAGCACCGGAGAGAAAGCTGCGGGCCGACGCCCTCCCTTCGGGGACAAGGGTGTCCACCCCCGCAGTGAGTAACGAAAGTGTTGCTTAGTAGAATGCCACCAGGATCGACGAGTGGCTACGTCCGGGCGTAGTGGAGACACTACGCCTGTTGCCGGCGATCATTAAAGTCTCTTTCACTTCACTTCACTTGCGGGAGGAGATTGCTAATACATTGCTTTATTTGGTTACATGTACATCCATGCATCGGCGGAAGGTATTTCAGGACCCCTTTAAGTTCAGTTGGCCTAAAGAAAACTGAAATACGGTCTTTGCTGGTGCAAGTTAAATCGCAATCCCCCGACACAGCGCCGAAGTTGAAGACGTTGGTGTAGCACAAACCCGCCCGCATGGGTTGGTTCGGCTCGGAACCGCTTACCTCTCCATATGATCGGCAGACCCTTGTTCAAATCCAGGGTCTCCGTGAGGCAGTCGTACTCGCCAATTTTTACCTCTTGGTTTTCTGCAACGAAGACATCGGCGCAACCATCATTAGCTGGTCAAACGGAATGCAACTGAAAACAGCCTAATCGATTTCTTAACTAGAGCGTAACCATCTCAAAATTGTCTGTGTAGCACCGGTATGTTAACTGGTCTATAACAAATTCTCACTTTATTCCAAAACAAAACCTGACGTAGAATGCTGGTAAGTATTTTAAGCAAAGTTAGCATGTTTCAGCTCTGGCACGTCTGGCAAGTCGCAAGCCACCGATTATCAATAAAGTGTAATTCTAGTCATATCTCTTCATCCAACGTCCGTATGGCGACCAAAATCACAGCAGTTTCATTCCAAACAGCCACAGCCGTTCCAAACGTGACGTGATTGGATTCAGCTCCATTAGCAAACATGCGTGCGAATCAAATAGTTTTTCACAAAGAAAAAAATCGCATTGCCCAAGTGTGCAATCGAAAGATATGCACGCAGTTATGCTATCTTGTTGAGACTTACCAAGTGAAAAAAAACGTCAAGCTTATTATGGTAAGCTTTGTTTCCTATGAATGTGAAATTACATTGTACTTGTAGCACTCCACCGAAGCATGTGCAGAGCATGTGCAACATAAAAAATATCCGTCATTAAACTCTATATAAGGGTTGTTACCATGTTAAATGTAAGTAAACCTTGTTCAACGAGCATCTACGTGTAGCAGTTCACTCTTTTCTGGCCTAAGAAAAACTGGTCGAGCGTAACGATAACGCAAAAAAATTATGCAGATAGCGCTAACGCTGTCAGACTGCTCCAAGATTTGATAATTTGCTTCAGTAAGAAAAGTCAACCATTGTAAGCCCCTTTTTTATGCATAATGGTTTCATTTTTAACTCATGCCCCTAGAACGTCGAACAAGGAGAGTTGAGGCTGTAAAGGTACTCTAATTTCCATACGCATGCCACATTCAAGGAAGGAGGACTTACTCTGAAACTGCTTCAAGAGGATCTGGCCTTTGCGTTCGTTGCGAAAGAATCGCACGGGTCCCTGCGAGAGAGAGAGAGACAGATAGAGAGATAGATGGAAACAGATGAATCGGATTGGGCATAAAAACGGAGAGAACAAAAGAATATTTCAACCCAAACCCCCTCTAGCAACCCAAAACAACCAGCAAAACCAGTGCTCATCAGCAGCAGCCTATCTACGCCCACTGCCGGGCAAAGGCCCCTCCCATGGATCTCCAGTTATCCCGATCCTGTGCTAACTCGACCAAGCTATCCCCGCAAACTTCTTGACCTCATCTGCCCATCCAACTTTCTAAGATAGGCAGATCTAACTTTCTAAGCCTAAGTAGTCCAGCGCAAAGACAAGCGCCACTTTTTCTGGCGGCTGCTTGTTCCGTAGTGCTTAAATTCACCATCATCATCATCAACCTAATCATTTCCACTGCAGAACGAAGGCATCTGCCATTGGCCTCCATCCGTTCCCTTCCTGCGCTGTGTGAGTCCGTTCATTACCCCAGAATTCCCTTATTTCACCTCTCCCCCGTCGTGTTATTGGCCTTCCCCTTCTTCTAGACTAATCTCTCAGTACCCGCTCTGTTACCCTAATTATCCACCGGTTTTCGGTTCGTCTCACTCCATGACCAACTCAAGTACAACAGTGTAATATTTAAAATCACCCCTTGGCATGCCCAGATTTTTAAACGCAGACCGACCCAGACTCCAAGCTGGATGTTGAGGGGGTCTCAAGTGTTAACATTCCTATGGCACTGGCCGGTTCATGACCCGCGGCCTTTAAAGATGTCCTGCACGAAGACAAAAAAGCTCTACAAATACTTAGAAAGGTTCGTAACAGCATAGTTTGCTTATACTAGAAATATATCACATCGGCGCTGAAATGAAGAAACAAAACTCGCCTGCTATACAGCTAGCGCCATCTAATGAAAACTAGATAAACCAAGTTATGTTTCCTGTTTATTTGTTATTTCAGTAAAGAAGTGGTATATTTATAATTGAACAAACCGGGCTGTTGGGAACATTTTTTTGGACCAGTAAAACTTTTCGCATTGCTGCAGGATGGTTTTTGTGCCAGTGGGTCGTGAATCCGTAAATCCCATCGCAATGCAATCAAGTGAGCCCCCCCCCCCCCCCCCCTTCCCCCATAGAGTTTCATACTAATATATACTAGAGGGAAATCTGTCGCTCCAGTCGCGGGCTGCCGTGGGCTGCTGCGACGTTCCTCGCCTGCTTGGCTTAGCTAGCCATACGGCTTTTTTTTTGTCTCGAAGCCAAAATCAATGAAAAAAAAAGTAACATTTTTTTTGTTCATCGTACATTAAGCTTCTAAAAAACTACTGACATTTTGTAGGTTCAATTTCATAATAACAAAACGAATTTTATGAATCATGTACGGAAATATTGTTGGTTTTTTGCCGCCATAGCCAACGTTTCAGCCTGTCCATGAGCCATGCCAAGGACAAGTAGAACGTACCTGCCGGGTACATGACCACTGATCTCCACTTAGTTTACATGACTGAACGCTCGCTGAAGCGCGGCTCCCCTAGCCAGTGGCGCCAGATTTCCCTCTAGTGTATATTAGTATGAAACTCTATGAGCCCCCCTTAATACCCCTGTAACGCGGCAAATCTAGTGTCATTCAAATTGAATGACATTAGCTGTTAATGACATTTGGTTTGGCATTACGGGTCTACACGGCGAAACAAATGTCATTTTGTAGTGAAAGCAGTGAAAGTGGTGACGATTAGCAACTTCGCAAAACTGGAAAATTATAGTTCAAGTGCGTCAAGAATGTTTTCGTGCGGAACAGGTTTTTTTAAAACACAACAAATAATTCTTTTTTTTAAACAAAACGAAGAAAATCACCTTTTTAGGTGACACACGTACACATCATAAGCCTAGACAAGTCCGCAAGAAATCCGTATCAGGGTTGGGGACCAGATTTTTTTTTAAGTACTTGTTTGTATTTTTTTACTTGAAAACGAATATGAAAGTGAAAATATAAGTTTACTGACACTTTTCAGCAACAGTATTCTTTATTTGATTACCGAACTTCCTTGTGTAGTGACGCGCCCCTGCTGTCGAGGCTACTCATTTGCCCACTGCTCCCGAACCTGTTAGCCGCTAAATGCCATTCGCCTCAAATGTCAGTCGGTATTCTCGTGTAGCGCCGAACTAATGACATTTACAGCGAATGACATTTGCTCTAAATGTCATTAGGTCTTCCGTGTGACAGGGGTGTAGAAGACGCGCGGGAGGTAGGGGGAGGGGGCGCACCGTGACTCCGATGAAGTTGGTGTCGTTGAGGGCCTCGTTGAAGAGCCTGCCCCAGGAGCGCTTGCGGTAGTCGAACTCCGAGATGCGGGTGTCGTTTGCGCGCAGCCGCACGATGACCGCATGGATGGAGAGCGCCAGCGCCCAGATGCCGTCGTACGCGTAGCCGTGGAAGCGCGAGTACTCGTTCGTGCGCATCAGGTTGTACTCGGCCTCGTACTCCGTCGGAGTCTGCACGTGGACCGAGAAAGAGGAGGAGGAGGAGAAGGTGAGATAAATATATCCGGGGGGTCCTCGGAGCCCTTGTTCATGTATTTCCAATCAGAATGCCTGTCCGCGACAGCTTGCTGGTGCGGAGAACGTTTATGTAGCTTTAAAAAATCACTTGGGGTACATAATGAAGCCGGCCAACAGTGATAATAGCAGCAATACTAGGAAAACGCTTTTTTTTTCAACGTATTTTATACATCATCCTGGCCTGAAGGCCAAAGGGTGGAGAAAAAAAAAGGGGGAGGGAGAGGGGGGGTGCTTTCCAGTTTTAGTAAGTGCACGTTGGTGCCCAAAACGCACAAGAACAGAAACTTGTATTTTTATCCCGTGATACCGGCTTAGAAGCCGTCGTGACCTTTAATACTAAGTACCGCTGTCATCGCGTAACGACATTAGGCGCCCTTGGTGCCCACAGCAGGGATAATAAAAAAGAAATTCCGGGCAATCTCCACTAACGTGAAACTTGGGGAGGGGCGAAGCATGCAGGGTATAAGTGTATTCTTGGCGCCTTTGCGTTTTTTCCCACGTAGACGAAATCGATTGGGATGTAGAGGCATGCAGCTTTTCTTGAAGCGCGAAGCGCTCTAGCATGAGGCGTTGGAAAACGAGTGTCCCGGTGTGAGTGACTGTGGGGGTTTAACGCGCCGATGGGGAAGTAACAGTCACAGGGCCCATATGTCTTGGCCCACAGGGAGCAAGCCACCCCATTGGGTGGCTTGATCGCTGGCCCTGTGAACATAAGAGTACGCCTTTAATGTCCTCCACAAGTCCGGACATTTGCTGAAATAAGTCAACTGTCGGTACCGTTACCGTGTCGGTACCCCTGACAACTCTGAGACTAGTGGGGATGCCTACCTCTTGGCAATTTCAGATTCCCGCCACATAGGCGAGGAGCAACGCCGTTGCTTATTGTTGAGTACAATCATCGACTGCCTCCAGTGGGAACCTTCTGGCCCATTGCTAGCAGCCTTCCTGCTATCCGAAATAGTCCAACACCGTCGTAACTGCCGCTCGAATGGGCCTGACGTCCTCGTTGTTGTGCATCTGCACTTGTACCGAGATGCCCTCCAGCAGCTTCATGACGCACCCTTGGCTGGCCATGTGGGTGTTGCGCGCACTTATGGCCGCACTCAACACCGATTCTTCTGGCCTGGCCTCTATAAGTTACTCAGCTTGCGACTTGTGCCAACAGCGGAACAAATTGTCAGTGCTCCCAGCCGGTCACCTTAAGCCCCTGGATATTCCTACGAAACCCTTCTTCCTCGCCGGCCTCGACCCGCTCGGCCTTTTCTCTTCGTCTCTACGCTATGCGATCACACGCATCGTACCTGTGCTACGCATGTTGCCGACGTGCTCCGCGAAAACGTCGTTTTTCAGCACGGTGTTTCCCGGAAACCGCTTAGTGACCAGTGACCGTGGTCGTTCATTTTTATACAAAGTGTCACCGACCATTTTCGCTCGTGCTTTGCCCGACACAAACTAACCACAGCGGATCATCCTCAGACAAGTGGCCCGACAGAATGCTTTAACGGGACACTCACCGAAATGCTGGCCGTGTACGTCTAGTCTGACCACAAAGGTTGGGACGCAGGGCTTCCGTACGTATACTGTAGCATTCACTTACAACTCTACACGTTATAAGACCAGTGGCGATTCCCCCTTCTATCTTTTGTACGGGAGGGTACCCACTGTCTCATGCATACTCTACTGCCTTCTACAGCTTCCGCACGGACAGCGTACGCCCATAACACGATCACACGGGCTGTGCCTGCCCGTCATGTCGCTCAGACCACCCAAAAGACCAGTAACGACAATGAGCACCGCACAGTGTCATTTCCGCCAATCTCTCTGGTCCTCCTGTGGACGCCTGTTCGCCGTGCGAGTCTTTATGCTCTTTACACCGGCCTTTATCAGCTGGTGCGTCAGGTGACGGATGTTACGTACGAATGTTCTCCTCTTCTGCCCTCACCATCCCAGGCGCCTCCTTCGTCAGACGCTGTTCACTTGTCTCGCTTCAATGCATACCGGTCTCCTACCGCTAGCAACACTCAGTCAGCACCGGGACGGAGCTTTCGCCGCCGGGGATGATGTTACATGACGATTCCAGACGCACCGGCACACGACGAAGTGACAGCTTCGCGGAACGCGCGATGGTCAGTCATAGGACCGAGGAAGGGAAGGATGTTGGACTACCGGCTTGCGGATGGCCTGCTTACTGTAGTTTCGCGCGTATAAGCCGCACCGAAAATGCGAAAATTTCAGTGGCAAAGTAGGTGTGGATAACACGCGGTTTCTGTTTTTTTTTCTAGTGCAGCTTCACGGCACAACGCCTTGTGAATGATAGCTAGCACTGCAGCTCAAGTGATAGCTCGAGCGATAGCAGTGACACTGAGTGAAATGCGAATTTCACCTTGCAGTCAGTGTATTCTACTTGCTAAATATGCGCTTTTTCTATCTACACAGTATATGATGTGTTGCTTGAGCAGTAGTTTTGGTGCAGCCGTTCCTGTATCAAATGTGCGGGCAATACGCGAGAATTTTTTTTCTTTTCCGGTGGGCTGAAAGTGGGGGTGGATTATACGCGCGAAAATACGGTATTTCATGGTTTATCGCCTAGAGATCGAAAGCGAGAACGATCTTTAATGAACTCTGGCGATGTTAGCCTGGCTAAAATGTCGAGCTTCCTACGCCAGTTGATGACGTGATGAAGATGGTGGCGATGATGTTCAAGGACTTTATGCGCACAGAAACGGTGAGTTATTCACAGAGACTGGTCTAGACCTGTGCGTGGCAGGTACTCTATCGGAGCTTTTTTAGCCCGTAAAACACGTTGGGGCACGCCCATGGTCCTAAAACGTATTTTAGCTGCATGTCCACGGAAAGCGGCAGTCCTAAAGACACTGCGAGGGACACTCTTTGAGCACTGAATCAAGCACATTCACTGGGCAGGTGCTGCAGGGTTCCTCGCGCATCACAGTGTGGGCACAGTGGCGATGTTGCTCGTTTCATCTTAGAGAGGAAGTTTTGCGTGTGTGCGATATTCAACCGCATGCGATGTAGAACTGCTTCTACCCACTTGGAGAGTCCTCGCGGATTTTGAATTTGCAGTTGGGATCGATGAAAGATAGCGGCGCGTAATGATGTGATACGTCATCGCAAGCTGCACACTGCATGTTCTATGCCACGCTGCTCCTGTAAATAGCCGCAGTAGCGTAAATACACCCTCTTTTCAACCTAACAATATTCTCAACAAATTTAAAAAGAGTGACCTTTGTACAACAGAAAACATCACTTCCCTTTAAAGCGTGCTTTTACTGTAAGACATACATGTTATGCAAAACGAAAGAAAAACAGGTCAGTGGAAGTATTCACACACAATAAGATATCGGGGTTTTACGCGCCGGAACTCCACCTAACCATTACGCCGAGTCATAGTGGAGGGCTACGGATGTATGTAGGCCCCCCGGGGATGTTTGCAATGTGCCAAAATCTCGACGCACTGGCGTTTTTTTTTTTGCTTGTTTTTAACGCGCATGAGAAAAACGGCCGCCGCGGACGGGATTTAACCTGCGTCTCTGGGCGAAGCAGCATAACTTCTTGGCCACTGAGCCACCGCAACGGGGTATGGAAGCCTTCTTACAGTTTATTGCTTGGTGTACTGGACGCGAGAACGGCATACTGAATCTGATGTGATGGTCGGCCAGTATTTTTCTTTACCCTCATTTCCGGGCAAGAGCACGTAGATAAGGATCCAGCCGCTGGAAATTATGCTGCAGGGAACGAACGCTTCGAATTCAAGAAAATGTGGATTACAAAACGGAGTCTCCGGGCAGTTTCTACGTCGAACGGGATAAAAAAAAAGTTCAATGAATGCCCGTAAAGCTTACCCATAAAATGAGGCAAGAAAAGGCAGCCGAGAGCGGATATAAAAATAAGCTCGAATAAAAAGTGGGCTGAAAAACAAAGAAAAAAAAAGGGAACGGAAACGAGGCAAGAAATGGGCCGGAAATGAAGCTAAAGTCCCAGACGACTGCGGTCATCCAAGGTTGGTAGAAGCAGAATTATTTTTTTCCAGGACCGAAGAAAACTCAGCTAAAGAAACTGCGCTGAGCTCGCAGTATATGTTTGCTCGGCGTGGAAAGCTTTTGCTGTTGTACAGTTAAGGCGTGACAGCAGGATTTAAAAAGAAACGTTAAGCGTATGGGATGAGTCGCTGTATCTACGCACGGGCTACAGACTCGTACACGTTTGCGAGTGAAACCATTTCAGGGAACTTATACATCGCAGTTTTTTAAACGCCTTGGGCAGAGCCGAGCGTAATGAAAGAAGATATGCCGCGTATCCCCAGTCAGAATGAGGCACGGTAAAATGCCGTCGAAAGATAAGCATTAGCTGAAGCAACCGCGAAACTTAATTACGCCTGCATAGGAAACAAAACAAAAAAATCGCTAATTACAAGGCGATCAGCAAACATGTGAAGTTTACCTAAATACATTGCTCAGGCGGGAAGGATCCCTTCTACAAGTCTGTGAGAAAGAAAGCAAAAAAAAAGAACGAAGCTTAAACTAACGTGTAAGACTTGAATGTTGGGAAGCTGTAGTACCTTCCCATCCTTCACGGCCATCACGAAGGTTTAAGCCCAAGATTGCAGCTGATTTGCTTCTTCGCTGCCGCAACGACATTTACTCCAATATTGTTGCTATAAGTGTAAGCTTCCTTCATTTTTTTTGACGTAATAATCATTGGGCATCACCTTGAAGGGGCGAACGCTACGACGTGTCTTTCTCGTTATGAGCAAGTGTTGCCATAGATTCCAACCAACACTGAAGTTTTTCTCGTTCCTAGCAAGTGTTGCCACGATTACGGCGAACGCTGGAGCTTATTTATTTTTTCCAGTATCCCAAAGCAGGTATGCTTGGCTTGATTGGCTTGGCCCAGCGGCCGCCCAGTGCTGCGGCCGCTGGGCGGTCGCCGCGAGGCACTCACACACCAGGGTTAGGTCTTTTAGATGCAAAGCATCTCTTGCTCTCGGCTGTGTCGTCCGTCGTCCGTCCGTCGTCCGTCCGCACCTCTCCCCCTTTCCCCACCAGCTGTGCGATAGCACGCGCGCTGCTCCTCCTCTCCACGCCAGCTGTGCGATAGCGCGCGCACTACTCATCACCGCAGCTGCGCAATAAGCGCGCATGCGCGTCTCCTCTCTCATCTCCTCCCCTCCACTCCATGTGCTCTATATAATAAACCCGGTCCGCGCGCCACTCCCTCAGTTGCTGCTTTAGTTAAGTCACGCTGCGCCGTCCGGAGTTCCGTCATTTTCCGTTATTTGGATACCCAATCTCGTGAACGTTTCGGAACCTCCGAGATGCCTTGCATCAACTCAGGGTTCCCTCGAGGGAAGGTGGTGTCATTTTTCTTTCCTGCGTCCAGGATAGCAAACAAGGCTCTAGCCACGTGAACTTTCCTTCCTTTCTTCTTGAAGAACACGAAGTTACTTCACCTTCGAGATGATTTTAGGCCAACAGTAAGTCCAATACAGTAAGCCATCTGCGTGAAATGTAATTAATCTACTAGAGCCTAATTCCCGTCTTGTCAGACATTTTTCTTGGTTTTCCTAACTGCCGGGCCGTTGCCACGAGGCCCGCGCTAACTTGTGTGCGCCGAGCCATTTCTTGGTATTTTTAACTACGGACACAAAAAATTATGATTTGCGAAACGGCTTCGTAGTTATAACTGGATGACGATGATGATACTCCCTACTGCGCTATTTGTGCGCAACGTGAAAACTGCAGTCTTCTCGGTTACGGCGCATGCGTGCTGCATCTCGGGAAGTGCTTGCCACATCGGCGATATACTCTGGCGTTCTCTCGTAGCGCGTATCCGCCGGGGAGCGTGTCGCGCGCCGTTGGGTGCACCACCTGCACCCTCACACTTTCGCTATTATTTCCTGCTCGCTCTATCTCGCATATCCTCGGTGTCCTTTTCGTCCGCTCGGTTACAACGAGGCCGACATCGACGCGAAACCACAGGAGCAGTAGCTTTAGAGCTGCGCTCTAAAATGTTCATGAAATGACCTACCGCTTTTGTTTAATTGCGATAGATTGCCCTACGGCGTAACACGAAGTTTTAAAGGTACAACACTGCCCCAGTTTTACGCCAAAATCCAAGAAGAGACCGGTGCTGGTGTCCTCATATCTAACGCTTAAGATCGGTGGGGGTCTCCCAGAATGGAGCCCTGTGCCTCGGAGGTGTTGGATTCTGGCGTTTCTAAGACCTGAAGAAGTCCACAACAAGCGTTCAACGTCAGCTTCTGGCGCAGAAGCCACACAGAAGGGGCAGGTGTCCGTGAATGGGGCGTGATATCGGGCAGGCCAAGCGTGGGTCACTGCTGGGCATAACGCCACCCCAACTCGAAGTCTCCACAGCAAGACCTCCTCCCAGCGAGCGAGCCCACTGGGGAGGTCAGTTCCATGCGGTGGAAGTAAAGCACGCGTGGCGCGGTGAAGGTTCTCCTTTTCCACCAACAGTTCTTCTACGGTAGATACTGGAAGAAGTGGTAGTGGCCGTGAGAGGTCTCTTCGGTGGCAGGCGCGATCTGCCGCAGTGTGGGCAGGAAGCATGTCCCGGCGAATCCACAAGACACGGACAGGGCGTGGGTAGGTGTCCATAATCGCGTGAATGCGTGCAGCCAGGCTTATAAACCGCGCAACGCGACGAAAATACAGAATCGCTACCGTTGAGTCTGTTAAAATTTCCAGCTTCACTCAACTAGTCACTGTCGATGCAAGCGCCTGCAGACCGTCCCGAAAGGCAGTAAGTTCTGCTAGCAGGCTAGGTACATCTCGGAGGGTCTCGTACACGCAGCTTTGGTTCAAGGCAGGTTAAGGCGGACACGTCAAGGCCGTGGTGACGATGCAGTCGTATGCCCCGGCGTCCACAAAAGCCTGGACAATCAGGTGACCTAACGCTAGAAATGCAAACTATTGCATTACTTCCGGAAGTGGCCGTTAGGGGCGTTTATTTTTCTCTTCTTCCCAGCTTGAGAAAGGAACTTCGACTCCTGACTTCTGTTTCATAGCGAAATAAAACAAGCATGAGTGAAAGTACACAACGCAGCTACAAATGCGAGTTGGTCAGATTCCCCCAAGTGTCCCTCTGCAGGCTCTCGTATCATCACATGAGGCGGACTTCGCGGCTTGTGAGATCGCATCCAAATGCAATAAACATAACGATTCTGCCTGCATAAGCCAGCGCGGTGCAAGGATGCAACGTACCACTGCAGACCTGCATGTACTATACAACTGTCGTTGTGCACAGCGAACTCTTCAGATTCGCGTGCTGTAAAAGAGCAGGAGATATCTTTGTTCCCTCTCTCTCTGCTTCCTATCGCTATATCTTTCCCTCTCGTAGAATCTCTGTTCGAATTCCGATATAACTCCCACTCCGCGTGTGAATTTGGAATCACATAAGTACAACGTAAATTATGTTCACAAAAAGCCATAAGAACTGAGAGAGAGAGAGAGGGAGAGAGAGAAATATATATAGAGAGAGGGAGAGAGATAAAGAGGGAGATAGAGAGAGAGATATAGAGAGATAGAGAAAGATTGAAAGGTAGACAATAGAGAGAGAGAGAGAGAGAGAGAGAGAGAGAGAGAGAGAGAGAGAGAGAGAGAGAGAGAGAGAGAGAGAGAGTGGGAGAGAGATAGGAGATAGAGAGAAATAGAGAGATAGAGAGAGATAGAGAGAAAGGCAGATAGATCATCATCATCAGCAGCATGATCATCAGCCTATCTACGCCCACTGCAGGGCAAAGGCCTCTCCCATAGATCGCCAATTATCCAGGTCCTGTGCTAGCTGCGACCAATTTATCCCCGCAAAATTGATCTCATCTGCCCATCTAACTTTCTGCCGCCCCTTGCTACGCTTTCCTTCTCTAGGGATAGATAGATAGAGGGAGATAGAAAGGTAGATAGAGAGAGGGAGATGGATGGATGGATGGATGGATGGATGGATGGATGGATGGATGGATGGATGGATGGATGGATGGATGGATGGATGGATGGATGGATGGATGGATGGATGGATGGGTAAGTGGGTGGGTGGATGGGTAAGTGGGTGGGTGGGTGGTTGGTTGGTTGGTTGGTTGGTTGGTTGGATGGATGGATGGATGGATGGATGGATGGAGAGAGAAGAGAGAAGAGAGAGAGAGAGAGAGAGAGAGAGAGAGAGAGAGAGAGAGAGAGAGAGAGAGAGAGAGAATATATATTTTATTCATCGAGCAGAAGATAATGTTATGCCAATCTCAAGCCCAATTTTTTAAATTTTTACTAAACATAAGGTACAGTCTTTGTCAAAGTTTCCTAGGCCAAGCAAGGAATGCGCAGGCGGCAAAAAACTCGGTGTGCAAGTTTACGTCCCGAGCGAGGCTGAAACATTTTAGGGCGGAAACCTGGAGAAAAAAACCTTCTTTTCTTACTGTCGTAAAATATTTCCGACACATTTAAAGGTAAGGCCTATTATTTGAACTCTTTGCGGTCGAGAAGGCTTAGGATTGGCCTAGAAAATTTTGACAGAGGATGTACCCCTCCGTGTTTAGAAAAACACCCCCCTGCCTTTTTATTGCTTTTTCAATACCCTCATTAAAAAGAAAGAAAAAACCAGAAAACCACCCAAAAGCCGGCACCAAAACACACAGCTTGTCCACTCGTTGAAAAAACACATGGAAAATACAAAATGTACAAAGCTACGATGCAACACAAACGTGTGGGCAATACGCAGCCTGCATACCAGACACGTTAAGCCTTGAACTCGGTAGCTATACGGTCCGACAACGTTTGGATTTTCAATGACCGTTAAAATATAGACAAAAAGTTCCCAACCTCCTCAGCCTCTGAGTTTGGAGTGCGCGACGAAGGTTGCTCTCCGGCTTTCCGCACGACGGCATAGCCTAGTTTAACATTTCTTTCACGGGTAATCCCTTTTTATCCAACTTTTCCGACAGCAGGATACCCGATCTGGATCACCTGTGATTAATCTCGAAGCTTTTCTTCCTTCGCCAACTCTCTTCTGCTCCGTCCTTTTCGTGCGTACTTCGCTTGAGCTCAGAGAGCTAACCGATGTCTATAAAACAGCAATACGGGATATAAAAAAGGCATAGTTATAAATAAGTCCACCAAAACTGCGAAAAAGAGGCAAATGCGAAGAGTGCGAGCTACTAAAAAAAAAAAGAGGTACACCGACCGAAGACCAGCGGGCAAGCTCATCTTTTCCTTTACGCTGCTCTGTAAACTACGACCTGAGCAAGCCCAGTGCGCCTGCAATCGCATTTGGCTGTGCCAAATAAATCTGGACTGCAATCAGGAGTGATGTTGTTCCTCCCAGGTCTCCGGCTCCGTTGCGCCCATTACGGAAATAATGTTCGAAGCCGGCGAAAGCAATGGAGCGCGCGCGGAGAAATAGAAACAGGGCGAAAGATGGAGGGAGAGAGAGAGGGTGAAAAGGGTGGACGAAGGGGAGGGAGAGACGGAGTAAGAGAAAGGGCATCGTCAGTCGAGTTTCCCCAGATTGGAGCTTCGCCGTCTCGTGATAGTTGCTTGGGCCGGTGGTTCCTTTCCTCAAAATGAGCCCCCCGAACTGGTCGTTTGTCATTGCGAACGCGCGTGTTTCGGCGTATCGCTTTTTCCTGAAGATAGTTACGTTTTCCATTTCGGGCTGGCTGCCCGACCGGTCAGTGTTATCTCGCAGAAAAGAGCTGAGAACTATTCAAAAGGAAACAGAAAAAGAAAACGCTGGAAAAAAAAGCTCGGCCGGAAGAGATGGTTCGCTAAACGATCGCCCCAATCGTTGTGTACGTTCAACGCAGTCGAACTTTAACGACACTAATGAAACCGGCCAACCGCATCGCTACGAACGGCGCGCAAATATATTTGAACTCACGCTGACATTTGAAAGGAACAGTTTTAAGGATTCCCACTTCCATTCACTGTCGCTACCCCCATCTCTTTTCCGTCGAAGATATCATCTAACGTTTTATGCCCGCTCTGCTCTGTTACAGTCGTATATTCGTATATTCCAAGGATAAGTATAGAACACGCCTATGTACACCCGCTCACCGTAAAGCTGCTGACGTAAAATACTACTCGGATGACAATAAAGCATAAAACCAGATAAATACTTTCCAAACTTATGCAACCGTAGCAGTCATCGCAATTTCACCAGTAAGTAGCCCCAGCAGCCGACGCCAAACGGGAAAGAAGTAAGTCGGGGTGGGATACCGCAATGCAGTGTCAGAGTGCTCCTTCACAAGGGAATTGAGACTTAGCTCTTTTCATTTCCGCCCATGTATTCGAATGACGCAATGAAAGAGAAAATGCACTACCATGCTGTAGTGCTTGTGCATGTACATGCCTAACGGGAAACGAGAAAATATCCCCGCATAACTCCCGTACAGAGTGCGCTACTTCTGGGCGTGCAAACCGGTGTGTTCACGAAGTTATTGCGAAGGCCATTTCTTTCGCGCAAGTTGCGCATGGAAAGAATTCACGCCCACTCGTTTTGAACTCCCGAATCAGAAGGAAGAGGAGAAGAGAAGACCGCTTTTCTTTAACGTCGTGCAGGCGTACTGACCTTTCCAACCTTCCAGTCTGCACACTGCAAACAAAACAAGGTAAGAACAGGTCCGACTAAAATTTTACGCGCCGAATATACGGCTGTGCACGAAACCTGATTGATTGATGGTTGGGTGCTAATGGTGCTAGGCCGGCTGGGACAAATAGCGCCAAAACAGTTGTTTTATATGCGGGATGAAGAGGTAAAAAAAAATTGGGCCCATCTCCCCGCGAGGGGGACTCGGTGTATTGCGTTAACGTTTAGTGTTTGGGGAGTTGGTGGTAGTGAATGCGTTGTATCAGCAGCTTCTTGACGTAGCTTGAATGAGTCAAGGATATAAGGCGCGTTCGTTGCCTCCCATTCTGTGTCGGCTTTGCGGCGCAGTGGGTAGAGCACCATGTACATTGCGTTCCGCCCGCAGGGTCGAGGGATCGAAACCAGGCGCCGGATAGTATTTTTTTTTTATATAGTGTAGGGGGAGGGGTGCGGACAACGACGGTGCAGACTACGACGGACGTCAACGCGGGTGACATCGTGAGTTACTGAAATGCTCTGCATTTAAAACTAAAATCGGTCAGATGCTTACTAGATGCTTATTGGTTAGTTTTGATCCCCTGGGAATCTTTACGCGTGCTTCGAACACTGATACACATGGGAGCTTTTGTCCCTCGCCCTCACCAGGAAATCAAGCCCCGTCACCAAGGCTGGAACCGGCGACTCGGGAGGAGTTCAGCGACTCAGCCAGCACGGCTAATATTTATGATTACTTCCACGCAAATCGCGAGTTATCTCCTTCTCTATCTCCGTCTCCCCGCACAGCCTGCCTCTCTGCAGAGACCGATGGCGGCAGTTCGGGCTAAAATAACCCTGGCCTCATCGACCGAACTGTAAAGACAAAGCCCGAATCGAACACAAGGTTTCCCCGCTGTATATCGGATCACCGAGGTGATTGTCCCGCTGACATTGTAAGTGGCCGAGCTAAATCAATTGCTGAAATAAACGAGGAAGCAACAAAGCCTCTTCGCCCCTCCCCCTTCCATTCCAGCGATTGTGCGGCATCGGCAGAGAACACGCTGGCCGGGCAACCGACACTCCGCCGTTCCAGGGCCATTCGAGGAAACGACGGAGGGATTCACCAAGAACCCCGTGCGTGGCGTTGGAAGCGCAGAGAAGTACAAAAAGGGGGTCTCTTCGAACACCTCTTAGGTAGCAAGGATGCAATGTAGCCCCTCTCCTGTTTGTTCCTATTGTAAAGTAAACGACCATACGCTTTCCTGAACATCACATTGGTTACTTTTTTTACGCCCCCGCAAAACGTTCGGGGGTCAATATTGATAGCGTTGCTTGACGTCATTACGAGGAGGAAGCTATCTCGTCTCGGTGGTGTCGGCGCACGGCGATGCATTCACACCGCAGCCGTCGGCTTCAATTCTTTTCCCGCGAGCGGCGCGCGGGCGGGCGACGGCTCACGCGGCGACCATAATCGCCGCACAACGGCTGACACTTGGGTGCAGCTGTCGATCGGCGCAGCCGTCGTGTTTGCATAACGCAGCCCGCGCGGCTGGCATTCTCTCAGCTCCGCAGTCGAGACAGCGCAGCCGCTGCCTTCAAGGCTCGCTCGATCTCTTTCTCAGCCTCGAGCGTTATGGAGAAAGCCGTTGGGAAGCGTAGCAGAGCCCAGCGATTGCAGCGCCACCGTGCAGTAATGATGACCATTAAACGGGAAGATCGAGCGTGACCCGCATAAGCTGCACCATTTGGCAGGTTCTGAAGCAGCGGGTTGCTGAAGCATCTACCTACGAGCTAAAGATAGACCAAGAGGCGAAGGTTTGTCTTTCCTTCTTTCCAGAGCGAATTATCCCGAGCCAGCAAGGCTTCTCTTTATAGAACAATTACCGAAAATTAATCTGCAATATGTGATCGTGACGCACCATCTCTAATCACACTTTGATGTCATGAACTAACCCAGTGTCTATTATTCCGTGAAATGTCTCGCGGGCACCACGACGTACAATCATGGAGAAATGAAAAGGGAACACGAAATTATGAATCAGAACAAGCAAGTTAGAAAAATTTGGTTCGGGGAAATCACATGGAGGTCGTGGGGTTCCCCACGATCTCCGTGTGGGGATCGTGGAATCTCTACCGTGGATTCTTTATCGCGATCGTAGAATCTTTACCACGATCTCCACGGTTTCGGTTGTGGTACATTTGCAAAATCACGCTTACAAAATTTGCTGCGTTTATAAAGTGACGCAACAATTTAACTTAGAAAAAGTTTGAGCAATTTGTGCGTCCCCGTTCATATTTGAGCGTTCGCACTTACTTTGGCCATGACTGCCCACAACTAAGATAATAATTATTTTATTGTATTCAGGCTTGCTTGCATCATGTACTGTGATAAAAAACAAGATTTATTTGACTTGATTTTAATTACAGTCAGGCTGGCTGCACCAACTTCGCGATATCGTGCGCAAGAACCATGCGTTCCTCCTTACTAAGCATTGCCCAATACCCTGCTGCCAGTATGTGTACTTGCGTACGCAACACTTTGGCAGGCTTTAGGGTGCGAACACAGTGTCCAGAGTAAGGTGGATTAATTCTTGTGGTCTACCCTCCTGATATTCGCGATTTAAGCAATTGATTGACTGACTGATTGTTTGTTCGTTAGATTGATTGTTAGATTGATTGATTGCATGATTGTATGATTGATTGACTGACCAGAATGCACTGCGGGCGGTCCCGATGTACGACGCAGGCTGCAGTAACATACATTATTGTTTATCTATCTCCAATACATCCCTACTTGTATCTTCTACATTGAGTGTGTGCCACTTTGTCTGATTACAAGTTGGAACTGTCGGGCACGCGCAAGAGCACAGGACTAACGTTTCGGCGTGAGGTTTCCAACATCTACTGTTACATACAGCTTGTCGTACAATGATTACACTCAATACTTTTTTTCAAATGGATACCGGTTCCCTTGAATCTCACGTAGCCCTCCTGCTCTGCTGCGCATCGATTTCTGGGCAAGCGAGTTCTAAACTGGGAAATACGGTAGTCTTCACAAAGTGAATGTTTTCTTTTTTTTTTTTCCATCCGCGAAATCGGACGGGGTAGGGCCAACAGTGCGTTCGCACAAAAGTCAAACGCAGAAGCTGCCATCGCCTCAGCTAAAGGTTACTCCAGCCGTCAAACGCCTTCGAACTAGCGCGTAACAGTGTTAATGACCTTCTGAAAAACAGATCAGAAAAAGGGCTCTCATGAGTGCAATGAGTGCAGCGGTTTGCGTAGCAACGCCTCAAACACGTACACACAAAAGCAGACACAAAAATAAAATAGTCGAAGCTTTTCGTTGCCATATTTCAGCGCGAACGAAAAATGTGCCAGTGCTAAAATGAGCTTTAGTGCTATCGGCGGGGATGCAGTGAGTGCCTCGCAATCTGGAATAATCTGTGAAAAGGAAATTAAGTACCTTCCACGTCAAAGCTTGCGAAAGATAGGACGGAAATATTCCCACCTTGCGCCCGAAATTTTACGGAAGAGAGAAAAATAGAAATATAAGCGCAGCCTCCCAGCCTATATGCGGGGGATCTCTGCTACTCGAGCGATATAAGGATCCAATTAACGCATTTGAAGTTCTTCGAGGGGCCGAGGGTGCGTCGCTGAAAAGCGTAGAGTTGCGCCGCCGTGAATAATGGCCGGTTATTCGAGCAGCCCGATTAATCAAGATTCGCTATTAGTCTGCCCTGCTCGCTTTAATTAAGAACTAAATAAAAAAGCACTGAGTCCTCAGCGCTTTTCACTGCAATCTGAGCCCGTGTAATCTCAGCCCGTGAAGCCGTTGCTCAAGGGCTACCCCCTCGTTTTTTCTGGCCATTCTAGAACAATCTTTTTTTTTTTTGTGCTCACGTGGCCGCATTGCTACAAGCAAATTGATTCGCATTCGCATGCCTCCTTCAGTACTACTTTAAGTAGCTATAAAAACCTGTTTTTGGGGTTCACGATGTTCCGCTCCAAATTAAGTACAAGCCCGCAACTTCCTTTGCGATGTAGAACGTTAATTAAACACTCCTCCCCTAAACTGACTTTGACTATACCAAATCACACTTATTTACTAAAGGAATGCGTAGGATTGAGATAAGAGAACATTTTATTCTAAAAAAAAAAAATCACAGGTCTGAAAACATTCCCTGGGGGCCCGAACCTATGGCTTGTATTCACTGGCGAGGCATGCATGCAGTCAACCGTGTGAGTGCGCCGTCACTGGTTACGTCGGGCTCCACGGGATGGCGGCACTTGTCCGTGCTAAGCACATGATGCGTGTTGGACGTCCCAAACTGTACCCCAGCGAACGCGAAGTAACGCCTCGAGTTCATTGTGAGTGCGATTAAAAACATCTCTGTTGACACCACCGTTGAGAATGGGGTTGAAACGGAGCAGACGACGCACGCCGGTGCTTTTTTTTTTCTTAGGCGTGCGGGCGCAGTGGCACAAGCCGCGCCATGCCCGTGGCGCAGCGGCCATGTCTGTGGACGTTTCTAGTGTTGCCAAGCGAACAAATTGACAGCTCAAATTTTCAATGCATACCCCCTATAGGTTCCTGAAACCGATCAGCGGGTTGTTTGAGGAGTTTATCAAAAGAATAGGAGTGTTTCAGTTTCACGAGAAGTGGCAGATGGCGCTGGGCGTTCACAGAAAATGCTGATCTTGTACCCATCTGGAAACGAAGTATCGCTTCCATATCAGGGATGTAAGTGGTGTCTGTACCGGGGAAGGTAGATACTTGATGGTGAATGCGCCCGGAAATTCTAGCAAACGGAAATAATTTTGGTTCTGTTTGGCATCAGACCATACCGCTTCTTATGCAAACGATTTTACGAGTAGTGACAAGTCACCTGCGCACAGAATAATGCTACCCCACTTTGGCGGGCGGGCATGCAGCTTTTGTTTGTTAAACATCCGCCCGGAATAAACAGTAAATATGTGATCCAAATACCGTTCCGGTTTCTTAAAGGGGCTACGTAGACAAAACGCAAGTTTGGTTCATTCGAAAGGCTGCCTCGTTAGAATCATACTGACCCCACTTTTAACGTAAACTTCGTTCAAATAAGCTACCTAATTAGGACAAAATTGAATGTTTATGCGACCCACTAGCTCATTTCCCGAAACAGAACCTATGATGTCATATGTGCCAGCCCTGCGATTGGCTGCGACCGGCAAAAGCAAACGAAAATTAGCAGGGCTTATAAGCTTGCGGAACGAGCTATTTGCGCTTATACATTTAGGGCCCATTCTTTTTATATCAGTAACAATGGTGGTTTAAACAGTGCAAGTTAGGAAAGTACACGTAAACATAGAACTACCGATGCGTAATGCTGTTGGTACTGCGCGCACTATGCTGTTTAGCTGCACAGCATTTCGGCGCTTTATGGTTGTCTCAGATGACACTGGCCGATTCGCGTAAGCGACGGTGCCTTACGTGACAATATTTGTCGAGGGAACACCATGTTTCACAAAACGATTATTTACTACCTTTTAAAGAAAACAAGCCAGGTACAAATACGGTCGGTAACAAAGGCAGAAAACGGCCCACCACGGTATGGTGGCGCCTTCTAGGTTGACTAGCAGTAAACAAGGCTTCCCAGCCGTGGCCTCCGCGATCGGCTGCCGGCGGCGCGCCGTTGCTAGAGCACGCCGCCGGCAGCCGATGGCGGAGTCCACGCCCCAGCACATATGATGTCATTTAAGACGTCGCGAAAACACACGATTTGGTGGGAAAATCAAAATTTTAACTTAAATTGATTAATTTGCCAGTGAAGAAAGCATCGTCTGCTTCCGGACAAGCGCTGGGAGCACTACAAAACACGAAATCTTTCGAAGAAAACAAACTTGTATTTTGTCTTCACGGCCCCTTTAGGTCACCGAGGAAGTGAATAAAACAGTTCTTTACAAGGAACGGCATGACAAGATCATTCCTCCTGCGGAGGCGGGATGGTAAAAGTAGTGACGCAGGGTAGCTGCGTCACGCGCCTCAAATTGGGGCTGATAATTCCTCTGGTTTGAATTTTTGCTGAGAAAGGGGGGGGGGGGGTGAGGTGAAGGTTAGACAAAAGCACGTTATACGTTAATTGCTAAGTCATTTTTGTGACGCAACAAAAGAAAACGAAAGCAAAAAAAAGTGCTTGACATTGATCGCGTTGAATACATGGCTATGAAGCGGTTAAAAGAACGATGAAAACGGTGTTGCAAAAAAAATCACAAATGCACTCTGATTTAAAATTAGGAAATCACTTTTTTACGGGTGTAATTACACAACATAGAGGAAACATGGGCAAGAAATAAGCGAGACACGATTTTTTCTAGTTTCTGATTTAGCATACTCCTGACCTAATTAGCTGAAGGAAACTTGGGAGGACTAGAGTTTTATCCCAGCAGAGAAAGAAAGCAACCAAGCGCTGCATGTGTTACGGCGACTGTGTGATTACGCAAGAGTGGTGTATAGCATAGAGACAGATCGACAATTCTTTAAGGACGCACAAGGGGTCAGCCCTGAATAATGCTGGGCTTGCTACCTCGGATAGTTGGTGAGCGTTTAATTAGGGCTCAATTCCAAAATAAATAGTAATAGTTAAAAAAAAGAGAAAAAGGAAAACCATCAGATGAACACACGCACACACATGTAGAAAAAAATAGCGAAAGAGGCAGTCACAAGCTGGAGTCGAGTCCAGAGTTTCTAAGGAAACGCACAAGAGCTTTAAAACCCCGCACCGCACTGTCCTTGATGTTCCAGGGGCCTGAAAAGTCCTTCATGCTGAGATTTCTCATCCGTTGTAAACTTCGCGCTGTCATTCACGCCTAGTTTACACGTGAACAAACATAGATGATGGGTTCAGTGTCCTCTCGTACACCGCAAAAGGGCACACAGAGGTCATTTCACCAGACCAATTGTGTTAAGAAAGCTTTTGGTATAGGCTACTTTGAGGCGCAGGCGATGTATAGCACGCTCAGTTGGTCTGGATAAACCGTGTTGTATACGAAACGTACACTGCCGGTCGGCAGCATAAAGGTGTGTGTGAGTGTGTGGGGGTCAGTTACACGTCAGGATTACGCCAGTGCTGCAGTTGCATGCGCCATCCGAGAGTGGTAACTAATCCGCTGACGCCCTCCCTGGATTAAGGAAGTTGGGCTGTTGATCTCGTGGAATGTCCGTAGCACGCGAGGCGATTAGAAAATACATTGACCATGATACCACTGCAACGGAATAGTGTGTCCTTTTCACCGTGCCTCTGTGTGTATTGTGTTTATTTCTTGAATAAGCTGGTCTTGATGACTCCCTCGTTTTAGAAGCGCTTGTAGCGCAGAGCGGGAGTCCAGAAAAACAACCCAGGGTTTGGGAGGGCAGTCCTTGCATTGCAGCTGCATTGCAGCTCTGCCTGCTGCCAGCTCAATTTTTGTAGCCGGTGTCTTGTGGCTGAGCTTCTGGCTCACAGAGGCCCCCGAAGATGGCGCCCATACACCTACGGCGGAAGATTCCGAAGTCACGGACCCATCAGCATATACGTGGGTTTACCGGCCATAGCAGCGAGATATATGCTGTGGTGCGTAGTAGGTCAAGGCCGGTGGAGGCATCGCTGACTTTTTTGCCGATTCCAGGCACCGTTGTTGCTATTGACCGCGTATAAAGCTGCCAAGGCGGTAATGGTAATTCAGGTCTAATAAGACGTTGATAGCACGGCGTAGGAATGGCGACTTCATGTCAATGCGAAAACGTTAGTTGAGTTAGTTAACTCATTTGGATAAAGCACTGGCGTAGCCGACGGATGATTCGGAAAATAGCCGGCTATGCAAGAAGAATAAAAGAAAAGCAGCTAAGTTGAAAGAAATTTGGGACAATTTTGGTCACGTTGGCAATCGAACGTGAGACGAACCCGCATACAGAACATCACCACAACTTTTTTTGTTATTTTACACATGGTATTTATTGCACTACAAGTAAATGTAGAAAGTGATATTTACAACTGTGTACACATACAGATGAGTTTAATACAATCGAAAGGAGAAAACTAAACATAATGAGGAATTACGTACATTTGGCTTACAACGGGGGCCACTGTGAACATCTAATGAGCAAGACATAGCAGTCAGGGCGGGAGTCATTCTTGTGGTAGACATCTTCAGCATTATTTATCATTTGTCAAAAGCGGGATCTTGAAGAAACCCTAGGTTCAGCGTGTCTATCCAGCATTGAAGTTTTCCATAAACAATGCAAAGCGATGAGAAAAAAAAAAGATCATGTGGCACATCACCGTCTCCGGTTGTACTGTACAAGATACCTTGCCCTATACATGTGGTGTCAATTAAAAGTCCTTCTCTTAAAGAGACACTGGAGGCAACTTGCAAGCTAGGCTTAGGAGAAAGTTCAACTGCCCTGAAGCCCTCTCAGCGTTTATGCGGCTGCGAAAGATACGCTGATTTCAGAGAAATTACCAATTGAAAAACGCATTTCGTTCCTTGCGCCATTTTATGACCTTTTGCGGGACGTCAACACAGGCCGGGAGCGAGTGAGACAGCGGTGTGGTATAGCAGGGATTCTAAAACCTACCTAGCGAATCCTCGTGGCCGCAGGAGCCACTCGTCGTGCTCCCGGCTCATGCGACAAAACAACTTGCCCGCCCCACACTGAATTCCGTTGCCTGCCACTCTATGTGCGTCAATCTTCGTGCCGCACGGGACGTGACATGGCGGTTAGACAATGTGAATGTGTAGCACGGCCTTTTACTTTGACCACAAAACGTCTAGCGGAGACCGCAACCGCAGCCAGAGCAACGTCAGGGGCGCTGGTACGCTTTACAGTCTAGTTGTGGATAGTCGGGTTTTAGTAGCTTCGATGCACTCGGCTTGATAGTGGCGCCTACTCTTAGTTCCCCTTGTAACTGCGACCAATTATTATTGTGAAAATAAGCCTAGGTGTACGAGCACGAGTACGTCAGCATTTGCATGCTATTACTATGCAAGCGTGCGTGTGCACTGTCATCGGGACGCTTGAAACAGACATCCAAATTTGCGGCTCGAGCGATGGGCCTACGCAGCGCCGTCTTGGAAAACGTACAGTTGGAGGTAACAGGCATTTGACTATGCCCAACCTGCAATAACCATCGCAACCGCCACAGGCACCACGGCTTGGCAGCTTGCGAATGTCGTCACGGTTTGAATTATTCCTGTACATTTATAAATGTTTATGACTTATGAAAGTAAACATGCAAAAAAAGATTTTACTTGTTTCTTTGAGAGCTTTTGTGCGCTCTTCTCTTTCTGCTATTCGTCATGTGCTATTGGCACGTCCACTCAGTCGCCGTTTACGTCATCTCTGCTGGGTGACTGATAGCGTAATTTTTTCATTATTTACGCGATTATTTTAACGGTACTGGCCCAGAGACTGGTATATTCGCTTTCCTGAGACGCTAATCTACCTATTTAGACTTACTTCGGTTTTGTTTTCAGTGTCCTTATAAGAGTTCTCTGGAGGACCTCACAAAACAGTATGGTATCCTTACACTGATTCATAAATTGTAACATAAGTACAAGCCCATGGTTATAGTTGACTAAAAATGGACCTAGTGAATGCGTGGTAGCTATCAACTTAGAAACGTGCATGCCAGTTACTGGAGCAGCAAAATACGTTTCCGCTTAACGTCCACTTTGCTGGGCGACGCGAACGCGGGCATGTGCCGGCGTTGCGTTAGGCCTAACGTTACGCTTAGGGCTGTCACTTGGCCGACCGGTGCCCGCAACTTGACGTAGAATGAGTTTGACGCTGCTCGCCACGTCGTAAGGCTCAGCGTTATGATTACACAGATATTATTAGGTTTAATGTAGGCCTAACAAAGACGAGTAACGAAGAAAGGGGGAAAAAGACTCGAAGGGAAAAGTGCGGTTACAGTGATTGGGCACTAATTTATTTATTTATTTAGTCCTCTTACCCTCAGGGCCAGAGGCATTACAGAGGGGAGTGGTTACAAGTCAAAATAATACAGAATACAAATACAGTGTAATTGTTAATAAGAAAAATACATGACGCTGCTCCTAATTATACAATCTTCGCTACGCTTGCGCGAAACAAATGGTTATCGGCAATTGTAACAATTTATTCGGGAAGGTGGTTTCATTCCCGAGATGTAAGCAGCAAAAAAAGACTGATAGAACGCCTTTGTGTTGCTTGGCTGAAAACCCACTTTGTGGCGACGATCGACGCTAGAAGAAAGGTACAGAGACCGGGAGATTAGCTCATCGCGAAGAGAAACATGGTGATGAAGCTTATAGAACAAAGTTAGGAGAGAAATGTTCCGGCGGGATGATAAGGATGGAATGCTTTCGAATTTCCTTTCTAACAAGGACCATTTAAATCTCGCTTTAATTTTTGTATCCTTTAAGGTCCCCCTGTGCTCTTGAGGTGCCCTAAGATAGCAAACTACATCAATGTGCATTCTCATTGTACACTGCTGCTGCCGACCTCTAATATAAAAAGCTGAAGCTGAGTGACTTGGGATAAGTCCACCTGGGCTGAGGTTGCTCATGCTATCTAGGCTAAAAAATAAAGTGTACTTTCTCGCTCTCTTTTTTACCCCCCCCCCCCCCCCCCCCTAATCGTGTTCCACATCTGTTGCTCACTCCTCCCATTACAAGCTTTGCCAAACCCCATTAATATTCTTTACTTTAGCCTGAATTATTTTCAACTTTCGTTCTTTTTGTTAATAATATTCGCCAAGTGTAGCATAAATGGGTACATAAACGTACTGTACTTCCTAGAAAGCAGAACTTCCGCAAAATCTGGAAAAGCGAAAGACCCACCCTAAGCTGAACCAGTTTGCTGAAAGTTACTGTCTTATTTTGCTTAATTATAGTTACGAAGCTCCGGCATAATTTGTCTCGTCCCAGAGGGAAATAAAAAAAAACTAGCTGCCACTTCTCCACCAAAAAAGCATCCATTCAATCATTAGCGCGGCGCTCGCCGCATCGCGAACAAAAGTTCCTCACAAGTTGCTTCTTTCGCTCTTTGTTTTTTTGCGAACACGCAACAAGTTTGTTCTTACGACGTTCCTGTGCAACCGCGACCCAGTTCATTTAAAGTTTCCTGAAATCTCGTTCGCTGCGGGTAGTGCTGACACTTCTCAAACTGTTCTCGGGCGCCGTGAACCCCGAAGATAAGAAAGCAGGTCTTACGCCGGAACACGAGAAAAAAAAGAGCTCGCGCGCGCAATAGGGGTTCGCGAATGCAGCAGGTTTTTAGTTTGCTCTGCAACGCTCTGATTAGATGGACGGGGAACGGCATGCCGGTCACGAACACCCGTGCGCAGACGTCGGTAAGAACGCGAGCCGGAAATGGTGGTGCGGACGCGGAAAGTGGAAAAGCGAATAAACAAACAGAAGTGACCACCGCCGAAAAGAAAAGCTCGGTCAATTGAATGTGTTCCCTGCAAGGCCGGTTTCCTGCGTCACGGATGGAGTCTGCCACGATGCTCTGGCGAAGGAATAGAAGGATCCAAAACAGCCTGACGGGAGTGATGGGGGGCGCGGAATATGGCGTCGCGATTCTCTCAGTCGATTCCGTGCTGAACCCACCGCGGTGGCTCAGTGGCTAAGGCGTTGCTGCGCTGCTGAGCACGAGGACGCGGGTTCGATTCCCGGCCGCGGCGCGGCCGCTTTTCTGATGGAGGCGAAAAGCAAAAACGCCCGTGAGTACGAGATTTTGGCGGCGTACGTAAAGATCCTCAGGTGGTCAAAATTAATCCGGAGCCCTCCACTACGGCACGCCTCATCGCCTCAGCATTGCTTGATACATTTTTGTTTTACGGATGCGAACAGAGACACCACAGCCGAAGCCTGGAGATCATACTTCTTCCTTCCAATTGCGACATTATTGTTTATATGATTAAAGTTCCGAAGCAACGTGTGGATAATGAGGCGCGTGGTAGTGGAAGGACACTAGTTAATTTAAATTTTGGGGGATCTTTACCGTGTTTAAAATTTCGACACACGAGTGTTTTCGTTTTTCGCCCCCGTTAGAACCAAGAGCGACTGACCGGTTTTTGATTTTTTTTAAATTAAATCCACTTAAAAACTAGGGTAGTGTACTAGGGCGTAAAAGACGCAAATATAAAAAACAAGGGGTTTTTAGCTGGATTGCATGAGGCAGTGTTGTTCATACTAAATAGAGAAGCCAACATAAACGGATCGGGGCGCAGAAAAAAAAAGAACGTTTACTTTGTCTTTGTGTATGCTCCTTTAGGAAAGTGTTTTTGGGATAAAATTTGTCTGTGGTCGCTAAATTTTCTTTAGTTAGCCAGAAAAAAGGGACGCACAGTAGTTGGTTTACCATAACAATTATTGCGGGACATGCAAATCATAGGTGTAAACGTTGCCACGACGAAGAGGTTCGAATTTGTTCGCGTATATTTAGCTCCAATGACAAGGCCAAAGCAGTATACAACGTGGTAGGAATTATTTCACATCGATAAACACACTCAGGCATTACAATTCCTAACCCGATCGAATGACGTCAGCTACGAATCCCTGCCTGTTCCTCCCGTTTTTGTCTGTAGGCTTTATGTGGGTAGATTTACACTGTTCGCCAGCGCGAAATCTCGCCACGATCAAGTGAACACCCACGAGGCCAAACGTAGCGCACTGTTTTCGACGTTTACTCTCAGTTTTAGACCGACTGGATTGTCTCGTTGTGGCTAGTTCCCACAAATTCAAATTTCGGGGGTGTAACACGCCGAAGCTACATTTGAGTTGTGAGGCTCGCCGCAGTGGAGGGCTCCGGATTAATTTAGAACCCCTGGGGCAGTGTAGTTTCGTACTGGGTAGAAATATTCCCATTTATAGCTTCAGAAATTTCCTATTTTTAGCAATATTTCACCGCAGATTACTTAAGAAGTCTCCTAAAATTTCCCTGCATTTTTTTTTTGCAGGTGATAGATGTTTACGTGGATTTCTGGTCTGTTTTTGGCGTTAGCCAGCGCCACCTATGTTTACTTTACGTAGCCTTGCGGATGCGGATGCTTTTCAGAGAATCAGAGTTTCAGCGTGAATGAAATTCCACTAGATCTGCCACTTAGCAGCATTTGACTACGCATTTCAGGTTTTCTATCAAACAGCATGCTTACTTTGAATGCTAAAGCTCCAAGTTAGAACGGCAGGTATGAAAAAAAAAGCAAGATATTGTTTTATTTTTATATGGACAGTATGAAAAAAAAAAAAAAAAACCTCAGCGCCGGGACTGCCGGCGCCTTCACATAAATACATGTGAACAGGCTTCAGCCTTTCAGCCGCCGCCGCTTCACGCTTTACCGGCTCTTTCGCATGGAGATATTCTTTACGCAGTGCTCCCATGTTTTATTAACTGAATTGGAAGTGGTTTCTTGGATGCTTGTTGCTTGCGCGAACACGATTGCGACATTTGAACATAAATCCACCGAAACGTGAAGGAAACGTTCTCAAAGTAAACATATAAATGATGCGAGGTCCGGTTTACTAATGTTCTTCCTTTTTTCTCCAAGACTGATAAAATTCCATGCATCTATTAAAGATTCCCGTGTTCCTTCTGGCAGAAATTATAACCGAAAATTTCCCGAAAAAAAGAAAATTCCCCGTACGGAATATCACTGCCCTGGGGTTCTTTGACGTGCGCCGAAATGTCGACGCCCGGGCGTTGCCGCTTTTCGCCCGTTTCTTGAAGGTAGCCGCTGTAGCTGGGATCGAACCCGCGTCCTTGGGCTGAGCAGCACAATGCTTTAGCGCTTGACGTCTACAACCGATAAATATATCGCGTGTGGAAAAGAGTGCACATCGATTGATTGATGGCAGGGTTTAACGCGCCGACGCAACGCAGGCGATGATGCACGCCGTAGTGAAGGGCTCCGGGTTAATTTTGCCCACCTGTTGATCTTTAACATGCGCCGAAATCTCGTACACATGGGCGTTTTCGCTTTTCGCCAACATCAGAAAAGCGGCCGCCGCGGCTGGGAATCGAACCCGCGTCCTCGTGCTCAGCAGTGCAACGCCTTAGCCACTCAGCCACCGCGGCAGGTAAGTGTGCACATCACTGGCAGTTCGCAAGGGAGTATGGGTTAGCAGTACACATAATTTGAGTCTGCAGCACCAAACCACGAAAAAAATGCGAATCTTGCTTCTTGTTAGCTCTTGATATGCGTAAGTACTTGAGAGCTTTTAGATCTCCACACACTTCGATAAAGCCGCAAAATCTGACCTTCACGGAGCAACATCTACTGAAAAAGTAATTTCAGAACAATGAAAAAAAAAAAAAAAAAAAAGCCGTTCCACTCAAAGTGAAAGCTGGCGGAAGTGCAGAACAGTGATTCGCCATAATCAGCTGTAGCGCCATTATCCACTCACTGCTACCACCCCACGCGATTCAAATTTCCCGTCTTCGCAGTGCTCGCGCGCCCGATGCCTGAAACTGCGCCAACGGGATTTCTGTTCTTTTAGTGCTTGCTTCAATTTCGTATTCTGGAGCTGTTTTGCGTCATTTCGAACGCGCCATTTTTTTTTTCTTGCGCGGCAGGAGCCTTTCTGAGTCATTTCGAACGCGCCATTTTTTTGTCTTGCACGGCAGGAGCTTTCTGCGTCATTTCGAACGCGCGATTTTTTTTTCTTGCGCCGCTGAAGCCTTTATACGGCATTTCGAACGCGACATTTTCTTCTTTCGCCTTCAATCATAAAAAATTGGCCGCGTATCTGCTCCTTTCGTTGCAAATGTCGTCAAAAGACGATAGTCGTTGTAGATATTTGCCAAGGAAATGCCCCATTTGCTTTCCCGCTCACCTCTCATGCTGTTCCTGTACCGTTGCGCTCATCCCAAGGTAAACACACTAAAGGTTTGCGCAAGGCGACTTGAATTTACCGCGTTCCACTACTACAGGCCGGGTTCCTCGATGCCAGCGCTGCAGTACGGCGGAGACGCGCGTGAATGGAGGCGGCCGACTACAAGGTTTATAGAACCGCGTGGCCGTGCTCCACGTGCGTTTCAAGCAGAACGTGGAACCTAGCTAGGGGAACCTTTCGTTGCTGTTGCCGCGTGATTTTCCATATGCCGCCAGGACGCGGCGGTTTTCTGCAGTAGATGTAGAATATCATTTGTTATCGAAAAACCAAGCATCCATGATTTTTTAAATAAAGGAACACTGCAAATATCCCTTGCGTACTAATTTCCTGTCTTATATTTGCGTAATGCCTTGTTCTTGTTCAACAAAGTTGACAAGTATGAACATATAAACCGGGCTTAGACGTTTACTGTTGGCTGTGAGTATATAAGACTATTGCGCAGTGCGCATTTTACTTTGGCCGGGTGGCTGAATCGAGTTACAGACAGACAGACGGACAGACAGACATACAGACACACCAAAATTTCTGGGTTTAAGAAGCCCAAGAAAGACTCTCGTCTTTAAAACCAACCCAACGAGCGGTCCTAACTAAATGAACGCGGGCGCTGCCGGTTAATTACGTATATTTGGCCTCAAATGTGCCTGCAGTTTTATTTGCGCTAAACAACCGGGGAGATGTATGACAAGCGGCAGTGGTTCACAAGTTTCGAGCGGTTATGACTTATATAAATCGCTTGGCTTTCGAAGCCTCTGTGGGACGCCGCTACGGCGGAACGTCGTGTGGGTTTACTGGGGTCCAGCGAGCGAGCTACGACGACAAGGCGAGCCCCTGAAGTGCTCTGCGCTTTAAAAATAAATGTAAGCACGCGTGAGGTCGGATCTCCGCAGCCAGAAAACTACCCAACTTAACCACTGAACCGCCCGTGTAAGCAGAAGCGCCTTTGCGGAGCGTGAAAGGTCAGTTCAGTGGGTTCGCCTAGGAAAATCCGGCGTTGCGCCGGCGCGACGGAATTCCGGCTCTGTCGGCGGAAAACCTTGATTGAGTGACTCCGGAAGGAACCCAGGTACTTCACATTAATTATTTGTCAGCTTCTCCTGCCCAAGGAAAGGATGAGAAAAATGTCCTAAGAACACCGCCGTTTTTGGTGTCACATAGCAGAAAAGGGAAGTGAGATGAGCGCAGCTGTTAGGATGATCTTAACATGTACTGAAGTTAAGGATTGAGAGCTTTCTACATATGTTGTGTTCGCTACAGCTCCAACCTACTCGTTAACTATGTTAAAAAATAGTAGTTCTGTCGTTGAAAGAAAAAGGAATGCTAAAAAAACACTGCGCAAAAAGAAATAACGACGACAGCGCATCCGTGTCGTCGTTCTTCGTTTTAATGCGTAACATTATATGCAGAGCCAGGACCGTGTAACGTCTTGCATTTCCACAATAATGCAGATTTCGCAAAATTTCTACCTGTAATTGTTATAACATCATAAATAGAGATAACTGGTTTAGCAAAATTGTGCGAAACTACAAACAATAAGAAAAATACAGAAACAATACGGAAAATGGCGAACCGTGTAACGCCCCGCATTTCCACAATAACCCATATTTCGCAGAAGTCCCACCTGTAATCGTTATAATAGCGTAAGTGGGGATAATTGGTTGAACGAATTTCTGAAAAAAGAAACACAAAGAAAAATATAAAATTAAACGGGCAATGGCAAACGTGTAACGCTCTGAATTGCCTTAATAATGCCGATTTCGCGCATGTAACACCTGTTATCGGAACAAAAGGGTAAATGGAGATAATGGGTCGGACAGGATTAAGAAAAACCAAAAAATCACGCCATATCCGCGGAATGAATGATGATAAGTGGGGCAAAGCTCGAGAGGGGGAGATCATCGGTAACCGTAACTCTCCCGTGAAAGTTCGCCCATTACATCATTAAGAAAGACGTAAGACTGTGTGCGTACATTGTACAAATCAACTTTTATTTTCGGAGTCAATGCTCCCAGGCCCAGACCTGGTGAAAGACCCCGCGCCATCGAGGACTACCCCGCACCTCCACCACAATTTGTCACGTAGGATGGGACACAATGGTAAAGAAAGAACTTTTATTTAGGGCGAACTTGTGCCCGAACAAGACGAGAGGAAACGAGCAAAGGTCCTTGCGTCTCGTTCGATCTCCGAGAACGACTGCCTGCGTTCGTGACGTGATCTCTTGCGTGATCTCCCCCTCGCAGTGCACGTGCGCTCGCGCCTCCGTTGGCGAACACAGACAAGCTCGCGCTCCCGGTGCCGAGTTTGCGCTGCCGGTTGCAGCCGGTTCTTGCGCGTGCAACGCGGCCCACTTTGCGACATCTCCGAAAGCATGCGGCGGTCATGTACCACGAGACACAAGGGATGGACAGACCCATGGCTTTAGGAGCTTCGCCCCTAAAAATTGGCTGTGAAAAACTCGCACTCAAGACAAGCGGGATAAGAATGCTACGCATTAGTAGAGAATTCTCTGAATTTAGGCAGATATGGTTTGTGTTGTGTTTTTAACGCTCTTTTTCTTGAAGCGATGTGCACCAACTATCCCAACAGCATATTTTACTGTGCCGTGTGTACGAGGTTTCAGCGCATGTTAAAGATCCCCAGGTGATCAAAATTAATCCGGAGCTCTCCACTACGGCGCACATCATCGCCTGCGTTGCGTCATGTCGTCTCGAAGTAGAAGAAACCTTGACGAACGCGTTTTTTTTGGGTGTCGCCGGCTGTAAATAGTTTCCTGTAATGGTGTATTCAATTGCCATCGGTGCGCAGCACGGAATGTGTCGTTAGTCATTGCCACCTGCCTGGCAAGGAAGAGCGGGGCAGCCTCAAAATCATAGCCAAGTCATCCGATGGTCGGGACGAGTTCGACAATTTGGCACTCCCCCGTAATGCCACCTCTTCCACCCCCCCCCCCCCCCCTTCAGATCAACGTCTTCAGACGCTGCGTCAGCATGTCGCCTGCCTCAACGGCCTAGGTGACATTACCACTCCGCTTTTAACACGGCTGGTCATCGTTGCACTCCACAAGCATATTTGTGTTTCCGTCAGGCGTTGACATATGCCTCTTTACCACCGTATAGGGGCGTGTATTTACATGGACTGAAGTGAGTTGGAGGACTTTAAAGTGTAGCCTAATGGGGTACTGGCGACCTGATAACCAAAAAGACAGCTCTCGCTGTCCTTCGATTAGTGCGAAGGTTCTAATAAATTTCCCACTACATAATCGAACGTTGGTTTTGCCACTGCCGAGACAGTACTCTCACCTAAAGAATTTACCCCGTTTCACCCAGTGTGAAATCTCCTGGAACAGAGGAGCTGTGGTTATCTTGTGCAGCTCGAACGTCAACGGGCGCTCGGCCAAGAGCGGCAGCGCCGTCTCCGCGCAAATTCTGCGGTTTGCAGAAAGGAATCGGCAGCTAAATGCGCGCGGCGGGAGGCTCCCTTCCCTAGCGGGAAGAAGAGGAACCCGCCCTCAAGAGACCACTTCGCCCTCTGCCGGTGGATCGGGGAACCTCATTGTACTCGTGCGTGACGCCGGACCTTCAGCAGACGGACGAAAAGGCTCGACCTACCACTGCTCCGCTGTTAACAACACCGACCTTTCTTCTGTAAAGTTAAAAAGAGTTGGGCCAAGTATGGACCCCTGTCACTGTAAAAGACTCCGGGAGACCAACCGGGGTAGGTTCGACACTCACCAGCCCCGAGACGGTGATGTTCTCGCTAGTGCTGAGCGGGAGAAGGTCGGTGCCGATGTAGCCCTCGACGGCCTCCACGATCTGGGCTGGCTCGCACGACACGTCCGGCTGCGGCGTCTCCCACCACCGCTCCGCGTACATGGCCACAATGATCCACTGGTACTTGCGGCCGTACATGCCCATTTTGAAGGCCTGCGGATCGAGATGAAACGCAATGAAACGTGTGCGTTATACGGACGGGTAGAGGAAACTTTGAGGCGGCTGGGCTTCCGCATAACAATGATTCGACTAAGCATACATAACTCCCGGAACATGATCATAAATATGCATACATGCACTTGCGTAAACACGTACTTGCAATACAATCATACTTATCACATGCCAAGATACTAGCAACCCAATAAGCTGCGCTAACAGCAACTGCGAATCTGTGTTTGTGTAGGGCTAATATTCGGTGGACACCACCACTATTTTCACACGAAATGAAATGAATTGACTGACTTACTGATTGATTGAATAAATGTAAAACAATATTCGGGAATAATTGAAAAAAAAAACGAGAACCCCGTGCCCTCCACCCCCAAAACTTTATATTTGTACCTTCTAAACCGCTTCTCTACAGAGCTGTTAATTTACTTTCAACTTCAAAAACATCCGGTGGCACTGTTGTGGTGCAGGTGGCACATATTTTTTATCATAATATAACAGTCAAATAAAGTTGAACACAAGGGGAGGCAAAATAAACGTGCGCTCATACAACGTTTTCGTGGTGTAAAGCGCTGCTACTTTTGGAATTCATCTTCAAGAAACCTTTCAACATAATTTAATTTTTAACATAGCAGTAGACTTTTTTGCTAAGTGCACAATGAAAAACGCAGTAAACACAGAGAACCCTTAGGCACCATGGCAGTCCATGGCGCACCGTGCAAAACTCAAAAGTTACAGAGAGGGAAAAGTATGAAGTCCCCGTGAAAATCGTTATTTTTTGTCGTCTGTCCAACATTTGTGTTTCCCACGTTTTGTCGTAAAATGTGCAGATAAGAAATGATGTTTTTTTTTGCCACATTAGCAGCTTTCTTTTTTCAGTTCGCGCGCGTTGTTTCGTACAGATAATTTCCAAAATGGCGCCACAGGAGATTGGCAAAGCGTCAAAGCGAGTCCGTCAGCCCGGCAGTCGCTGGCTTACCTGGCAGAAGACCTTGCGGGCCCAGTACTCGTCGAAGTTTCCCAGGATGATGCGCACGTCTTTCTCCTGCAACATTAGCATCAAAGACACGTAACCCTGTGATAACCCTTTCCCATAATTCATTCTGGTATAATAATCTTCTCTAATACAGTAAATACTGGTCATAACATAACCAGTTTGTAAAAATCAACGGTTTATGCAAATTTTTATGCGCGTATAATCAAGCTATATTTCATCAAGTTGCCACCGCCAACGTTAAAATGCCGCTCATAACAAAATTTGTTATTATAATTGATGATTGATTGATCTGTAGGGTTTAACGCGCCGACGCAACGCAGGCGATGAGGCGCGCCGTAGCGGAGGGCCCCGAAATAATTTTGCCCGACCGGGGATTTTCAACGTGCGTCGAAATCTCGAACACACGGGCGTTTTTGCTTTTCGCCTCCATCAGAAAAGCGGCCGCCACGGCCAGGAATCGAACCCCCTCAACAGCGCGGTGCCGCCTTAACCTCTGAGTCACCGCGGCGGGTGTTATTAGAATTGGTGACTTGGCTAGAGGGAGACCTTGCTGTCCACGACTTTTAGATAGCATCTGAAGGAAGTTCCAGAATCTAGTTTGAACTGCAACCAGTTTCTAGGCATTTCAAAACTTCTTTTAAAAAGTGACTGAGGGTATAATCAGGCTAATAGAATAAAAAAACTGCCATAATTTGTTATTCGAGAAGTTTTATAAGCAGCGGGAATCATCACAAGGAGACTAGCTAGACGAATACCACGATTTTGAAGATGTTATATGAGGCCCAGCGAGCGCAGCAAAACTTCATGAGATTCCTTGCTAACCAATCCTAAGACTGACACCCTCAAAATAAAATCCGTTTTTCGGAAGTTTATTTTATAACTCCTCTTAGATTGTCACGTTCGCGTGATTAGTTATTGGTTATAGGCGCCCTGGATCAGCTTTTTTGATGAACCTGGAGCTGCAGAGAGTTTTGATTAAGAAACAAGTTTTTTTCGTGCATCATAGCTGAAGGTCACAGTTTATATTGCACGTTTGACAAAAAGGAATCACCGCTTTTTAAACAAACGAATACGAAAACCAACGCGAGCACTGCCACAAACAACCGGTGAATCTTTGCATTTCTCAGATACGGTCTAGAAGTGCGAGTTGCGATTTTTGAAAGAAACCTAGCTGGCATACAAGCTGCTACGAGAACACATCCGTGGACAGTGGTATATACTCGTAGATAATAGAGAGTTTTAGTTTTAAGTTTTTACGCTCCGCTCATCAGCTAAGCAGAGCGGGAGTGAGAATGCGCGTGCGCTCTCCGCTTAGCCGTAAGCGGGCTAGAGGAGCGGGAAACACGGTCTGCTAGAGCGCAGGCTGGGCGGACCGTCGCGGCACTCTGCGCTAGCGCGGCGGGCGATGCGGACTCGCCTTTTCGCGCGCGTAAATCGCTTTTGCTTATTCGTAGATGGCTGCCTCCACAGACACCTCGAGGGTGACGAGCGCCGTGGCTTCAGGCTCATGTTTGACGCGCAAACCGCGAAGGCGGTTCTCCATCGACGTGAAAGTGCGAAAAACTTGTAAATACGCTTTCAAACGATTCTTCAGGAAAAGTGACGCTATATAAAAAAGGAGAACTACACAGAACACCGCGTTCGAGCGTTGCCGTCGAAAAGGATTCGAATGGATCTGGAACGCAACTTTGTCGGCTATTTCGTGGCTATCACCAAGTCGAAAATTTATTTTTCATTAATTGTAATTGACCAGTAACGCAATACGATTGCACGTGGCGATACGTAATCAACAAACAAGCTATACGTACTGGTTTTACTTTGTTAAAGTGGCGAAATGGTTTTCGGTTCTGTATCATTACGTCAAACTTGGCCAGACGGCGCTGGTATTTCGAAAGGTCCGGTTCCCTGCGCATTGCGGGTAACTAAAGCGAGAAAATCGCTTGCCACTCCGCTGCAGCTTATCGGGGCTACCCGGAGCGGAGCGGAGCGTACAAACGCCAAACTAAAATTCTCTAATCATATCGCTGTCGGAACAGCGGAGCAAGCGTGCGCTTACTTGAGTGACAAGCTCAAAACAGTTCAAAATTCTTTTAAAAATTGAAACTTTAAACCCACCTTGAGCTTTTCGAGCTCGTGCTCGATGTCGTCCCCCTCGCCAATGCCTTGCACCTCGTCGATCTGGATGTTGGCCGAGTCCAGCACAGTCAGCAGACGACTGTGTGGCTGCGCGGAGAAAGGGAGGAGTGTGTAAAGACACGCAGCGATATTTGTCGAAAGGGGGCTGAGCGAACGAAGTCTGCATTCCAGAACTTATTTCTGCGTGGCACATCAGCTCACAATCGAAGCCAAATATTTGAAAACACTTTTGAGAGTGCAAAGGTAAGTATATATAAAAAAATAAAGCAGACACAAGAATCTGTCTGACAAAATACCTCTAAGCTTGCTTCAGTACCAGTAAGCTCTCACCAGTAAAATATCAGTAAGCTCGCACCGTGATTCCAAAAGAAGTATTCTTTTTCCGGCCTTTAATTTTTAATTTTAATTTTTATGCGCAGGAGCATCGCGCAGCGTGGCAAGGTGATGAATATTTTGTTCGTTTTGCTTCAATAAATCAAAAACACATCTTTTTTTATTGTTTATAAACGAAAAGGCAACACTTTTTAATGGTCTTAAGCCATGAAGAAAAAGAGAGCCAACTGAAGATTCTGCATGCGTTAACATTTTCACGATAAGTTGCAGGTAATGCCCCCCTTCCCACCCCCCAAAATCAAGGGGCGCGTCCTTGCAAAAAAAAAAAAAAAGACATCGACTGTTCTCTAAGCACAGCCCTACAGGTACAAAGGAAAACAACCCAGCTTTTTTGAGAAATCTTGCAGTTAAAAAAAAATCACAGGAACAGTCCCGTCCGAATGTAGTGCCACGACAAATTCTTCTTCAACGGCGGTATTTTAGGGGCGAAGCCCCTAAGGGGGTTGGGCTGTAGTCGTCTCATGTCGTCGTCGCAACCGTCGTCTCATGTAGTCCCGGAACTAAAACAGCGGGACACTCGTTTACGCCCCGCGCTGGAACGATTCCTTCTGCAAAGGCTCCAGACTTTTACAGCAAAGCTGTATACTTCTACCCTCCAACGGGTTCATCTCCGTTGGCAAAAACGCCGAGTCGCCAAAAATACCATTTTACACTGCATGCTCGGCCCCTCCACAAGATTCACGTTGGTGGAGATGGCCCGGGATTTTTTGTACAGTGAGGAGTATATAACTGCGCCTCGAAGCAGTACGGCTGCCGTAATATTAGTTACAGCGTACGCTTCACAGAACCTTGCTCCACCTGGGTAACCTTACCTCCCCCGAAAACGCCCCCTTGCCGGAGGTTCTTTCGCGTCCATTTGTCGACTGACTCTTCAATCGGCTAGCCTCGTGGTTGCATCAGCGCCTAAAGAAAGCGCACCCGACAACCGTAGGACACCACCTGGAACCTGAAATAAGAGCTCATTTTCATTCAGCAGCGACCATTTCTGAGAATTCTGTATACCCTGTTCGCTGATTGATTTGATTGATTGATTGTAGGGTTTAATACGCCGACGCAACGCAAGCAATGTCGCGCGCCGCAGTGGAGGGCTCCGGATTAATTTTGACCACCTGGTGATCTTTAACGTGCGCCAAAATCTCGTACACACGGGCGTTTTTGCTTTTCGTGTCCATCAGAAAAGTGGTCGCCGCGGCCGGGGTCGAACCCACGTCTTCGTGCTCAACAGCACAACGCCTTGGCCACAACAGCACAACGCCTTGGCCACTGAACCACCGCGACGGTTAACAAGAATATCTTAACAAGTAGCGGCGACAGAATGGACCCTTGTGGTACGCCGCGTCTGGCGTAAAGCAGCCAGAATGTTCATCGTTGAACAGCGAAAAGCGTTGAAAAGTGTTGCCACGTGAATACGCATAGGCCGATGATATTTTGTTTACCACATACCTATTTATTCCCAATTTATGATTTCTGGACCGCGATTGACAGACAAAATCCGTATGAAAGCTGGCAAACTTCTCAGATTACGAACGAGATAAAAGCGAAGGAACAAAGGAGCGGGAAGAAATCGAGATTTTTTTTGGTGTCTTTTTAAATGCAGTTGTGCAGCTTAAAGAAGGAATAATAAATAAAGGGAATGCAGGGATGAAGGAAGAAAAAAAATTACTGCTCGCGTTTTAGAAGCAGTGTTTTCGCTCTTTGCGGGGAAGGTACGGGTCCTACTCAAGAAACGTCGGTGTTCCCGAATAATATATGCTCCTGGTTTCGCTAGGTCGCTTGTGGGGGCACGAAGGGAGGCGCGCACGCACGCAAACAATGGGGAAAACTTAATCCTTCCTACTGCAAGCAAAGTCGGAGGAAGCTGCAGTGCAGTGCCTTTGATGCAACGAAAGCAAACACAGCACTGCAAAGACCCGTCTTTGTTTGCCTCACTGGAGGCCTAACAAGGGAGCTGACCTTTGCCTGGCGGCGCCCTTTATAAATCCTTTCGGCTTTCGTTGTCGGCAAAGTGGATTACGAAAAAAAAAAAAAAAGAAAAGCCATCGATGTATAGAAAGTGATTATACCAAAGTAGAACGCAACAAGCTAAAGAACTGAAGCTACAGCCTCTCGCTCCCATCTGGGGCTTCTTCCCGTTTCTGCGTCGTAGGCGAAGAAATCGTAAAGGGTGATAGGATTTTAGAAGACGGCAATCGAGAGGGGGCCGTGGAAGACGGTGAAATTTGAAAAATTTGTTCGAAGCTTAAGGAAAACTCTGAGTCGGCAGTTTTTCGTACGGCGGATCTTCATTCGTTTTGGTTGTTGCTTTCTTGGGTTACACACAGATTGTTTTTGACATCAAAGAAGCACTGAACTGCAACAAGTGCGTTTTTAACATTAAAAGGCTTCACAGCTTTACAGCGTTTGATAAATTTCAATTCAGTCTCGACGCCGGGGCCTAGTATTTGATCGTATGGTAAAAAGAACTGTTTTTTTTTTTTGGTACCGTAGCAATTTACGAAGCAGGAAACGGTGTGTTAATCGGTAGCCCCTAGCCTCGGTGCCCTGTGGGTGATGTGACTGGTATTAAACATTAATTTGCCTGAGTTATCTGGCTCAACCAATTTGTATCGTGAGTTTAAAGCATAAGAAAGTTACCTAGAAAATCAGACAGCTGAGGGGACATCATCAAATAATAATAATCATCATACCCCCACCACCCCCAACACCACCACCACCATCATCATCATCATCATAGCCGTCATCATTATCATTATTGTTATCATATTTAGGTCCTTTGAGGGATGAATGGAATGGAATGGATGACTTTATTACAGGAGGAGGCCAATAGGCCCTGGTGTGGGACACAAGGAAAAGGGGAGGGACTGACCGCGACGAGTTCCTTACGACGCACGTACGCCCGACGACTTCTGAAGAACATGTCCAACACGTCAGAAACAACCCCCAAATTTTACAGAAGATTACAGAATTCGGTCTCAAAACAGGTCTCTATAAAGTAGTATGATGGCGGATCGTTCACCCTCTCTCTAGATGTACCCCCAAACACACCCCTTGTGGCTCCTGAACGGCTCCTTTTGGATACCCCAATCATGGTCGTATTAGAGTGCCCTCGTCACAACTTCACCTGTGCATATCGTGCTAAGTGAACGCTCACAGTGCAGTGTAGACTTTATTTGAGGGATGAAGGCCTCCCCCATTGAAATCTACCTGCTTCGGTCCCGCGTTGCCGGAGTCAATTCTCTGCCTCCGAATTTTTTTATTTTGTCTCTCCATCGAGTGAATGGCCTTCCCCTTTTTATAGTCCCGTCTTTCCGTGTCTATTCTGTTGCCCTCGTGGTCCCCCTGCTGTCAGTTCGTCATATCACAAGATCAGACCTAGACCATTTCTTTTGCTTAATTTGAGCTATGATATCATCTATTCGAGCTTTCTGAGGAGCAAAACGAAAAAAAAAAGGCAGCCAGACTTCAGAAAAAAAAATAATAAAGGAAATAAGATTGACCCGACCCACGAAAATCATTACATACTTAAACAAAAAACGCGCATCTGGTGAAAGCAATTTTAGTGTTAAGGCATGTTTATTCTATTGTAAGGCGGGGCAAATAATGAACGCTGAAAACAAAATGGTGCGGAAATATGAAATGTAAATTACCCTTAAAAAGGCCGTCAAGCAATTTATACCTACCCGGCTAAGAGGCCACACGTTAAAAAAACATTTCGATAACAGGAATAAAACTACACAGAAAAATTGGAAAAACACTCGAGAAAAGAAAAACAAATTTCATAGACAGAGGAAGCAAAGTTAGGAGGCACCGGTGTATTTAATGGGTCTTCAAAACTCGTTGCAGAAATCGGGGTGCGAACGTGACGATAACATCTAGCGAACCAGTTAAGAATCAACAAATAATTTCGCTACTCTGAAGATCATAGTGTAAGAACAAATAAATCGAAAGCAGATAGAAATAATAAAGTGGCCACGCTTGTACTGGAGGGCCCTAAAGGGCGTGAATACGTAAAGAAAAAAAGATGGAAAAAGAAAGTACGTCGATTTTTTAGATCGAGAAATATGCACAGACGGCAAGTTGAGAATACTCGATACAGTTGTAATCGCAATTTATATGCATCGTGGTGAGCGGCTATTTCCATTCTTACGTTTAGGTGCCCTCCAGCGAATTTTTTGTTTATGCATCAAGATTCACGTCTACCTGATGCCGAAAAAAATCAGAATTAACGTTTGAAGTCTTGAAAAAGCTATATCGTAAGAAATCCACCGAAAGAAAATAAGTGGCATTGTTTATTCCACTGGAATTGTGCATGGTTCGAATGAGCAACAGATGAATTCTCTGAGCATAGCTAGGAGCTACCGGTGGCCTTAATTCATTCCCGCACAGTGCTGATTCGAAACGACCTTACAGACAAAATCCCTGCCTGCGACTGCTCGCGAGTACATACAAAACAGAAAGAAGATATTGCCACGAACCATGTTTTGGCCTTGTTTGTATATGCTTTGTTTTTGCCGACTGGCTGCGCCGGGCTATGCTATCTGTGTTATCCGTGGGCTAAGTGAAGTTCATGTTCTATTCTTTATTCCGCACGTGTTATCTCCTTTGATAGAGAGAGTGTCGTGAACTAACGTTACCAGCCTAGAATAATCTTCTATGACCTACAGTGTTCTGGATGCAATTCGACTTTTCGAGAAGCACTCGCGCCGAGAGATAAATGAACGCAGAGCAGACGCCGCAGCATTCGATTCTCCGGCACCAGTCTGCGCACGACACTTTTTTGACTGCTGTTTCGCCACCTGTGTATTCTTTGAGTTGTTAGAGGCGCAAAAGTTCACTCCAATAAACTTGTTTTTCCTTCAAGACAGCTGCGACGTCTTTGGCCGCGTGACATCTGGTAGAGGTGCGGGGTGCTTCGGATGGCGAAGGAGTCCCCAAAGCTAGTTGAATTTCTTCCCGGATTACGTCACTCAGCAGAGGCGACTTGGGGCTGCGGCGTTGTTGGGAAGAGTTTCCGTAGTTCTTCCCTGACGACTGCGCGGATTGTCTCGCGTAGTGCATCGGAGCTAATAGCCCCGGCTCCGCTCGCCTCCAAAACCAGCGCATTGACTGGGCGGTCGTACTGTCCCGCGAACAACAAGCTATGAGCTACTCTAACACAAGTTCGCTCCAATAAACTTTTTTTCCCTTCAAGACAGCTGCGTCGTCTTTGGCCACGTGACAATATTGCGGAGTTCTTGATTATAACAGACCAAATTCTACGCGCTTTAATGTAGCAGGGTGCAAAAACAAATTCCTGTGTGACCTATTCTGGAAGTGAAATATGCCAAGAACTATTTCATCGGGAAACAAAAGCAACTGGGTGCATGTAACGTATGAAGTTGAACAGCGCAGGGACGGGACTAAGAGCAGAGGCGACAAACACGGGAGCTCGTGTTTGTCACCTCTGACAAACAGCGCCCGTGTTTGTCGCATCTGCTTTTAGTCCCGTCCCTGTGCTGGTCAACTTCATGCAATGAACCAACTAGCCCAGTTAAAAACCCTCCCGCATGTAACGTGTTTTCTTTTTTTTGTTTCGCTGCAGGCAAGAACCAAGCTTGTTGTGTTGCAATGAGTGATGGGGTCAGAAAACGTTTTCTGACACGTTTCAAATACTTGTACTAAATACAAATGAAGCGACTTTCACAGCTACTAGGCAACTGCACCCGGGAGTTATCGTTGGTCAAGCTCCGTGTGATTTGAGCGTTAGGTAGGGTATATAAGGCAAAAATACCGGAAAAGATAGTGAGAACCGCTGACCTCTGCGGCAACTAGGGTAGTGAACGGAGATTAACGTTACAATGGGCAGGAATGCATGACCATGGGGGCTTTAGAGAAGCCGAAAATAAGTAATTTCTATTTCGTTCTTCATTTATTTGGGATATAAACATAATACGCAGCCATGCGCAGAAGGTTATGCTGAAGGTGGACGTAGATGTTTTATGACGAGGTTCTTACTTCGGGCTGAACGTACGCTAAACACATGTACCCCAGAAATTCTACTCAGCCTAATATGTTGTCCGGGATGAATGTGCAACATTGTAACTGTTTTAACCTAGCCGGCCATCCGCCGTCAAAGCTAAGACAAATAACGGCCTACTTTAGTTGCTTTGTAATCGAAGACTAGTTGTAGTTAATAAATGCGATGGAAACAAACAAACAAACAAACAAACAAACAAACAAACAAACAAACAAACAAACCTCCCAACGCCCTACCAACAAAGCAAGGCTTCAATCCTCTTTAGGTCGCGGGTTCGTTTCCCGGCCGCGGCGGCCGCTTTTCTGATGGAGGCGAAAAGCAAAAACGCCCGTGTGTACGAGATTTCGGCGCACGATAAAGATCCCCAGGTGGTCAAAATTAATCCGGAGCCCTCCACTACGGCGCGCCTCATCGCCTGCGTTGCGTCGGCGCGTTAAACCCCACAATCAATCATTCAATCCTCTTTAAAGCGTGCTTTGCCTGTAAGACAACCCTGCTATGCCACAAAAAATAAGGCCATCGCCGGTTTCCGAAATGGGGGGGGGGGGGGGGGGGGGGGCGGAGGTAGGTAGAAGGGAGGGGGGAAGCGGGGTTCTATGTTGAAACTGGAGCTTAGCTTTGCGCCATGCCGTAGTGGAAGACTGCGGATGAATTTAGGTCTGCCGGAGTCATATGAACGACACCAAAATCTTGACACACGTTTTTGTTTTCGTGGCTAACAGAACAGCCACAGCGCCGCGTCATTGGAAGTAGGTGTAGTTGGGTATTACGTGCTTCTCATTCAAAAATTATCTTCGGGACAGAATAAATCAGCATGAAAACGAATTAAAAAATAAACAACCTACAGAATGCGGTATAAAAGATGCTCAAACATTCAAGTTTCGCTGAATTTTTCAAACACACAGTCCGAAAGATTTTACGCCCATAGAAAAGCATAACTGTTGCGCGTCACTATCCTTCAACTTCGTCGGGCGCAGCACCATCTCAGTACGCAGACAATCGCAAGGATCGTCACCACTAAAAATCTAGCGCTACGATTTTCAGCGTCAGAATTCGGCGTATACACCGCAATTCCTTCGCTTGGGCAACGCATATAGGACCGGTAGCCCCTGCACGTCACCGCCCTGAAAATCGCTTCACACACACTGGCACGCCAAGTATACACCCTGCTGATGCTTTGTCCGGAACGCATGTGATTGTAACACAGGTAAGAGAGGGTTCATCGTAATTGGTCGGAGTAATGGGAGCGCTATGATTGGCTAAGCGCTTACACCGGTATTGCCGTATTATCTCCCATAGTTTACGTGCTGACTCGTTTATTTCCCTCTATCCTCACATTTTCTCCTTTTTTGATAACACAGCAGTGACAGTTCAACTACTCGGTCGAACCCGTGTCGATAACGACGAAGACAACGATCATAAACGTCCGTTTGCCAACTTGGCTTTGCCGCAGGTAAATACTATGACGGGTAATGGCGGAGGCTAACTGATTAAAGGGACATTGAAGGCAACCGGCATGTTGGTTTAAAACGATAGTCTGACCTTCCCATAACCATTTTCACGTTATTTCGGTGCGTAAAGATGTCTTAATTGCTGAGAAATGGGTATTTGAACGCTGATCAAAACTGACGCGAACAGCGACGTCAGTCGCTGTTTGTGTCATGATAAACCGGAAGCAAGCGAGGCAGCGATGATCTACAGCTGTATAGAAGCAACCTAATGCAACGGACGACGTCCCGAGTGGTTTGGTCAGTTTAGGTCAAATCAGTCGTGCTTTCCCGAAATCCAACGTCTTCTGTAGCTCCGGACCTATGAGAAAAATGTTAATTCATGGGACCCGTGATGAGCACTGACGCTTTGTCGAAGTAAAACATATGGTCCTTTTGAGGACCCGCGAATGTCAGCGCCTAACCAACCGCTCATGCGTAGCTCGCGCGCTTCCTCGAAAAGCGGCACCGCCACCCCAAATATGGACGAGTAGCGCCATCCAGCGGCCGTCAGGAAAGACGTTTCGCACGCCAGACGATTTAAAAACTTCTGGTGCAGGTTGCGTGTTATAGCCGGTGGCGGCGCACCGGTATTCACATTTGCTCTATTTTCTACCTTACTTTTTAAAAAGATACGCGCGATAGTGGTATTTTCGTGTTCTCGGTGAACTAATCTATCCATCTAGAGCGAATTGAAGTTTCACTTTAAGCGTCCCTTGAAACTCGAGACAAATGTGCCAATTTTCGCACGATCAGCTAAAGCTGTATAAGCTTGTGATCGCAAGACGCTTTGCGTTTTACAGGCGTTAAGGAACGAAATAAAGGCATCTTGTCACAACACAAAGGCAACACAGTCACAACGAGACATGTTAGTTCTCTCTCTCGGAATAGGAAGTAATTTTGTGCAGGTAAGCACTCTAACCTAACTTCAAACAAAATTGAGAGGGCATGATTTTTACACAACATACAGCAGTCGTTGGAGTAAAAACGCCGCAACGTCGGGATCATGCCGCCATGTGCTTGCCAAACAGTACTGAAGATCCTTCAGTGTGTATTTGAATACGATTATTATTCTCCCTAGGGCTTCGCCTAGGAAAATAGAGCCCGTATTTGACAAAAACCAGGATATGTTATTACGGATAATCGAATAAGGAGGAAGGGAAATAAAGACAACCTGTAGGGGAAGCCTGATAAACAATGATACAGTAAGCACCGGAAAGAAGACCAGCATATAAAAACCTGTAGCAGAAGTAAAATAACGAGTCGGTAAGAGGAAACGCGCCTGAACTGAGAGGGCCATGCACGAGGTATTGTCCATGTTCTGTGACACCGATATTGAAGGAAAACACACACAAACAAGAACAAGAGCTGGAAAAACAGTTAAGACAAAGAACCTGCAGCTGAGAACGTGGACGTCTCGCAATATAAGGGCCGATCGCATGGAATAGAAAAGACAACGAACAATCAGGAAATGGGGAATTCAATCGGCTGGAGAAACAAACGGACATTACCAAACAAGTCACGCGGAAAGAGCAATACGCGAAGGAGCGGACGGGGGACGCGAGCGGCGGAGCGCATTGCGCCTGGCATCGGCGAAAAATTTGGTGGCCTGCATTCGGGTGATGTCTGTAACGGAGCGGGTTGAAACGAATTTCCGCGCACGCCACTACCTCTCGCCTCCTTTCCATCCCCGTATGCTTCTCAAGCAATCTGTCAAACGAGCTTTTTTAGGAGCGAAGCCCCTTATAACCTCGCTTTGCCCGTGGCCTGTCCCTTGGCGTCCGTGCACGCAGTGTTGCGCATGCGGAGGAGCATTGAATCGTGTCGTATCGTATCGTATCGTGTCGTATCGTATCGTATTGTATCGTATCGTATCGTATCGTATCGTATCGTATCGTGTCGTGTCGTATCGTATCGTATTGCATTGTATTATATTGTATTGTATTTAGATTTGTATGTGGATTATATTGGATTGGATTTAAATGGATTAAATTGAATTGTATCGGATTGGGTTGGATTGGATTGGAATTGTATATACTGTACACACGCATTGCCACTCATTTACACGCGTGAGTGGGCAATGGCACGGGTGATTTACGGTAGGAACGATCCCCAGTGCTTCGCCCACTCGTCATGATTCACTTCGTGGAGATGCGTGATTTTTTTTCTTCAGAAATGTGAGGCGAAAAAAAAAACAGGTAACGGCAAGAAAAACAACCAAGAGTTGAAGACGACGCCTTATTGTCGAACGTAAACTTTCGGCGCCCTTGTTTGCGAGAAATATAAGCCGAGGCGAAGAACCACTTCAAACGCAAGTAAGGATCTGCGAAAATTGGCCTGGTGTTTGGTTATAAGTGTGCGTAGGAGGTTGAGAAAAATGTACCGAGGATCTCCTAAACAAAGGCATTTTTTTTTCTCTGTTTGGAATATTTCCTACACATTTCAAGATGGGTGGACGTGGTAAAAAAAGAATAAACGGCGAGGAAATGAAAACCCAGCATTTCGTATAATTGCCGAGGGTCCACAACTCGAAGGCCCGACGTGGGCTGAACGAAATGTATTAGGAGCTTTCGTAACGGACGCTAACAACGCTGAGAAACAGCATTTCGATCTCACATGTGGTGTGCTGAAACCATATCTTATCTACATGTTTTATTCATATGCAGAACATTTTCTATCAAGCCCCTCAAAAGTTCTACCTCCCAACAAAAGAAAGAAAAGAAGACGTGGACACGACGCACGGATACGTGAGCTTGTACGAAAGACAGTTGAATTGTTGAAATCGAAGGAAGGGTATTTCGCACAAATCTGGTGTTACGAGACGCCCACACCGCTCGTCCTTTTTATCGCACAATTTCTCGCTTTTAATCAAAATACGGACGAGATTCCTTTATTTCGTCCCTATCGTCCGCCGTATCGGCTTACCAATTACCCGACTCTAAGCAGAAAGAGTGGGTTGAGAATATTTATGCGAATTTGATAGCAGGCCCTCAGACAGTAAGTACTTTGAATGCGCCTACTCTTGTAAGCGATTCTTCCTCCTGTGTATGGCTTTCTACTCATTCACCGACGCAATTAAAACGGCGGTGGTACGTGGATTATTTTCCGTAGCATATTACGTAAACCTTCCGTTTTTTTTTCGTATCCACAATGCCAATATTTCAAAATTTCCCACAATTTAAATTGGTTTGCCAGTCATTGTGTTACAATTCGAGAATCTGACACCGTTGTAGCGTACTTTTATTTGCGCGCAATGCTCAGGCGAAGATTCAAACGTGCATTTTTGCATCCATGATAGCCGTAAGGCTCCCAGAGAATTCTGCAGTTTCATCATGCAATTACTTCTGGAAATCAGTACGAATAAACAGACGTATACTCAAAGGAAAAAGGAGCGCGATAATTATTGTTATGAAAGCCCGAAATATTATTCTCTTCCTGTACAAACGCTTCCGTTTTATTTTTTTTTTATTTTTCAGCACATATCATTCTTGCTTTTTTCGGTACTTTCAATGCACACTGTCGGTGGGTTATATAAAAGCCGAGGTTCCTGTAGAATGGAGATGTCGACGGTAGCATGATTGCTTGATTGATTTGATTTGATTTATTGAAGCGTTTAACGCGACGACGCAACGCAGGCGATGAGGCGCGCCGTAGTGGAGGGCTCCGGATTAATTTCGACCACCTGGGGATCTTTAACGAGCGCCGAAATCTCGCACACATGGGGGTTTTTGCTTTTCGCCTACACCAGAAAAGCGCTCACAGCGACCGGGAATCGAACCCGCGTCCTGGTACCACA
>NW_027526225.1:97603554-97697893 GCF_048455015.1 Haemaphysalis longicornis | reverse complement strand
CAGGCGCTTTCGCCGTGTCTATCATGGATGAAATGCGCGCTATATGCAATAACACATGAATGAAACAGCAATTATGCAACAGAGAAACAACCTTTTTTAAAGGGTTACTGAAACCAAAGTCGGATTCGTAAAACTGATATGGTTCGCTTCATAAAGCGGCCAAGTTGCCTGCCTAGGATTATGGGCGTCAATCGTCGCTTGGAACCCATTTTAAATGGATATTATTGCCGCAGTTTTGAGAGACCCGGAAAACACCCGTCTCATCCGTTCTGTGACGTAAGCACCACTGGTGCTTACGTCACAGAAGCATGTTAGAGCGACAAGCATATTAGTCGGAACGGAACCGACAACAACACAAAGTACACATTTTGGTGGGGTGTCTTTTGTCCTGTTTCTCCCCGCCAGCCACAACTTTGGGCAGTTTCAGACAGGCTGAATGCGGCGGAACTAACCTTTAATTGGGTTAAGGGGCAAGCGGCGTCGTGAAAGGTTGCCTTCTGGCTTGAAGAGAAAATCTGACGTCACGGCCGCCGTAAAGCCCCCGCGTTTGCTCCCGGGCCGAAACCGAAACTGATGCCATGAATTGCGCTGCGGGTCTCCGCCGTACGGCAGCGCTGGCATCGAGACACCCGAGTTGGAGCAGTGGAACGCGGCAAATTTAAATTGACTTCAGCAAACCTCTAGCGTTTTATCTTGGGAGGAACGAGACGGGAGAGGAACAGCATGAGAGGTGAGCGGGAAAGAGAAGGGAGGCATTTACTTGGCAAAGGCGCTAGTCGACTACCGTCTTTCGCCTACACTTGCAACGAAAGGAGCAGATACGCGGCCATTTTTTGTTGCAGCTACAGATAATGTTCGTGTTTTCAATAACAAACCTGGGCCTTTAATCAAGTGTCACAACATTTCAGAAGTACCTGACCCTAGGCATGTTATTCGTCAGTTTCGGCGCCAGAGAACAAGAAAAGGAGAGAGCAAGCCAGCATGAGAGCACTCACCAGTGCGTATCGGGGGTTGGTCTGGTACAGCGTTCCCACCCTGGTCCAGTTGAAGTGCTTGAGCAGGGAAACGCGAGCATGGTTGAACACAGACTCGGAAGGGACCACCCGGAAGAAGTTCGGGTAGTTCTCCATCGTGTACATCGGGTGCGTATCGGCGTACGTCAGCTGCGAGGGGAAGAACAGAGAAAAAAAAAGTCAACCAAAGCCACTTTCATAAGAGAAAGGCGGTTAAAAAACGAAGATGTCCCCCGTGAAACTTGATTCAAGGTCAAAATCCACAATAAAAACTGCTTCGACCGTGCGGAATGGCGCCATTCTTCCCGGCTTAGCGAGGGGACTGGGGCTTCTTCATCTTTTTGTTTCGGAGCTTTTTTTTCTCCTTTATTCTACTTTCGAGATGTTTCGCGTCCGTTTTTCAGAGTTTTCTGCGAGTATGTCTTGCCCATTTTCTCCCTGATAGTGTTGTGTCTTCGATGTCTGTGGAAGCAGCCCGAAGTCCATGAAGTCCCGAAGTACAGAAGCGGTTGACGCGTTACGCTTCTTACAGCCTCGTTTTAGCCTTGAGTACATATTTAACGTTTCGCGCGAATCTACTCCCGATTGTCTTGTTTCTGGGATTTTCCACATCCCTTTATATCGGGTGCCGTACCTCTAGTGTTAATATCAAAACATCTTCAATAGATCGTATAAACTGTGCGCCAGGCCAGCTGGTAAAACATTTTTAACACCATGGAGAGAGAGAGAGAGAGAGAGAGAGAGAGAGAGAGAGAGAGAGAGAGAGAGAGAGAGAGAGAGAGAGAGAGCTCTTTAATGTGAACTGGTGAGGTCCGCCCTGCTAGGGACAAGGCTTGCTACACCAGATTGGGGAGGGGGGGGGGGTGACTACGTTGATGAGTGGGGAATATTAGACATTAGTTGTACAGCAGGAAGAAGACAAACAAGAAACGCTAAAATAAGAAAAGAAAAACAAGAGAATGCTTCCAGCAGAGTCCGGACATAAAAATACAATTGAAAAAAAAATCGTTAATGGAAACGTTAAAACAAAATGAAAAGTAAGTGACTAGAAAAAAAAGAGTAACTACACCAACCCAAGAAAAATGAATAGATGAACGCCACAGTGACACCAACACAAGAAAAATCAATAGATGAATGCCACAGTGCGAAATAGTAGATATCGTGACACACTTGCTCTGTCTGTAATCAAGATAAATTTGTCTAGTTCCGTGTCTCGTAGGAACTGGAGTAGAATTTTTGTACCTAAGGTACTGTCAGCAGTATTGGCCCAGGGCCCAAGAAAATGTGGAAGTTCCAGAGTGCCTCCATTGCGTACTCGAGAGAGGGAGCTTGCTGCAGTTTTTCGCGCAGCAGCGAATCGAGGGCAGACGCACAGCAAGTGATTTACAGTCTCACGCACACCTCAAGTCCGGCACAGCGGGGAATCTTCCCAACCAATCTTAAACTTAAAACTCCGAGTAAACACCACATTCAGGCGCAGTCGGTGCAGAACTCCTTCACACCGCTTCTTGAGGCCGCGTGGAAAGCGGAAGTTACAGTGCGGGTCAATAGCCTGCAGTGGTGGATACCGGCGGAGAGGGTCCTGCCACTCCAACATTTGTGCAGTCCATCCACTTGCGAGAATAAGGGGGTTGCTGTCCTCTCGGGAGAAAGGAAGCTGGGTCGTACTGCTCATAAAGTGACCTGCGCTGGCGGCTGCATTGGATATAATATTGCCTTGTATGCCCGAGTGACCAGGCAGCCACTGAAGAATGATGTCATGAGCTTCGCGCAGTGCCATTGTGTGAATTTCGTCAATTTCACATACAAGCTGACTGTGGTTGGTGTGAAGCTTTCGGAGGGCTTGTAAGGCGCTGCGCGAGTTGAGGAATATTACCCATTGCTGGGCAATGTTTCGCTGATGTTGTGAACACCATGGGTCAAAACATTAAACACTAGTACGCTCCTTGTAAAAAAACTTAGGTGCAGCTCTGTGGTCTTTTAACGGTTTCGCGGAGGATGCGGAGGTTGACCTTTTGAGCGGAAACACACCCCCGGCGACACACCCCTCGAAGCGCATCGCGTCATTTGCCGGGCCCGCTGTCGGCGCTGCGCACACGACTCCGTTTTAAGTCGTTCTGCTCACGTAGCGGCGGTGGCCGCGACGGGAGCGGCCGTTCAGCTGATCGGCAGCCGACCAAACCCGCTGCTTCCCCCGCATGCGCCGCTGGGTAGTCTCGGGCTATGTGACTCATCTCGCGTCGCGTTCGCCGTGAAAGAGGAACGTCGCGTTCGCCGAGAATGAAAGCGAGGCAGGGCCTCCTTCGGTGAGCGTTGCACGAGACCGAACGGCTTTGAGCCGTGGTCGGCAATACAGCTACATCAAAGGTTAACCAAGCGAAACCAATACTCAACCAGAGTAAGCCAAGCGTTAACTTTGCATATCCAAGGTTAGCTGCGCTAAGCCACAACCATTTTTTATAGTTTGGTCGACACATTGTCGCCTCTGTTCAAGACCGGAGACAATTGATCACTGTTTTGTTGACTGGAGGAATGCTGTATTTTTATATAAAATTTTAAGCAATCACTCAGAAATGATACGGTATCACGCCTTTCTCAATCCGATTATCACCCTTCGGTCGTCCTGGTGAGCCGCCCTATGACATGCGTATTTTATTGGTCTGTAGAGTCTGTGACGGAGTCGGTTATGCGACGGGCATGCCCAGCCACCCATATCAACGAGGTAGTGTTTCCGAGAAATAGTGAAGTTTGTACATAATGTGTGTACCGTATTTCCGCGCATATAACCCGCCCCTGCACACAATCCGCACACCCACTTTCAGCCCGCCGAAAAAAAATTTGCGTATTGCCCGCACAGTTGATACGGAAAAGGCTGCACCAAAGCTACTGCTCAAGCAACACATCGCATACTAGGTAGACAGAAAAAGCGCATATTTCGCAAGTAGATTACACTGAGTGCAAACCGAAAGTAGCAATTCACTCAGCGTCACTGCTCTCGCTAGAGCTATCACTTTGGCAGCCGCCCTTATTGTTGTGCACAAGGTCATCTTCACGGCACAACCCTCAGTGCAGCTTCAAGGCACAACTCGCGTTGCCGTGAAGCTGCACTACAGAAAAAAAAAAAAAAAAAAACACGCGGTTTATCTGCACCCCCACTTTGCCACTAAAATTTTCGCATTTTTGCTGCGGGTGATATGCGCGAAAATACGGTGACTCTTTTTAACAACCCCTTGACTGGTTCCCTCTTTTGAGCGCTTGTGTGAGTTGGCCTAAATTTTGCTGTATCTGTGCTTGCCGTTATTTCGGTGCATTCTCTAGTCTGCTTGACTCTAGCGTCTCCGTACTGTCGTTATGTTTCAGCGTATTCTCCCATGCAATAAAAAGAAACAAATGAATGGCGCAATCGAATACATACCAATTTCATAACACGAGAGACCGAGGTTCGATACCGATAGCGGGAGGCATTTTTTTTTTGAAGCTCTTCATATGCCTTCGCTTATCATCGTCTCTTTGTGAAACCCGTTGTGTAAAGTTGGCTTTCCTGCAGTGCGTTTTTGCTCGGACATTGTCGCCATCGGTAAGGCATAGAAAGCTTCCCTTTAAAAACAAGACAAGGTTAAATTACATCGATGCTTTATCCATAATTGAAACACTACACAACCATTTATCATTGAAGAAGACCTGATAGAATAATAATATGCATTCAAATGGCTACGCACTTGCAAAACACGTAAATCGTTATGTCATCCATTGCTGCATGCTGTCGCTTGCAGTCACTTGTGCTTCGCAGTGCTTGTTGCTTTGCATGTTTCTATAACCTCATGGAGCGCGGGAATTTTGAATTTGAACCAAGCGAGGTTTACCTCCTATTCTTCTGTAACCATCTCTCCAGTGCTTTTGGAGGAATTAAATCAAGAAATTTGCCAAACTTTCCTGAATATTTCGAGAGTTTTGAGAACGTCACCCTCTCTCTCCAGGTCATTTCACTCTCTACTACAGCTGCAGCACGTACACACGCCCGCCACCATAAAATGTAGAGCGGGTACCATAGCAACGTCTCACGTAAAAAGTTATAGCATAACACCGCCATTCGGGTTTGAGAAAGCGTTAAACGAGCACCACAGGTGTAAAACTTTTGTGTACCAACTAGCGCAACTACACGTTTTAGCAAACACTACGACTTCTAATCAGTGCGGGATGTTACTGCTGTACGACTTGCTAGTTGTGCGTGTAGGGTGCTATTTGAGTGATTCATTTGCTGTTCTAGGTATCTTCGACATCGCGAATATCAGGGCTAGTCCTATGCGCTCGTATTACTTATTTTCATTAACGCAATTTCCTTTCCCTTAACTGTTTGACACTTGCAACGTTTCATTATCTCTGTGGTGTCGTGCCTTTCAGCTGAGGCGTGAACTAATGTTTTAACGCTCATAATGGTAGCAATTGCTCAAAAAAAAGACGGAAACGAGATTTTGCAAAACCCGATTTCCCGGTGCCCATTCCTCATGAGTGCAAGAAACAAAATAAGATTGTTTGTAATCGGCAATTTTGCGTGCGTCTTCGTTATTGTGCTTGGTGAAACTTCCACGGAATACAACTTTATCCTAAAACACAAAATTGGATATGTCAGTATGGATATTTGTTCTGCTTGTATGGCTCAGAGGCGGCGAATTGATGTTCTTTGCGTTAAAGTCGTGACTAAATGTCATCCTTGAAGCTTGCTGAGAGAAAACTTCCCGTAAAAATGTTTCAGCAGTCCAGTGTTGTCTATTTTACTTCGGGGTAGTTTTCATAAAACACTAGTTCCAACTGTTCAACCCGCCGCGGTGGCTCAGTGGCTAAGGCGTTGCGCTGCTGAGCACGAGGTCGCGGGTTCGATTCCCGGCCGCGGCGGCCGCTCTTCTGATGGAGGTGAAAAGTAAAAACGCCCATGTGTACGAGATTTCGGCGCACGTTAAAGATCCCCAGGTGGTCAAAATTAATCCGGAGCCCTCCACTACGGCGCGCCTCATCGCCTGCGTTGCGTCGGCGCGTTAAACCCTACAATCAATCAATCAATCAAAACCAACTGTTCACTGTGACCAGACTATACTAGAAAAAACCAAGTATTGACAGCACACAGGAACTCCAGATTGTTTACAGCCCCATGGTTAACTAACTACGCATAACAAATAAACGAAACAATGCGTTATTATAGATTCATCGCAGATTAATGTTTTATTTGTTTTGAAGGCGTGTTAAAAAATAACACGAGTTCAACGGACGTCGTTCATTTTTGTAACCATACTACACCCATAGACGCCCGTGAATTAGAAGTAGGCGGGAATTTCAAATTAGGCTTTTGGCGGTTGCGATATACAGCTTAGCTGTGAAAACATGTGTAAAAAATTTCACCAAACCACCTAAGACGCTGGGTTAATAACGCTCCTCCCAAAACTAATACCCCTGCTACACTAGGGTCCAAATGTCATTTGAACCAAATGTCATTTGACTCAAATGCCAAGTTGTGCTGCTACACTAGGTTTTCAAATGCCATTTGGCTCAAATGACATTCGAGCCAAACGAGCACCGAGAGAGACATTTAAGATTTCAAATGCCATTTCCAGCACTATCGGACGCAGCGTCTTCGATCGGCAATAAAAAGTATAATACTTCCGTACGTAAAACAAACAAAATATTATTGTTTGTGATACTTTGGTCACTATTTATTTACTTAAAATACGAAATCAACATATTAAAAAAAAAACAAAAAAAAACAACGCAAACAGCCACCGCGTTAGAGTCAAAACTGCTGTCTCTTCTAATTTGATATCATTTTACTGCCTCAGACTGCTCCTAAGTTTGATTGTTGTATTAGTGTACGAAAACGGAACGGAGAAACAACAGCGCCACTACAGCACAGCGAACAGTTGCGAAAGCTTTTAAATACCATCGAAATTGTAGTGTAGCGCGGCGGATTCTGAATGGCATTAGAAGCAACCCATTTGAGTCAAATGACATTTGGTTCAAATGACATTTGGACCCTAGTGTAGCAGGGGTATTATTTGCACCGTACTGTTTCCGCAGTGTTGAAGCGTAGACGCCGTGCACTTTGGCGTACCACTTCGAGACTTGAAATACAGCACTGTAGAGATATACTTTAAAAAAGTAGGAGCTGATGTTGACCGCTAACGTTTTTCACTTGGCGCGCCGTGATAACGGCGGTGCTGAACGTTCTAAAGTGTCGCGCGCAGGTTTTTAGTTGCAAAATTAAAATTTAGAGTCTTTACTTGCCGATCTACATATAAAATGCGAGGCGCGCCGTCGCTGAGGGGCTGCCGATTAGTTTTGAACACCTTGGGATCTTCGAAGTGCGCCTAAATCTCGACGCACTGGTGTTTTCGCGTTTTGCCCCATTCCGAAAGGCCTCCACCGCGGCTGGGAATCGAACTCGTGTCAATGGACTAAACAGCCGAACACCTTGGCCACCGAGACACAGTGGTGGGTAGATTTTGTTTTGCGCATGACAGTCGAAATAGCCGACTTCCCTTGCGGGCGTTTATCGATCAGAACTACTATAAAGACTGATGATCGTACTCCAGAAGAAATGAACAGCGAAATACGCAGCATACAACCGCTGCAGAAACGATCGCATCTCGAGATTGTTCGTGCTGTGACTGCCCCGCCGAAAGGGCTGCAAATAACAGCGAGATGGCGATGAACTGCCTTTCCTGTCTTGCCATTGCTTCACCAATCAGAAACCGTACCGCTATATGTAAGTCGGGCGCCGCGGCCAAGTCAAGACAAGACAGCAAGATACGCCACAGCAGCGAGCTTTGGCGTCCACCGAAGCGCAAAAAAGGGAGGGCGCGCTCTCGGCGATGTCGTCTGCGAAAGTGGTGGGCGCAGCGGATCGCGCAGCCCGCCCAAGATTAATGGCTCCTCACGAGCGATCAGATATAATCCGTGTCGCGCGCATTCACTCTGATCGAAGGAGTTCCGGCCGTGCTCTTTTCACGGGAAGCTAGACTCGATGGCGGCGCTCGTATCGGCAGGCGACTCGAGCGTTTCACTCGGGCCGCAATCGCATCAGTCAGGGAACACTGTCGTCTGCTACGACGTGCCGCCTGAATCGACAAGCCGTCTGCACCGACGCGTTGCCACCGGCGTTGACGATGGCTAACATGGCGCCAGCGTTATCTCCTTTCCTATCTCTCTCACCGCTTCCTCTTTTCAGGAACGGATTTTACCAAGATAAATGAAGCGGACGTGTCCGGACTGCATCCTGTTTGGTAAAAGAACGACAGCAGCGGTTGTGGCTTGGAGTTAGGCACGAACGAGATGTGCGTGAGGAATGTTCGGTCCGCTTGTGTATGACCGAAACGGCTCTTCCAATGGCCATCGGTTGACCCGGGGATTGATGTGGAATGGGGGAAATTGATGAGGTGCGACCACGCGGCAGCCGTGTCAAACAACGTCGCTGACAAGGTTTGTGGTGGACAACTAAATAGCAGACCTCCTTATATTTACGACCTCCGGTGCTAAAAATAGTGTAGCAAGATTGATTACCGCCTCGTTTGGCATTACTGAAGCGACCGAGAAGGTGGGGAAAATGTCGTTAGTGATCCCCATGGTGGCTATAATAGTTTAAATCTACTTCGACAGTCACCTAAAAGGTGTTGCGCTGATGCTCAGATTTGACCAAAACTCCGAAATAAATAAAAATACTTGTGGTGTAAATTTGTTCTCTCTGATTGAATTCCCGCAGTCGGTGTAATCTAGTGTTTAGGTGAAATTTGTTTTGAGCTGCGTTTTACGCACACAACTTCCATGCTTTTGATAATTCAGTAAAGAAAGCTTCACGTACCAATTGTGTCCGTTCTAGATCTATATCTATTAAGAGAAATGCGTGACCCACAGATTTATTTATCATACACAGGCCAATATAGCTGGACCAAGGGACCGGAAATTTCCGAAGTACAATATGGCGTAGAGAATCGTCAAGGCTGTTTTTTTTAGAAATTGCGACCTAAGATGCCAAACAGAGCTATTGTGTTCGCATATTCCTGATCATCTCCATAGACTCGTTGAGATATCAAAATAGTTTGTGCTGGTATATCTAACTTATACAATTGTCTAAAACGTTGTTTCAGGCTTTGGGCCTAACCAAGCCCCATGAGGAAAATCTGTGCTTGGGGGTAAATACGTGTTTTAGGTATTTCCTAACGCATCTTCGGTTTGTTGATATATCGAACCGGTTTTTACTGACAAAGGCTTTTCACACCAATGCATTATAAAATTTAAGGATTTCACTCTGGGAAGCCCACTAAAGGCGAGCGAGACTTTTTGCAGTCATGCTCCCGTCGGAGAGAAAAGGCTTAAGGCGTGATACTTTCGCGAGAAGAGGGTGAATAGGGCAGTGAAGCACAGCTCTGTCGCCCCAGCCTCCGACGACGAAGCTCTGTACGTGCGCGACCCCCGCGCAGGCTCTGTCATGGATGCCATGCACACAATAAAAAAAGACGTGGGTTCGATTCCCGGCCACAGCGGCCGCTTTCTTGATGGATGCGAAAAGCAAAAACGCCCACGTGTACGAGATTCCAGAGCACGTTAAAGATCCACAGGTGGTCAAAATTAATCCCGAGCCCTCCACTACGGCACGTCTCACGGCCTGCATTGCGTCGGCGCGTTACACCCTACAATCAATCAATCAAAGTTTATACATACATCTATGCACGCGCAATAGACTTGCCAAAAAGAGTCAGCGAAAGAATTTGTCTAAAAACCGCACCAAAGCTTGAACAATATCACCAAAGTATCACTAATGCACTCACTTCCGAGGTGCGGTCATTAGATAAATTCTTTCGCTGATGCTTGTTGGCACGTCTATCGCGCATGCGTAGATGTGTGTATAAATGTACGATGCTGTCTGCTAATAAACCTTTGGAAGTGTAGCGTCTGTCCCTGCCTTTTTCTCGTGTGTTGTTTTTAACACGAAAGTGTTTTATGCGGGGATACACCTAGATTTTACTGACGTCATATCCGTCACGGAAATGACGCCAGTACATCTCTGCGAGGCGACCTGCTAGCCGGACGTCGCTCGCCAAGCACACCCACAAGAGAGCCACCGACCCGCAAATCATGCTCAGCTGCAGCTGCACATTTCACGTTTGTGTTTTACCGATTCTAATGACAAAGGAATCAACCGCAGTTTTTTGCACTACTTAGTATGTTAGACCGAAACCAACACGCCCAGCAACAAGTTCTCCTGGTTTGTTCAGCAATTTCTTATCTCTTAGTCCGGTTTCAAGTTTGAAGTTTACTTGTTTCTTTCTGAAGCGGAAGAGGAAGCCGAGACAAAAGGCCACGAGGCCTGACAAGTTCTCGCTCTCTTTACAGTTTGTAACTGGTTTAGAAACCGTTACTGAACAAGTACAGAAAAGAGATAAAACAGGCGCGAAAACACGTCATTACGAAACAGGTAGTACATCTTTACACAAGTCCTATACACAAAGAAAGACCAAATAACAAATACTGAAACACGCAGAGGAAGGGTTGAGAGTACATGCGTGTGTAGCCCTATACACGCGTAAGAGTAAGAATAATGAGCATAACAAACGACCAAATAACAAACACTGCAACACAGATAGGAAAGGTAGCGAGTATATAGGTGTGTAGCCTTGTACGCGTGTAGGAGTAAAAATAATGAGCATAAAAAATCTCCTCAAAACAAAAACACTGAAAAACACACGAATACACAGAGGCATCAGAGAAGTTCTGGATTGGATTCAAGTACATCTTATAATATCTTGAGAAATTTTTTTGAGATGTCTCATATTCACAACCGAACGAAAACAGGTTAAGAGCTTGGGAATCTGAAACTGCATACTCTGTATGCCATAGTTTGTGCGAATTTTGGGTGCGATCCTTTTTTGAGTACGCAGGTAGTATTTAGTGTCTCGTGTTTCGTGTAGGGAGGGACTTAAACGGTTTCTTTGTATGTAACAGCCGACGAAAAGAGTATATACGTTTAGATTTTAGGATTATATATTTTAAATAGAGGGTGTGTGGGCAGACTAATCGGCTTGCCATGATAGCCTTCTATTGCACGCAAAACGTTTTTTTTTTTCTGGAGCAGTAAGAGGTTATAATAGTATGCACCAGTTTTAGTGCCCTAAACTAAAAAAACTGTTGAGAATTTGGAATAGCAGAGGGCATAATAGATTGCCAACTTCAACCATGGAGGCACCCCGTTTGCAATTCTGTATAAACGCCCAATCGTCTTGCTTAATTCCTTAACCAGCTTCGATGCGTGAACGTTCCAGGAGAGGTTTTTATTGAACCAAGAAATTTGATCTGATTTGATCTCATTATAGAGTTTAACGCGCCGACGCAACGCAGGCGATGATTCGCGCCGTAGTGGAGGGCTCCGGATTAATTTTGGCCACCTGGGTATCTTTAACGTGCGCCGAAATCTCGCGCCCACGGGCGTTTTAGCTTGTTGCCTCCATCAGAAAAGCGGCCGCCGCGGCCGGGAATCGAATCCACGACCTCGTGCTCAGCAGCGAAACGCCTTAGCCACTGAGCCACCGTGGCGGATACCAAAAAATTTGATTTGTCGAACTTGTTGTAATTTTGTGTTTCGGAACTTGACATTTATACGTTCCTGAATATTGACGTTAATCGGCCTAACGATAATAAAGTAAGTTTTTGATGAGTTTAGACTTGTTTTGTTATTTTCCAGCCCCACAGCTAGCTTGTTTAGGTAGCAGTTGAGGTTCAGATATTAAACTCGTCTTTGGGGACATATGTAACAATGAAAATGCCTAAAAACATTTTTTCAAAGTGTCACACTAAACAACGCCCCAATGGAAGGAACCTGGATTTAGGGGCAAATCTTGAGTCTTTCTAAATTCCTTCACATGTGTTCAGCCCGTTGCGATGTTCAACTGATTTTAGCTTAGAAATGGTAGCCAGTGAGAAAGTTGCCAATGATAACGCTGTACGGCACAGGTAATAGCATCATCTGTTCTATTTACCATACTTTTCGCGAACGCGCACGAAGCCAGAGCCAGACAGGAGGAGAAACGACGCATCCTAGGGGGGGCAGATAACGTCGCAAGTGGTTGGCCTAGGTTAATCTAGCCGCATCTGTCGCAGTAAACGAATGCATTGCCGTTGTGATCGGTAATTCCTTGCTCAGCCCCGAAATGAATCGCCGTTGCTACGGTTTCGTCCATTAGGTGGCGCGACCTTCTCCTTCGCCGTCGTACCGACAGTTTCGTAGCCCGCGATAGATTTCAATGTGACATTATCTGGTCGCTCACCCTCGCCAGCCGCAATGGGCCGTTTCACCTCCTTTATATATCCTTGCTCCGTGGTAACGCAGAAGCTTAGAAGCAATTCGCGCTTGTTTCTTTTGGTATTCTGCAATCTCGCAAGGCGGTCCAAGAATAAAAAAAAATGTTAATGGCGACGATGGTGGAAGCGTGGTATTCATCAGCTGCTGCTTACACAGATTTACTGAACCACAAAGGAATCTCGCGCCAATAACTGGCCCATCTTCAAGTGAAAAAATAATAATCTTGTCTACCTAAACTCATCTACAGATGCTGCATCAATTTCTTTAAAAAAAATTGACTATGTTTTGGGATTCGGTAACTACTAGACATAGCTGGTAAAGGAAGCCGTTAATCCATGCTGCGACTATTATTTTACCAAACATGCTTACCACTTGAAATTGGGTTGGCTTTATCCCACCTCGTCCGCGTTCCCGAATAGAGTTCGGAAAACTTTCGGCCGAAAATGTTCGCTTCAAGGCAATGTCCTCTGTTCCCTTTGATTAATTTCCCCCCAATTCACTTTCCGCGCACTCAAAGCAGCACCCGCCGTGTATGACACCGCAACAGCGTCTCCGACTCGTGCACACGCAATTTAATTTATTTGATTTCAGCGCTGTAGCTTTTACAAAAGGGATCGAGAGAGGAAAAGAAAGGAGAGCGAAAACTCATTGAGCGCTGTTCCGGGGCACTTCATCAAAGCGGGCTCGAATATCGCGGCGGCGCGGGCCTCCGTGTCGTCTGCTTGTTTTCCCTCCGCGCTAGGCTTGCATCTTTAATGAGATGCGCGGCCGACGCTCGAGGGAGCCATCAGCGATGCTGCCGCCGCTGCATCGGGAGCCTTAATTACATCGCCAGCTATCATCTCGGGCAATGCCTAGCAGGGCTAATGGCCGCCTTGCAGAAAGGAAAAAAGGCGCCGCCGCATCGCCGTGCACGGGGCCTCGCTCCTTGCGTGCGTGTGCGTACGTACACACTGCGTGCGTGTGCGTACACACCGGGACACGAAACAGTCGTGCGCATGAAGCGACGTAGTGCACGCGAACGCCACGCGGGGAAGAGAGCGGGAAAGAGGTGGGGGCGCAGGGAAATTATTACGGGAGGAAAACCGCGCTGGGGACTACGGGGACAAATTCTCCCCGCGCGAGCCGTTTCCTTGGTATCACAAATTAGGCGACGCGACCGACGTCGTAGCCCGGTGGGCGCGCACCCCCCTCTGAGGTAACTGCTCTCCGCGTGTGTATGCGAGCTCGAAATGAAGCCTCGTGGTTTCTCCGGTGAGTGTAACGAAAAGGGATGGTGCATGGTAGGGGAGGGGGGGGCCTTGTTTTGCGGAAGGCGGGGTCCCGGGCACGATTAGCTGCCGCCGTGACCGTTCCGTCTTGAGGTAGTACTATGCAGTGTGTACGAGTGAATAGGAGCACAATTACTGGGGAAGTAAACACCCTAATAACGGGGCTCGCATGTGGGAGGTTAGAAGAGGGTAGTAGAAAGCATAACACGTTAAAGTTTTGGTGAACGTTGCCGTGGAGTGTACGGTGTTGTTTCTTAACATCCAAAACGTCTTTTCACTAAACGCGGATATTACCACTCAACACACGTAATTAACAGCTGACGGAAGTACTAGGGGTAAGCGACGATGAGGGCAAATTACTTGCCAGGGAAGAATCGTATTTCTATAACACTGAGCAGGAGGTGCGGAAGAGAAAGAGGTTCTCACCGACCCTGCAAAGACACTCTCCTATATGGGAAAAGCAAGGAGCGACTACAGGATACTCAGGCGTGACAGCCTGTCGCGGGTCGGATGCAGTCCTCCTCAGACGACACCTGGAGGGCGCTGAGGGTACTTTCCTGTAGTGCGGCGTTGACCATACAATCCTAGAAGGGGGCTGTAGTCGAGATTCTAGCCAGGCTGCAATCGGAGAACTTGAGTGGATCCGCAGGGGGCCAATCATAGAGTTTCATACTAATATACACTAGAGGGAAATCTGGCGCTGCATTCGCGGGCCGCCAGGGCGGCGCCATTGTAACTAGCGATGTTCCTGAAGCCAAAGTCAACAAAAACGGGTAACATTGTTTTTTTATTCAGCATGCATGAAGCTTCTAAATAATCCCTGACAAATACATCTTTCTGGGGCTTTAATCTTATGATGATAAAACAAATTCGATTATTCTTCTGCAGTAATATTGTTGCATTTTTGCAGCCAGAGGCGAGTTTTCAGCCTGTTCGTGAGCCATGCCAAGGACAAGTGGAACGTGCCTGCCCGGTACGTGACGGAACGCTCGCCGAAGCGCGGCTCCCCTAGACGGCGGCGCCAGATTTCCCTCTAGTGTATATTAGTATGAAACTCTATGGGGCCAATAGCAACGAATATTTTCTGTCTTTTGAGACGCTAGTGAGGAGGAAAGACAAGGCAGGTAGCCGACCCTTTCACGGCTGCTACTGTCACCGCCACACCTTGGGCACGTTGGGTTTTAGATGCTTCAGCACAGCCTACAGCTCAACTGCCTCGCCCTCTCCTTGAGGTGCTGGGTTGGTGTTATAGGGATGGTGGCTCGTAGCTGTCATCTTACAGAGACTGGGTGCCATTTGTTGTCCTTCATTCGGGTCTTAGAGCGGTTCTATAACGCTTGTCTTGTATGTGGCGATGCTCGGAGGTAGTGAGTTGCCGGGGGCCACACTTTAAGGGAGGCCACCTTGTTAGCTCTCTCGTTGTCGACAGAGATTTACTATGAAGTGACGGCAACGCCGAAAGCTTCCGCCGTACGACAGGCTTTAGTGACAAGTCGTGCTAAAGATGGGCCTCAAGAGCGTGTTGTCACTTCGTGGATACGTCGAGGCGCAGTACATTCTTCTGGGTTGCGACGCGGTTGACAGTCGACGCAATCGCAAATACTTGTAGCTCTGCACAATCGTAAGTGAATTCCGTAAGGAGAGACTCCCTCATTGCGGAGTGGAGCACGTTGCGCCCTGTCTCTTATCCGCGATCGCGAAGCGCTGTGTCCGCGTAAACGTGATCCCCGTTCGCGACAGACGTGCCCGCACGCTGCGGCAATTACAGATCGCCCAGCTGAATTGGTTGCATCAGCGTGTAAGACAAGTAAGTATCGCACAGAAGGAGAGGCGTCGAAGACAACGTTGCGAGAGAAATCGACAAGCTGCGGTACGATTTTCTTTTCTGTCAACTTTACACGGAGCCTTTTACACAAATCGCAGTAGTTATAAACTCGAATAATGGGCAAATTGGTGTGTCATGGCAATGAAATAAGAAAAAAGCTGTTTAGTGTTTTTTATATCCAGGTTTTTGTTCTTTTTCCCCGGTGCATAGTTAGCCTTGCGAGAGTAAAAGTTGTGTGACGATGGGCGATCGCTCTCGTAATCGTAATCACCATCATCACCCGCCTATCTACGCCCACTGCAGGGCAAAGGCCTCCCCCAATAATTTTAATTATCCCGGTACTGTGCTAACCGCGACCAATTGACCCCCCCTCCGCCCCTAACCTTTTTGTTCTCATCTGCCCATCTAACTTTCTGCCGCCCCCTGCAACGCTTGCGTTCTCTAGCGATCCACTCTGTTACCCTTAATGACCAATGGTTATCTTGCCTTCGCATTAGATGCACTGCCCACGTCCATTTATTCTTCTTAAGTTCTATTAACATTTCCTCGACACCCGTTTGTTCCCTGACCCACTCCGCTCTCTTCTTGCCCCTTAATGTCACACATCATCTTCTGTTCCACTGCTCGATGAGTCGTCCTTATTTTAAGTTGAACCCTCCAAGTTTCTGCCCCGTAGGTGAGTACCGGTAAGATGCAGCGGTCATACACCTTTTTCTTCAGGGACAATGGTAGGCTGCCATTCATTATCTGAGAATGCCTGCCGAATGCACTCCACCCCATACGTATCCGACGAATTATCTGTGCTTCATGGCAGAGATGATTCTCTTCATTATCTCCGCACTACTTCCCACGATCTCTCTCTTCAAATACGATCGCATAGGGCCCTCGCCCCGGTGGCTCAGCGGCCAAGGCGTTGCGCTGCTGAGCACGAGGTCGCGGGTTCGATTCCCGGCCGCGGCGGCCGCTTTTCTGATGGAGGTGAGAAGCAAAAACGCCCGTGTGTACGAGATTTCGGCGCACGCTAAAGATCCCCAGGTGGTGAAAATTAATCCGGAGCCCTCCACTACGGCGCGACTCATCGCCTGCGTTGCGTCGGCGCGTTAAACCCTACATTCAATCAATCGATACGCGTAGGGCAGCTGGCCTGATGACGAATTAACGTGCAGCCTAAAGGTATAAGCGTTTCTGGCGAAGAACACCCAGAGAATCCTGAAACGGTCAAACTCTGCACGATATTCGGCCGCCACAGCGGCTTCTTCTTACAACTTACAACTCCTCACCACGGCAGGCCACAGATTTTGTATAAATGGTATTCGCCGAAAAGTTTAGCTATCAATTTCTTCGCTTGGCCACACTGAAAACGGCCACGGACATGGCCGAAACGCCACGGACATGGCGCGGCTTGTGCCACTGCACCCTCACGCCGAAGAAAAAAAACAAAAAAAAACAAAAACAACAAACACCGGCGTGCGTCGTCTGCACTGTTTCAACCAGATTCTCAACGGTGGTGCCAACAGAGATGTTATTAATTGCACTCACATTAGAGTCCAGACATTACTTTGCGTTCGGTGGGGTAGAGTTTAGAACGTATAAAAGACGTCATTTGCTTAGCACGGACAAGTACCGCCATCCCGCGGAGTCCGACGTAACCAGTGACGGCGCACTCACACGGTTGCCTGCGTGCGTGCCTCGCGAGTGAATACAACATATAGGAGATTGGGGTCCGCGTTGTTACCGCTTACCGACACCAAAGTTGCTCGAGGTTACCCCCGCAGGCACTAGTTCAGGATAAAAGTAAGGTGCAGACACTTCAAATCATTAAAATATTACCGCAGCCCTCGTAGCTGCCTTTTACCGCCTGCGCCGAGGCAAATGGGAATTTTTCCGCAGAAGCGCAACCCGAGCTGCGCTCATTTAAACTCGACGCACTTCGGAGTTGCGTCGTAGGCCGCGGTTTCGGAAATGGCTTCGAATTCCGAGCCGGCCGCAGGACAGAAGCACTCGAGTAATGAGGCCGCCCCGGCGTCCGAAACGAAACCCATTAGCGAACACCCGGAGCGCACGGAGGGCGGCTGTGTCCATCCAGGTTGACCGCGTTGGACATCCTGGACTCGCTCTGTACGGTGCCAGACACACGGGTGGGGGAGCCTCCCCTTCCGCTGTGAACCGACTCGATCACCTTCCGTAGGGTGCGTGGTTGTGCCGGATAGCGTCGTCGGACTTTATGCATGAACTTTAAATGTCAGCGTTGTTATCAGTTCCGGCAAGCAACAGATTTTGTGCACACAAAGCCCTCTTGAGCAAATCTCGCTGTCGGCGAGAGGGGCCTCGTTAGTTGACCTAAACGTTGTGTTTGAGAAATAGCTGGAAATTGCCGCGTGACACGCCCCTCACTTAGGTGTGGGGGAGGGACAGGTTGCGCGAGAATGCACTTGCAGCATGTAAATGGTAGTAGAGGAAAGGGACAGGTTGAGGGAGAGTGCACTTGCAGCTTGTAAATGGCAGCAGAGGGGAGGGACAGGTTGAGGGAGAGTGCGCTTGCAGCTTGTAAATGGCAGTGGAGGGGAAGGACAGGTTGAGGGAGAATGCACTTGCAGCTTGTAAATGGTACTGGAGGGAAGGAACAGGTTGAGGGAGAGTACATTTGCGACTTGTAAATGGCAGCAGAGGGGAGGGACAGGTTGAGGGAGAGTGCACTTGCAGCTTGTAAATGGCAGTGGAGGGGAGGGAAGGGTTGAGGGAAAATGCACTGGCAGCTTGTAAATGGCAGTGTAGGGGAGGGACAGGTTGAGGGAGAGCGCACTTGCTACTTGTAAATGGCATGGGAGGTACGCTAGCTGCACGCAAACAACGTTCCCCTGATGCTTTGAAGAGAAGGTTTTCGTATCAGCTGGGGTTCAATATCCCGTTTTGTGACGTGTGGAAGAGGACAGGTTCAGGAGAAGTGGAGTTCAATTTTTGTAAAACTGAAAAACGCAGTTCCTCGCAGTTCAGGCTCAATGCGTCACCTCTGAGGAATGCTGTTCTTTAGAGGTACCAGATTAGGGTATGCAGATACAGAGCGCAAATCAACGAGCGGGACGCTCATAGCGCTGCAAACACTAATCCGGCCTCGGGCCCCACTTCGAATATCGCAGGCCTGGCAGTCATGCAATCCACCTCCGTAGCCCCTTGAAGCACGAGTATGCAAAAGAGTCTTCGTCCAGCCACGTGAAACTCGAAGCAATATTACTCGCCGTTCGTCCACGTGAACCTTCCAACTGATCTTACAAGAAACCTCATGCAACTTTTCTTCTCATTTACTCAAGAGACCGTCCAGGTACTAAGTCGTTCATCTTATAAAGTTTCCGTCTGCGCGCCAATCAAGTTGCTTGCCAAGATGCGACTGGACACCACAGGAATTCAGATTCGGGTAGACAGTGTGCCATGGGAGTCTGCGCCAACTGCCCCAACAAGACGGTGCACACCCTGGAGAGCAATGTTATTTGTACCCGTTCCCACCCAGTATCACCTCAACACAACCCTAATTTTGACCCGTTTGATACCCCTCTTGCCTAAACCAAACTCGCTAAAGGGCGACTACACAGCCACACCCCAACCAACAACCACCCGTTACCTCCAGGGATTCCACGTGGCATCCAGGTGCTTACCCGTAACCGTCGTACTGAGGCCGCGCTCCCAGAAGATATCTTTCGCAAACAACGAAACTGCCTCCCAGAGCACAGGAGACCGGCAGTTGACATTAGCGGAAACACCACAAAAAATCGACCCCCAAAAGCTGGACGTGCACTACAAGAGCCACACCGAAGATTGGGCACCTTCTTTGGACGTGAACGGGACTACAAAGTGAGCGGAACTGTTACGAGTCGATCAGTATCACGTGTCTGCAAGGCTGGCTGTACATCCCCGCCACCAGTGCAAAGCGCGTTTTCAGCTTCGCCAGCGGCGTCCATTTGCGATCGTAGGTGGGGTGGCCTTGCCTAACCTCGCTCCCCGCATCACCTATCTAGGGTGAATCAGCATCCTTGTGTAGCTAGTAAAAGCTCTTTCTTTCATCATTCTCTTGTGACGATGATGGTGAACACGAAAAAGCCGTACAAACATCTTCGCTCTAAACGACCTGGTTATTTCTTTTTCTGAAGAAATTTGTTGAAACATAGATCACGATGACAGGTGATGGCCCTGGTTATTCCTCACAAACGTTAGTAGCAGACGGCACACCATAGCTATAATGGAGGAGGGGTATCATGACTCCGCCTCCTCTCATCATTGCACTGAACGAAGCATAACTTGTCATCAATCAATCAATCAATCAATCAATCAATCAATCAATCAATCAATCAATCAATCAATCAATCAATCAATCAATCAATCAATCAATCAATCAATCAATCAATCAATCAATCAATCAATCAATCAATTAGTCAGTCAGTCAATCAAGCAAGCAAGCAAAGATGCAAGTGATCGATAAATCAATCAATCGATCGGCCGATCGATCGACACAAAAATTCCCTACAGCCCCGTGTAGCTATCTCAATTTTGCTCAGGCAAAAGGGCATTCTTGTATCCTTCCGCGAAAAAGATGTATCGATGTCTCTTCTCCCGCTCCGACAAGTTTGTTCTTCAGAAAGCAATTCATTATACCAAAGTTGCTCCCAGTCCCGATTTCTATGTGAAGCTTGCAAGATCTCAACCTCTTCCTTCCGAACCCAGAGGGAAAAATCGAACAAAGGGGAGAAAAAAAACCGGGCCCTTTTTCGACCCTTGTCAGGCATTCTCGTGGAAGGCAAACTGTTCGCCGAAGGCGCTGAATAGGGCAGCAGCCAGCCAGCCAGGTCAAGTTTTCCTAAGCCGCTCTCGAGGAGGCGTCAAGCAAACAAGAGCCGTCGGCTGACGTGCGCACAATGCTCGCCCCCGGGGCTCGCCGGAACTGGGGCCCCTTCCTCTCCGTATCGCCGATCTTTCGTGACATGGCGGGGAGTGTGCGCGCATCAAGAAAGCGGCCTGCCTTCGACGGGAGACGAGGAGCAGAACGCCGCCGCGTTCGGCTGCACCTCTCCATTAATCAGCACGCGACCGTTCCTGCCTACGGCGTCAAATATAGGCCGAACTCTTTCTGGGCGGCATTTCTGACGAGGCAGGCCGGTTGTGTTTGCCCTGCTTCGATTTGTGAACAAAATCACGCTTGTAGAGTCGTCAAAAGTGTTCACAAAAGGAACACAGAAACGGGTTGCAGCCTACGCCCAGAGCGGCTGCTTACGATAGCCGTCTTACTACAAACAGCGCGAAATTGACGAAACACAGACATGAAGAAGTTGGGGGAGAGGACAGTGCCTGTTCTCGGCCTTCTTCATCTCTGTGTTTCGTCAATCTAGCGCTGTTTGCAGTGAAATGAATTCATGCCAATTTGACGAGTGTTTCGTTCTTTTACGACATTTTCTGCACTCCGCTTCTCCGGCGCATGTGCGAAACCTCGAAGACTAGCCCGGGCACTTAGTTTCTTGTTGTTGGTAACACTTTTCAGGACTGTACATTCAATATTTCGTGGTTAATCCACTATAGAGCCGGTAGCATTCTATAGGTAACCATGTCGTTCCCGATATTCATAGATGCTTCCCGCCGGCGATGCCTTCCGTCTGTGTATTGTTATTTTAGTTTTGCCCGCGTGATGTGGAAGTGGAATTTTCTTCGGGCAGCCTCTGGTCGATGCATCGCTGCTTCTAGCGACCGCGTGAACTAAGATGTATCGCTGCTTCTAGTTCGCGTGAACTAAGAGAGTCATTTGGCGCAAGAGCAAGAACTTCCGCGCCGGGTAACGTTTTCCCAGACGCCATTAAAGTAGGTAGTGAATTTTGCCAGCTACCCGCCGCGGTGGCTCAGTGGCTAAGGCGTTGCGCTGCTGAGCACGAGGTCGCGGGTTCGATTCCCGGCCGCGGCGGCCGCTTTTCTGATGGAGGCGAAAAGCAAAAAAACGCCCGTGTGTACGAGATTTCGGCGCACGATAAAGATCCCCAGGTGGTCAAAATTAATCCGGAGCCCTCCACTACGGCGCGCCCCATCGCCTGCGTTGCGTCGGCGCGTTAAACCCCACAATCAATCAAGAACCTGAAAAAAAAAAAGAGATATCGGTTTGGTTCGGGTGGTTTTATTTCATTCCGGTTCACTTGTGGTTTGGCTAAGAGGCTGCTGGAGCTGGTTCGAGAATGTTGAACCGCTTCGTGAAACGGTTCTACAAGCACGCGCGCGCACGCACACGCGAGCGCACATGGACAGGCCCGCACAAGGTCTTTCACAGCTCTGGCGAAGAGCAGCTATCTCGGTGAGCCCTTACTCACGTAGCAGCGATCGTGGAATGACTGACATTGCTTTGCGGCATCAACACGGACGCCATAGGCCATGCTTTGTTGACATGAAGCCGCAAAGACAGAGGTGTAGCCAGGAGAACACCGAGTAGGCAGGCGCCGCACACGTGCGTGACCTCGTGAGGAAGCCACATGCCATTGATGCGCATGCTCACGGGCTGTTGTGGGGTGCCACGAAGACGGCTAACCAAACGAAGTGAAATGGGAAACTAAACTGGAGGCTATGATATGTTGCGGTGTGTTTTGTTTCCATCTACATAGAGTGCAATTGGCTAAAGACGGGAAACGGCGTCGGCCAGTATATCGTGATTTCGGAATTAGGCATACCGCCCCCTTGTTGGCTGTTGTTGGCAGGGTCAGTGTAGCTGCAGGTGCAAAAGTCCAATGAAAACCTCGTTGCTGTTTATGGAATATCTTCTTTCCTTGCATGCGAACCCGTAGGAGTTTCTCTTTTTTTGTTTCACAACGCGCAGCATACGCGTCAAACAGCCCCTCAATTGTATGACCCAGAAAGCCTCCTGAAATGTAGCTTTTACTCTGCGTGATTTGAAGCGAAACTTGTAATGCCTGACTTGCGGCGTCGCTGACGTTCACCTAAAACCTCCTCTCGCTTCCTCCTCGCCCACATTTGTTGCTTCCCCCGATTTCCGCTGGCGCGCGTGCACACACTAACGGAGCTCAGGTCACGCGACAATGGCTTGCGCCGTCGGTGTCATCGCAAAAAACCCTACTCCTTAAAACTCTCTCTCTCTCTCTCTCTCTCTCTCTCTCTCTCTCTCTCTCTCTCTCTCTCTCTCTCTCTCTCTGTCTCTCTCTCTCTCTCTCTCTCTCTCTCTCCCCTCAGCGCGACAGGCACGAGCGGGCTATTAGCGGGGCATCCCGCCGGACCACAGGTGCGCTCCGTAAAAGGAGCGTCAGCCAGTTCACCGTCGGCTGCGGCCGGGGTAGGCCGCACTTGCGTCGCTCCACCGTGCGTTGGCGTAAGTCACAGCGAAATGAAAGGGCTTTGTTGTGGTCGGTCAATGGTTTTGCGTTTTGATTTTCGCAAAAGGGATTCGTTTTTGTTTCGACTAAGGTTAAGCTTCGTGTGCACCAGTTTTTCCTGAGGGAACGAGTTCGCTAGTATTTTAAACTTTTATCGAGGTTATTATTAAATTAACTGGACATATCCAGTTGAGTTTTTTTTCGATCCGATAAGCCACTGTACGCATAAGTTACCACGGGTGAAAAAAAGCGTCTGCTAGCGAGGGTACACTTGTGCGGTAAAGAGGGCGTTGCAAGAGAGGGAGATGAAACACATCGCTGCCCATTCGAGTGATCATAACGCCATCATCGCTCACTTTGGAAAGGTAAATAAAACGAATGCCGAATCGTGGCCTGACTGTATGAGTGCGAATTCTCAAATTCAACAAATAAATAAACAGCAACCAAAATTTGCACCGCGTCTAGGCTTGGCCTTGAAGCGTGGAAGGCGGCGGCGTTATCGCACCGCATGAAGACTTTCCGAGAAGTGAATATTTTTCGCTCCTCTTCGCGTGCCATCTTTTGACCAGCCTCTTACACTCCCGGGGTTTCAGTCGACACCAAAGGGTGGCGCGACGGGATTTCTCGCTTTCGGTGATTTCTTGCTTCCAGTGAATGCGACACCAGCCCCTAGAGCTATAGACGCATAACTGTTAAAAAAAAAAAACGAAGGAAGCTACACTAATCCGAAAGACTGAATGTATGGAAGCTGTACACAACCTTCACAACCATCACGGTGGTTTAAGTCCTCGATTGCAGCCGATCTGCTTCCTCGCTGCCGCAACGACCTTTACTCCATCACTGTTGCTATACTTGTGAGCTTCTTTCATGAAGAGATAATCAATGGACATCACCTTGGAGGGGCGTATGCTATGACGTGTCTTTCTGGTTCAGAGCAAATGTTGCAGGATTACCGCGAAAGCTTCAGCTTTTTTTTTTTTTTGGCTGATCTTGGCTAATCTCCCTAAGTGTGTCTGTTTAGCTTGAGAAACGTCCGCAGGGGACGCTGGGCGGTTCCCGGGAGGTTCGCGCCTGCGTGCGCGCGCTGGACACTTTCTTGGTATTTTTAACTGCGGACACGAAAAAATTACGATTTGTAAAGAGCTCCGCTGTTGATATAAAAGTGTGCTCTCATTCCACCGTGTGCTGTCACCCTCCCCCGGGTCTCACCCGCAGCGAGGAGGTTGCGTTTGGGAAGATTCGGGTGAAGGTGGCTTCAACTCCCGCCGTGATCCGTTAATGGCCTCACTTTTGACATTCTTTTGCAAACCCCGGTGTCCCAGTATGCCACCGCAGCGATGCAGTAGATGACCTCCGCCACTTGCCGTGCTCCTGCCTCGCCCAGAGTCCGACGAGGATGCGACATCTTGCGGCCACGAGCTTCCGCGTAGACGACGCGACCTCATACGCCGCATGGATACTTGATGATCATGCGAGGGGTGGCCGGGTGTGGAACCGATGGCGCGTGCGTTGCAGCAACACCGGCGTGCGCCTGTGGAACCAGCTTAGTAGCTCTGGGGCGATTGGTGACCTTGTGCCGGAGCCGCTTGATGAATATACGTATCACATACTGCGTATACCGTGTGTCATTGAGGCCCCAACATCATTCCCACCTAGACTTTATCCGCGAAGCGAACAATTTAATGATCATCTAATCAACTTTCGTCGTCATGAATTCATACTCCGTAATCTATGCCCTGTGGGAACATAAATGCTCTTAAAAATATATAGAAGTATCTATTCAATAAGGGCGAAATATCAACGAAATGATACGTACACCCATTCACGTGACACATTGTATTCACATCCTGCATTTCCCCAGAGAGGTCAGTCCAGTCTAAGTAGCCCAGCTTTCTGCTTTAACTGTAATCAATTCGCATAGTGCCACGTCATTGCCAAAGCTTTTGTTGTCTCTCTTAAAACAAACGTGATTACAGCAACGACCATATCTTTAAAATGACAACGTAACCCTTTCAAGCATCATTATCTCGTAGATCAGAAAAAAAAAATCTGATTTGAGGGTAAAACATTGCACATATTTTCTGTACGATGCGATCGGAGCAAACGACAGTAAAAGCAGAAGAAAGCCAGGCTCGCGAGCCGATACCACAGCGACCCCCAACGATGAATTATCAACGAAGAGTCGATACATTTCTAAAGAGGCAAGCCCACAGCGCCATTGTTACTAATTCCAAAATATGCCTGGCTAAAAGGCAACGCATTTGGCCTTTGTTGGGGTTTTCTTCCACATTGTGCGGCCCCGAACGAGACATCAAAGCGTACGTCGCTGGTGGCCCGCTCAATATTTGCACAATGCGCGAGGAAGACCGATCACCGAGGTTGGGAAAGAAAAAAGCAGGAGCACTGTGCATGGTTAATAATACATGCACGCTGTATGGTTGAGCCACGCGTGAAGCTATTTATTGTTGCTGCTACTGAAATTGAGGGGAGAGGTTCTGATTGTGTCTTCTCCGTTGTTTACAGAAAGCAAAAAAAAAAAAAAGACACATTTGCGTATGGTCAGAAGGAAGGCAAAATGAGTCGACATTGATATAACGCAGTCATAATAAGACCCATAGAAGGCACAAATACTCTTTTTTACTTCGAGAGCTTCCAGATTTTTTTCATTAGAAATTGCTTTTAGTAGGGTGATGCGTGATGGCCTACAGATGGGAGAAAATTCATTGATAACATTTAAATCTTGTTACTTTTTGAATCGAATACCTTTGTGGTAACCACAAATTTGAGTTGCACGATGTGGGTCCGTAAAAAGACCCTGCAACATTTTGTTCAACCTTTCTCTTTAAGGGGCCATGAAGACAAAACAGAAGTTCGGTTCATTAGAAAGACTTCTCTGTCGTGATAACAATGATACCGAGTTCATCACAAACTTCGGAAAAATAACGGAGATATTAAAGAAAACGCGTGGAGCAGTGGCGACTCGCTAGCCAGTTTCCGGAAACTTTTATATGACGTCACATAATCTTGTTTGGGCGGTTGACAGCGTCCGAACTGATCAATCGCCAGGACACATGACTGGACGATTGTAGTGGGCCACTAGTTCCGTTTGATCGAATCACTTGAATGCTAACCTGCAGTTAAGACACTGAAAACTATGTTTCTAGTGATGGCCCATATGACGTCACTCGTGCCGATAACACGTCACTGTGGCGCGAAATTTGAAAGTTCCGAAGTATTCTTGCGTTTTTATCGGTTAAAAAACGTTTTTCGTGGCCCGAATGGAGCTGAGTGAGGCACTGAAGCCTAACTCTTTCAAGTTAACCAAAGTTGTATTTTGACTTCATGGACCCCTTCAATGCTTTCGGAATGCAGTAACAAACATATCCAGTACATCGAATAGGGGTTGACAAAATACCTCAACCAAAAATTACTGCTCTATGCTCATCAAATAAGGTAGGAACATTCTTAAAAGATTTTTGTCTCTTTCCAGAGTCTTGGCGTTCTTTCAGCGCTTGAATTACGTCATCACAGCAGCGTAGCGGCTATTGGCCGCTTGATATTTTATGGCAGCAATAAACGCATTCGATGGGCACTTTAGAACGAAGCCACAAAGCAAAGTGGAAATGGAAGGCTTTTACAATTCTCCCAGACGCGAAAAAAAGAGCGAAAGCGTTTTGTGGCGTGAGCTACACTAGCCGAGGCTGAACAATTTCGCGTGGCTCCTGGAGAGCCGTGCACTGCACATGCGCGAGGAGTAGTGACGTCATACGGCACACAGAGCGTTGCTTGCTGCCCGGCGTCTCTCACACACCCTATGCGCCCAGCGTCATCGCCGACCTCCGTTCCGCACGTGGCGGCCGGGTCCACTTGATGATCATGCGAGGGTGGCCCGGTGTGGAACCGATGGTGCGTGCGTCGCAGCAACACCGGTGTCAGCCTGTGGAACCAGCTTAGCTCTGGGGCCATTGGTGACGCTGCGCCGGAGCCGTTGATCATTATGCATGTCACATAATGCGTATACCGTGTGTGTGCCATTGAAGCAGCAGTTGCATTATAATCAAGCTAATCCTAGACAACCAGGAAAGCCAAGAATAACACGCTGAACCTTAGCTCATGCTACGTTTATCCTGGCATAGCCGAGCTAATTCCACTGCTAATATTTCAGGAAGTGTTGCAGAGTCCCTTTAAGTAGCCCAATGCAACCCACGCTTGTTGCGGGTTTCGTTTCCGCATCACTTTCTCGCGTTTATCCAAATTAAATAATCTTGCCTAGAATTGTCGGGGGTGAAGAAAATTTGCTTTGTTTTGACAGCTAAGCGAACCATGCAAACGTTTTTTACACAGAAAGTAAATCCACTTAATTGTTAGACGTTTCCTCCTGAAAAACTGGTCGCCGCGTATCTGCTCCAGTCATTGCAAATGTCGTCAAAAGACGATAGTCTTTGTAGACATTTGCCAAGTAAATGCCCCCCTTTGCTTTCCCGCTCAACTCTCATGTTGTTCCTGTGCTGTCGCGCTCATCCCAAGGGAAACGCACTAAAGGTTTGCGCAAGGCGATTTGAATTTACCGCGTTCCACTTCTACAGGCCTGGTTCCTCGATGCCAGCGCTACAGTACGGCGGAGACGCGCGTGAATCGAGGCGGCCGACTTCAAGGTTTATAGAACCGCAATGCCGTGCTCCACGTGCGTTCCAAGCAGAACGTGGAACCTAGCTAGGGGAAACTTTCGTTGCTGTTGCAGCGTGATTTCTCATATGCCGCCGGGAGTTGATGCGGGCACCAGCAGGTGCGGTTTTCTGCAGTAGATGTAGAATATCGTTGGCTATCGAAAAACCATGCATCCATGAATTTTTTTAATAAAGGAACACTGTAAATATCCCTTTTGTATTAATTTTCGGTCTTATATTTGCGTAATGTTTTGTTTATGTTCAACAAAGTTGACAAGTATGAACATATAAACCGGGCTTAGACGCTCACATTTCGCTGTGAGTATATAAGACTATTGCGCTGTATACCTTTTACTTTGGCCGGGCGGCTGAATCGAGTCACAGACAGATATACGGACAGACAGACGGACCAAAATTTCTTGGTTTAAGTAGCCCAAGAAAGACTATCGTCTTTAATAGCATCTAGCATATATGTGGCATTTTAAGCGCAACCTGAAAACTCAAAATTTCTCCAAAATATCCCGCACTTTTCTAGCGCATGTTTGAAACTCTACCCTACTTCGGTCTGTCAATGTGTGTCTAAAAGTGACTGTGGAGATGGCATTTGAATAGGCCCGCTTTCTGTTTCCCCTTTTTGTGAGATTCGAGCACACATCCATTCAGCATTAGAGTCTATTATCGTTCTAAGTTGTCTATGGTTCATATGCAGATGCTTTAAATATGGCAACGCTTTCGAGCTCCACGGCTGATTTCTGCAGCTGAGCCCGTCGCCACACGAAGTTTGCTTGCGAGAAGCTTAATAATAATATCTCGCGCATGTCATCGAGTCCAGGGCAACAAAGGCCAAACAACGCCATGTCAGTAGTATGCAGTCGTTTCCAATTCGGAATGTTATGGCTTAAATTTAGATGTCATGGGTGTGATGTGTTATAATGTGTGTAATATGTATGAGGAATGCGGGTCATTTTTTCAAAAAAGAAAACCCGTCAGGATGGTTATGATGCTGAGTGATAATGGGAACGGTGAATGCTTGAAAGCCTCGCTGTGGCTACTAAAATGTTTTTGTCTTGGCGTTTGAGGAGGTGGGGGAAAATGGGGAGGATAGGGGCAGCGAAGAAAGGGAAGCGCTTTGCTTTTTGAGGCTAGAGCAGGTTGCTTGTGAAATAAGAGCTTTGTGGGCAAGTATACACAAAATGATGGGGTACGCGTGGTCTGCGGAAAAGAAACGGAAACTATGCGGCACATAGTGTTGGAATGCGAGTGTATCCATTTAAATCTGCTTAAGGGAAATATTCGGCTTCCAGAAGCCCTAGGATTTGAAGGGTAGCACAGAGGAAGGTAACTTCAGGGCTGTCGAGGCGACGGAAAGAAGATTAGAACGCTGATTGATTGATTGATTGATTGATTGATTGATTGATTGATTGATTGATTGATTGATTGATTGATTGATTGATTGATTGATTGATTGATTTATTGATTGTAGGGTTTAATGCGCCGACGCAACGCAGGCGATGAGGCGCGCCGTAATGGAGGGCTACGGATTCATTTTGACCACCAGGGGATCTTTAATGTCCGCCGAAATCTCCTACACACGGGCGTTGATCAGAATTCTGGTGGACGAAAAGCAGATAGGGGAGTATTGCCTAGGAAAGCTACCACCTGTAACAGAAAAAATAAGTATTTTGTGCCTAATAAATATTTTGTGCCTGCCTTAATCGCAGCGCTAGTATTAAACGAAAAGTATAAAACGTAAGTATACCAGTTTTTTTTTTGGCAAGGTGACACGTTATCAACCCCGTACAAAGGGGATACCACTAGAGATCATCATCAACATCAGGGTGCCGGCTTTTGCGATGTGCCTATCCGTATTATCATGTTTTTTGTGTGATGCTTGAGATTGTGTGTAATGAAGATGTGCTTTAAAAATTCTCATGCAGCGAGGTAGCTTAAAACCTGTTTCGGAGCAGACATAGACTAGTCTGTAATAATATAAGTGAATACAACAATATTCCACGCAGGTCAAACTTGCGGACATGGCGTCTTCTTACATACTCTAGGCCGCAAATTTAATCCAACATGGCGGCACCGAAGCCGTACTCGACAGTCAAAACGTCTAAAGTCACATGGCGACTGCCGTCTCCTTCGATAAGAACAACGCAGGAAAGTTCTTTGCGTTGCGAAAAGTGAGCATTATTAAGATAGCCGGGAGCTTGTGATGTCTACCAAATCGCAATACCATGCAATATTTTACTTTATTTTTTCAAAGGCCCCGATCGGAAATTGAGAAGGCAGCAACCCCACCAAAAATAGGGGATTTATCATGCTCGTTTTGCGCACAAATGTAAGTACGTACTTTTGGAACGTACATTAGACAGCGAGTACCGCTACAACGAGCATTTGCAAAGTGAAGAAACTTTTTCGAAAGGCTTTAGGCTTTCTGAATAATTTAGTTTCTCTAAAGTTTTGATCCTCTCCACGTGTTCTCGTGATGTCGAAATGTAGTACTCATTAATCTTAGGAAATAAGCATTTGAAGTTCGAAACTAAGCGCCGGCTGTAGCATTGACATAAAACCTCCCCTTATTCGTCATTAGATATTCTACAGGGCTTGAATTTGTTACGGTGAAAATTTTCGGTGAATCTTTTTTTTTTTTTTACCATCACGGGCAAGTTAATATTTAAAAAAAAAGAAATAGATAAGTTTTTTAGCGTAATAGTGGCGTTCAACGTTTGTCGTTTTATGCACTGATATATTTGTGACCATCGTGGAATATATAATTATGAGCAAGAATTTAGGCTACCACCCGGGCAGTGAATCAGAGCGTTGCACCGAAAACGTCTGCAAAGCTTTAAAATTGGGTAATGAAAGCAAAGCGATTGGTTAAAGCTACAAAAATGACTTCACTTCAATGCTTCCGAAGCGTACACGGTATCGTAGATCGAAAGCTTGAATTCTGTTCATAGGCGGTGAACGCTCGCAAGTTGACGTTTGCGCAATGCGAATTGCATGCCAAGTATCACGTCAAACAGCGACGAAAGTGAAGCGCGGATTTTGTTTCTTAGAGTTGACTGATTGATTGTAGGGGTTTAACTCGCCGACGCAACGCAGGCGATGAGGCGCGCCGTAGTGGAGGGCTCCGGATTAATTTTGGCACCTGGGGATCTTTAACGTGCGCCGAAGTCTCGTACACACGGGCGTTTTTGCTTTTCGCCTCCATCAGAAAAGCGGCCGCCGCAGCCGGGAATCGAACCCGCAACCTCGTGCTCAGCAGCGCAACGCCTTAGCCGCTGAGCCACCGCGGTGGGTTTGTCTCTTAGAGCGGAGTTCGTCATTTGGGCATTAGGATGCACCCAGGCCTTCACCGCTTCTAGGGGATATGTGGTCGGAGTTGTGGCAGGACAGTTAGGAGCAAACCGTGCAACCGGTTTTTTTTTTTTTTTTTTGAGTCGATGCCACAGACGGCAACCCGCTAGGGGCGCAGTAGCGGCGATGGCATGGACGGCCCCTCCTCGATCATGCCATGCTATATTAATCACGAAAGCCATTCGACAGAACGAAATGCGCTGCTCTTCAATATATAGTTGGACCTCGTTATTACGAAGTAGTATCGGGACAGCAAATTAGTTCCTTTTTATCTGACATTCGTCGTAATAGCGGGGGTAAAAATCGGCTCTAACCAATCGACAATCTGGCTCGCGCAAAAATACTTGATACAAAAATGCATTTTTTTACGCTTCGAACCCACTGTAATCGAGGTAACCTTTACCTTTCTCCTTGTTGCAATTGGAGCTCAATGAACCGGAACATTGAGCGCGTGAAATTACAACAGAGCAAAGATCACTTGAGAAAACAGGTCATCGTCCTTGCTTATTTGATGAAGGATGATATTTTTTCCAGGTGGCTACTCACAGCACGGAGCAGGATGAAGTGCTCCACAGTGCCCACGACCAAAAGGACCTTTATACTTCTACACTATGGGACAACTGTTTTTTTTTTTAAGTAGCTTCTTAGATTGATTGATTGTGGGGGTTTAACGCGCCGACGCAACGCAGGCGATGAGGCGCGCCGTAGTGGAGGGCTCCGGATTAATTTTGACCACCTGGGGATCTTTAACGTGCGCCGAAATCTCGTACACACGGGCGTTTTTGCTTTTCGCCTCCATCAGAAAAGCGGCCGCCGCGGCCGGGAATCGAACCCGCGACCAAGTAGCTTCTTAGCCCTGGTCAAATATTTCGTGGTTATATCCGACACCGCGTCCGTCTGTCACGGTTTCAGTTTCGTTATAAGAGAATAAATATCGTGGAAATACAACGCGACCAATTGCATTTAGTTCGCTATAGCCGATAATTCGCTATATCAGTGTTCCTTACAACCAGGGTCGACTGTAGTCTGGTCTGGTTGTCCAGAAAACGGCAGCCGCAGGAGGAAAACGATGACTCTGCGTTCAATACGACAGCTTCACTAGCATAGAAACAAACCCCTCCTTCTAATCCGCATGCTTTCCCAGACGGGTCGTATACATCGCGAAAAGAAGAGGTGGTGCTGATGATGCTGATGATGATAATCGCACCGCTGGACATGTTCCATTCCAACAGCTAGGGAGAAGGTGGCGCCACTACACGCATCGACTCATGACTGTACAGAGCTGGGCGTCGATTAAAAATTTTAATCACATTAGTCGGCAGGCATAATTGATTAATTGATCAGCTAATCGATTGATTAAACTTCTAACTGATTATTCATCGGGTAATCAATAGGTTAATTTCTTAATTGATCGGTTACTTGAGGGGAAGCTAGCTTTCTTGGTGGCCGGGCATCTGCTAGAGCCTGGGCAACGTAGAGCCCTGTAGAAGGAGAAGATGGCATTCGACGTGCCCTGCTGCATGAACTGAATGTGGGTCGACTTCTGTGTCTTCACTGCAAAGCCCTTTCTCTGTAATGACAACTCTTCCAACACCGCCTCTGAGCAGTCCTAAACATAAACCCCTGATCTAAAGTCCGCAAAAGCGGGGATTTTATCTCGACTTGTATTTTCAGGCATTTATCCCGGTATCACAAAAAAAAAAACGATTCATTCCTAATTCGGCGCTACAAAAACGCCAAATAGCACGGGCGCTAAGAACTGCATATTTGATTATGTGGATATATATATATATATATATATATATATATATATATATATATATATATATATATATATATATATATATATATATCAGCATTTCACCTCACACCGTAAACAGGATTTATTTATACAGGGCGCCTGTCCAGAGTTTACCACACGTGATATTTCCCTGTTTCTTCCCCAAATTAAATATACGTCGGTGGCCGGGCGAGAAATCAGGATTAAGTGGCCCGGGCCGCGACAAAGCAAATAAACCTTTCGTCCCAACCCGCAGAGTGTAAACACTGCCGCAAGCTTGGGGCAGCAATACACCATTTGACAAGAAAACGAGGCATAAGCAAGGCGGGAAAAACAAACCAAAAGGGCGCGTTCCCAGCGCCCCTGTGACGGGACGGTAATTGCATCGGTCAGCCGCGTTCAATATTGCAGAGCTTCGCGTCATCGTCGCCAACAAAGGGGCGACACAGCGGCAGGCGGGAGGCGCGCGAACAACTTTATCGGCACCGTAATCGCGCTGGGCGCTGGCGCGGCCCCACCTTATAACTACGTTCGAGCGAGGCCTGCGGAAAACTGCCAGGGGCAGCGAGAGATTTGTTTGGCCCCCGTTTGTCGACTACGTTATTGGCGCTTCCCTGCGCGGCTATTATCCTCGGGCCCAGGGGCGCTACTTTATCGACTCGTCTTTGATAAAGGTTGTTGTCACGCGTGAACTGGCGGGGGAGGGGAGACGGCAAAGAAATGTAGGCGGCAAAATCAATGCCACTAATTCGGACGAATTTAGAGCTACGCATACAGAGACCCGAACGGCGGCGCTGGCATCAGTCGATGCTACGGTCTCGGCTTCAAAGAAGCCGGAAAGGTCCGCCGGCTTCCCTTATTCACACACATTTTCTTATAGACGAAAAACAAACAAACAAAAAACATGACACATCGCTGCGACGTCAGCATTGTTTGTTCCGCTTTACGCAAACTCGCGAAAATGTGCGCACAGGTTTGAAACCGTGTTGAGGGCACTTGTCGGCTGAGAGAGAGAGAGAGAGAGAGAGAGAGAGAGAGAGATTGATTGGCGAGTTTAACCCCAACCTAACATGGACTGGCTACTCCAAACTTTAGAGTAGTTATCAGGTACAATGGTTGCCTGTTTGTGCCAGTCGAAGTTTGCGGCTTGGCAGACGATCGTCGTCTGTTAGCGGCGATAGTCTTGCTTGAAGAGGTAACTTTGATAAACCAGGTGGTGTGTTAAAAATTTAGAGGACATCTATGCACCCTTATGGTGTAGGGAGTACGAAAGCGTTATTGTTTAATTAGGTGTTAGTGCCTCTCTGGGCAGGGTCTCCTCTGCCTGTACTTGTCCACACTCATTCTCAACCGAAGTTGCGGCTTCTTAGATTCAGTGCACGGTCGATTCCTCCACATGGAGCATCATTTATCACAATGACAAATTACGTACCCAGCACAGGTGATCGGTACATAATTTGTGATGTTCAGTAATGGTTAAAGAAAAACAGAATAAATAAGCTCACTTCTCATGCCACCCCTTACTGTAGCTAGGAAGGGACTGAGGTTACTGTTTGTTTCCAGAACCTCTGAAAACAGAACTTTCTTGTTTCATTACTCTCGAGAAAAGGGGTTGTACTTACTCTCCTCAAGACGTTAAGAGAATCGACGTTAATGAGAAACAGACGTTCGTTACTGACTATTATGGTTTGCCCATTAAATGGTTTGCCTGGAATGAAATGATGGCGAGCCTCGCCCTACAATATTTTCAGTAGCGATAAATTCACCCCACATTTTTGTACGTCACTAGTGATGTCACAGCCGACGTCGTGTGGAGGGAATTTAGAAAAATTTCCAAATTTGTGATTTCGTTAATGAAAACAACGTCCGTTAAGGGTAAAATAGAGTTGTGTGCGTCATCAATGGTTTGCTTTTTATTGCGGAAGCAATAAACGGCCCGTCTTCTTGGAGGGTCCGGAAAATCCACAAGCGCGGTCTTCCACAGAGGTTAAATACGGCTACCTACTCTCTTTTCTGGCCAAGAAAACAGCAACAGTTAATTGCAGGTCGGGAGATTTTCTGGTAGCCGTTTCAGATGGTATTGCACCAGAAACACGGGAATGGCCTGGCAGCCATTTAGGATAACATATATTTTCTATTGCCCGGAGGGATGGTTTATCGTATAATTTTGAGGATTTTGTCCGAACCCCAGGTGCACATATCATCAGCATACAGATATGTCCTGATTCTGGCGTGAGGGAGAAACTTTGAGGCAGATGCGTCATAGAGCGAATGGTGTGGGAACCAGCACGCACGTTGAGGAACACACAGCGCGATGGAATGCTTGGTCATGCCATCTTCTTTGACGGGCATATAGACATGCCGTTGGTGCAGGTAACCATTGAACTAGGTATCCTCATGGCCTCTCATCCACGCCTACGCGTCTCCCCTTGAACTGTTTCTTGAGGAACACTTTGAGATGCTCCGCTATATCAAGAAAAGTTACTGTAAAAACGTTAATTTCGAACTTTTCTGACAAATACGTACCACCAAGGCGACGATTTTGTTCTCAGAATTTTTACATTTCTGGCGAAAAGGAATCTTTCTTCTCAAAGTCAGTCAAAGTGTTCCAGCCTAAACTTTCCGATTCGCTGCAGCTTAATACAGCGATTTATGATTAACCCTCCCCATCAACAGCTGATGCCACAAACCGTTTCGGACAAGCAAACTGCAGCATCTTCGGTTTACGCAAAAGCTACGACAGCACAGTCTAGACACACCTTTTTAGGATTCCTAATCGACCAACACTGAAACTTAAAAAAAAAAAAACAGGTTTGGGCATTAAAAGCATTCTTTTTAAAGTAAAAAAATACAGCGTGACAGAAACAGTCTCTAAATGCGTAAACAAGGTGTAAGAAGAAAGTTCTCATGTACAACGGCGGCGATGTCAGGCTTGCTAATGGCAGGGCAAGGTTTCTTAAAAGGCCAGCAATGGAGATGTTGACAAGAAGGTTACGATGTAAGAAAAAGTGACAGCCCATCTCCTGTCACTAGCCTACCTGTAGCGTAGGAAGGTCGGATGCAATTTAGGGCACACGCTCATGTCGTTTTTCCGAAGTCGGGTCAGCAGGTTTATACCATAATTTTGATCCCGAAAAAAAGACGTACTTCACAGAGCATAGAACAAGGTCTTGTGATGAAGAGTGTGACATTACTGGCAATAAAGAATTCTCATGCACATTCGAGATTAGCGCACCCAAGGAGCGACTGGTTTATAACGGGAATTGTAGGCTGTAGCCAGCTGAACCCGAATAATTTAAATATGCCCCCTTTCTTGGACGGGGATCACATTTCGTCTCTTCTAGAGTTTATCAAATTTCCGCTTCGGCATAACAGGGGTGTTGGGGGCCTTGAATCGAACTCCTGACCTTATGTTGATCTTATATTCTTAGCCTTTAACCCTTCGGGGTGCACAAATGAATCTTACCAACGTTAGCGTCGATCGCTCGTGTCACTTGCCGTGTAGTTCTAACAATGTAATCATTCATAGTACAATCCACATAAGCGAAAACCTCTTGAATGTAGTGGCTGATTAAACGTCGCGTGATTTGAAGCTTTGCCAGAATTATCTCGATCACTGCGAACCTTCGTGGATTCTAAGTCCCAAAGTGATATTCTAATATCCAGAATTTTCACGTAAGCGGTCAATATCACCTGCCAATTTTGCATTAAACAGCTAAAACGTTTTGCCCCCTTTATTATACAACAGATAAGTTCCCATAGTTTTGGTGACAGGTCCGCAGTCCTGTAGATCCTCTGCCCCTAGAGGTTTTAAAAGTTGTGGAACTAGCCACTGTAACTGCTTACAAATCACAAGTAATTTGGGCTTATGTCTGTGAGGTAGAATAAAGGATGTTCACCTTGCAACTACCCATTCTAAAAAAAATTATATTACATAGAAGTTTTACTGCAATGGACAATACAGAGTTCAGGTCAGGTCAGGGCCGAAACGCATACCGAATAGTAAACGAAGGACATAACTAACAATTTGTTTGCTTTACCACAAGTTCATGAAAGAAAACAGTTATTTCCTTCCGAACAACACCCGTGAGCGAAACACTGCGTGCCCAAAATAACCAAACACTCATCATAGAACCCTGTAGTAAGAAGAAACATCCCAAAAGAATAATAATGTGAAAATATTCCGGAAGTACAGGAGGGTTATTACGCACACTCATAATGAAAAATTATACCGCATACGCGCACTTAATGGACTCGTAATGACCCACATATATCTATCTGGGTAGTTCCCATTCCCAATGACTGCCTGAGAAGCACTCCTCTCCCCCCCCCCCCCCCTCACACACACACATACAAAAAAGAAAGAAACAAGAAACGCAGCAATGATTCCATTTCTCCGAAACGCCTCTCTGCCCGAACCCAAGTTTTAAAAAGCGTTGCCTTGCCGTAATGGTGTTTCTCAGATATTGCTGTGAAATTTGTATTTTCGCTTTTTGTGGCAGCCTAAGAATTCGGTTTTGATGCCTAGTACACAGCATTACTCTTAGCTTGTTTTCTTTTAAGTGCAGAGCACTTAGGGGCTCGCCTTGTCATCGTAGCTTACTCTGGACCCAAGTAGAGCCACACGGCGTTCCGTCGTAGCGGCCTTCGTCGCGGCGTAACCCAGAGGCTTCGAAAGCGAAGCGATTTATATAGTCATAAGCGCTCGAAGCTTGTGAACTGCTGGCACTTGTCATGCATCTCCCCGTTGTTTAGCGCAAAAAAAAAAAAAAAAAATTGCAGGTACAGTTGAGGCAAAATATACGCAATTTACCGGCAGCACCCGCGTTCATTTAGCTAGGAACGCTCGTTGGGATGGTTTTTACGATATTAAGGGAAGGAAAAGTGGCAGTGCAACGCCGCCACGTGCGGGAGGAAAAGTAAGCACCAAAAGAACAGACCTCCCGCTGGTGCACCTCCAGGGAGGGGGCGCGTGAGCACTGCGAAGGCGGGAAATTTGAATTGCATTGGGTGGCACCAGTGAGCGGATAACGGCGCTGCAGCCCATTATGGCGAATCACTCGCTGCACTTCCGACAGCTTTCAAATTAAGTGGAACGGCTTTAATTTTTTTGTAAAACGGTCAGCATTATGAACGACGTGCACACGCCATGTTCCTTTAATACGAAGGGCACGTACAATCTGCAGTGTCTGAGATCGTTGGAAGACAGCACTCCAGAAGAGATAAAAAAAGCACAATCTTGCCGTGTACTCCCCCCTTTAACCATAGAGAAAGTACAAAAAAAAATTACTCCCACCTCCCCTCGCGGGAACTCCTGTGTAGATGCGACGCATAGGGGGTTCCGTTGTTGTTTCCGTTAGGATGATTCTTCCATCGCGTGAAACGTGCCGTGAACCCCCTGCCGCGGCTATGACGCAACGTGTCGCGGCTATGACGCAACACAATCCAACACAATCCACTTTTTATCCAATCCAATCCAAATCCAAATCCAATCCAATCCAATCCAAGCCAATACAATCCAATCGAATCCAATCCAATAACCCTCGCCAGAGAGTGTTCGCTATCGGAGAGCAGAGGGGGTGAGCGGCGGAGAGCGCAGCTCGTGCGGCGAGGAGAATGGGGGAGGGGTGTGGACGGACAACAACAACGCCGTATGGAGGGACAAGGCGAGTGAATGAGATGCAGTCGCATCTAAAAATAGAGTAGCGAGAAAAAAGTTCAAATCGAACACATAAGCGCGTAGCGCCGCATGTTTCAAGTCGCTCCTTGACTCGGACAGAAAGACACGTGCATCGAAAATGTACCCTGGATATGCTGACACAGTCGCGCTCCCCGTCGGAGAATATTTACTGGCATTCGCACGGAGGCATTGAGATCGGCGAGCAAAGTTCTGTTCCTTCGCAGTGAAGTCTGAGCGGTAGGGACATCTTGAAAAAAATGAGTCGGCTGGGAAGGTTGTTGGGCGGTCGAATCCTGAGGAGCTTTTCTTTGTGCTTGCTTCCGTGGTGTAAACAAAAGCCGTTGCAGAGATAAAAGACCACCACGGGAATGGAGTACGAATAAGAAGCGCACGTCAATGTCTTGTTGACAGTGGAGTTATCACTCGGAGAAGGCGTATGAAGAAACAAAGACAGTCATTTTGGAAGTTGGGCAGGGAAGCAAGATTTGTGGCTGCAGGAAAGAACGACGAATAGCATCAGACCGGATTCGCTGCCTCCGGTAGGCGCTTGTTGCGGCATTTGCAAATGTCATGGTAAATGTCAGAGACGCACGCGAGGCAGGAAAATGTCAAGACTGAAGTTGGAAGTTGGAATGGGAGGTGGATATTGCGGTCGTTGTTTTAGCTGCTTGACTGTGTAATTACGGGAATGTTTTTTGAGAGATTATCAGCAAATCTTTTCCTTCAATAAAGTCTGCGCCCCGTAGAAGTGAATGCCCCATTATTTACACGACTGATGCCATTCAATTCTAAAGAATGTGAGAATGCTGAGTGTAAGCATGCCTAACCTAATAACTCACTCACTCACCAACTCACCCACTCCCCCATTCAGTGAGTGAGTGAGTGAGTGAGTGAGTCAGTTAGTCAGACAGTCAGTCAATAACTCAACTACTGATTCGACTACTCACTCACCCACTCACCCACCCACAAACCCAGTCGGTCGGTCGGTCGGTAAGTCAATCAATCAATCAATCAATCAATCAATCAATCAATCAATCAATCAATCAATCAATCAATCAATCAATCAATCAATCAATCAATCAATCAATCAATCAATCAATCAATCAATCAATCAATCAATCAATCAATCAATCAATCAATCAATCAATCAATCAATCAATCAATCAATCAATCAATCAATCAATCAATCAATCAATCAATCAATCAATCAATCAATCAATCAATCAATCAATCAATCAATCAATCAATCAATCAATCAATCAATCAATCAATCAATCAATCAATCAATCAATCAATCAATCAATCAATCAATCAATCAATCAATCAATCAATCAATCAATCAATCAATCAATCAATCAATCAATCAATCAATCAATCAATCAATCAATCAATCAATCAATCAATCAATCAATCAATCAATCAATCAATCAATCAATCAATCAATCAATCAATCAATCAATCAATCAATCAATCAATCAATCAATCAATCAATCAATCAATCAATCAATCAATCAATCAATTCAAAAATACGCATTGTGATCCCCGTACTTATAAACGTAACTTGCTGAAAATCATAAAAGCAGCCACGACACAGTTAAAAAATGAGCAACAAACGTCGCTCTTGTCGAAGCTGATACATAATCTTTTAAGGCCGTTTTTCATTACACAGCTGTCGCCTTACCTTATCGCAAGGGCTGTAGACAAAAAGACATTTGCGACTGCGAGTGTCTACAGCTTTACGTCTGCAGAACACCGCGAAAGGAGTATTGTTTGGCATACAGGGCCGCGCACAAAATCTCTCAGCTCCCGTGTCAACTTACACGCCGGCAATATCCCCACAGCCCGCGACGGCGGCTCGGCGTCTTGTTTCGACATCGCAGATCGAAGACGTTCTCCGCCTGCCAGATGCGCTCGTTCTCAGGCGCCCGAGAGAGCGCACGTTCTCTGCTTTTATTCCCACGGCCTCTTTCGTAAGTAATCGGCCGTTAGTTGCAACACCTTATATCCGGATTTCTAGAAGAGGGAACACGAGGTTAAGTTGATGCCTCTACTTGGGGCGGTAGATTACTGAATAAATGCGTTTGAGTCTTGCGCACGAGGCGCCAGTATACAGATATTACTCGCGAAATACCCTTAGAAGGGCCGAACGCTTTTCAAACTTCTCGGTGGTTGCGCGCGTGGACACTTTTGCAACAATTCGGAGAAAAAAAAAAAAAAACGGAAGCCGCGATTCGGGCAGTTATATAGCACATAGCATATACATAGTTGAGTTGTCATTGTCGCATTTTCTTTTCAGGCTATTTTGGACTGACTTGATTGCAGACATAGCCGTCAATGTACCGTATTTGCTCGAGTCTAAGCACCGCCTTTTTTCCACGATCGCGATTCCAAAAGTGCTTAGATTAAAAAAACCTAAATTACCCTCCTGCCACCACTTTTTTTGCGGCCGTATCTCGATGAGATGGGTGCAAGGAATGATGTTTTATGTGGCAAACATTCAAAAGAAAAAGAAATAGCAGTGGCTCAGCTCGGCTATGCCAGGATATACGTAACGTGAGAAAAGGTTCAGCGGGTCATTCTTAGCTTTCCTGGTTGTCTAGGATTAGCTTGATTATCATGCTTACTGCTGCTTCAATGACACACAAGCGGTATACGCATTATGCGACACATGCATATTTACCAAGCGGCTCCCGCGCAGCGTCACCAATCGCCCCAGAGCTAAGCTGGTTCCACAGGTGCACGCCGGTGTTGCTGCGGCGCACGACCCATGGGTTCCACACCCGGCGACCCCTCGCACGATCATCAAGTGGACCGGGCCGCCACGTGCGGAACGGAGGTCGGCGAAGACGCTGGGCGCGTGGGGTGTGTGAGAGACGCCGGTCAGCGAGCAACTTTCTGTGCGCCGTGCGCCGTCGCTGCTTACGTCAGATACTCCCCCTCACTACCATTCGAGTCCGTTGGACCGCTTTGGCCGCCGCTCTCAGCATCCCCCAGCAGGTCGTCTTCTGTTCCGTTAAAGTAATGTGTAACTTTATAAATTATATATATAAATGAAAAACTTTATAAATGAAAAACTTTATAAATTACTTGGCCACAACGGCAACTCGGGCCCGCTTCCACGCGTCCGAAACCCCCCTTTCGATGGTTGCTTACAAAAGGGGGTGCTTAGATTCGAATGCAAACTTTTTCTGAGGTTTTTTTTTTTTCCGAAAGTAGGGGAGGATGCTTAGAATCGGGCGTGGGGGGGTGCTTAGAATACCGAAAGTACGGTATTTATCTGTAATGTATTCTTGCGCAAATCTATGTGAATTTTGAAGGTACCGTCATGGACAAATGGAATTCGACCACGAAAATGTCAATTGGAACACACGTAACTGAAAAATGCTGTTCGAGGAGGTCAAATAATGGCGCGCTGTTGGTATATTTGTAAACCCATATTTCCAAACTTTGTTGCTGTTATTAAGCCCCGCGTCAATTTGACCTACATGAAAAGAAATTGCGCTACTTGTGTGTTCCGGCTCATACGGTCGTGTTCCCATTTCATTTGTCCATGACTACATGCTGACCGTTTTTCCTATTTCTTGCTCGTTAAGCGACAAAAATTTGTCGGGCGTAACTTGAGCATGCTTTCTAGCTTTGAAAGCGAAACCCTTAAACTCTATTGTGACAGGTACCTTTTATTTACACGTCCTCCCGTCGACACAGCAGCCATGCTCTTTTAACATCTTTCATTTATCCTAATTGTCCTGAATCCACCTCAGTTTAGCTAAGCCATCTTACTTCAGCCGAACCTATTTTATTCAAATTTCATCATAATCAACAACCTCTTAGGTCTATTGCAGGGCGAATGCCTTTCCTAGAGTCACTAAATAAGCTACGCTAAAGAGTACCTCCACTTCATGCACCCGGAAGCGTCTGGGGCCAGTTTGTTTCTGGCGTGCAGTGTTGCCATCTCTCCCAAGGAAACCACCGCCGGTTGTGACGGGCAGAATGTGACTGGCCGCTCCTGCGTCCGCACAGCAGAGAGAGAGAGAGAGAGAGAGGAGGGGCGCCCAGAAACAAAATGGCTGCGGCCATATGTAAACAAATATCACGTGGTGCCGACCGACAAATGAAAATCCTGGCGGCCCATAACAATGAGACAAAAGAGTGCCGATACTCTAAAAGCCTTTACTTAGTGACGCTAGCCTCTCCCATTGACCTTCACCCGCTCCTGTTCTGCGCTGGCCGAGTCTATTCCTTGCCTTCGCATTGTCTTATTTCGTCCCGTCACGTCCCGGGATGTTGGTTTTAGGGTTTTATATTTTAACACGAAAGTGTTTTTTGCCGGGATACACCAAGATTTCACTGACGTGACAGTAACAGAAATGACGCCACTACACCTTTGCCGAAGCGACCCGCCAGCAGGCCGTCGTTCGCGAAGCACACCCACAAGACAGCCGCCGACCCGCAAATCATGCTCAGGTGCAGATTTCGCTGCACATTTCACTGTCGTGTTTCACCGGTTCCTATGACAGAGGAATCAACCACGGTATTTTGCCAACACAATTTACACACCGCATCAATATAGTAACATCTGAAAACGAAAATAAAGATGACTAAGATGAAGACAAAAAAAAAATACTAGGATATTGTTTGGGGGCAGGCTCTATCTCGTTAGCTTGTTACTGACGGCGTGTAACGCCCTTCGAAAAATATTTCCTGTTACACTACTGTAGCCAACTAGTTCGTATCACCTAATCGTGTTACATCGGTCTGCAACCGATCCGTTGCCCCTAACAGCTTCGTCGTTCGTAAACCTTGCCGGCAAAACGAAATAGCGAGCGGAGAGCAGAGAACCGCGGGCTGCCGATTTATACGAACAGTCTCAGTAAAGGCCTTGCTCATTTTGATACCTGCAGATGGATATAAATAAAGATAGACACAGATAGGGCCAGAGAGAGAGAGAGAGAGAGAGAGAGAGAGAGAGAGAGAGAGAGAGAGAGAGAGAGAGAGAGAGAGAGAGAGAGAGAGAGAGAGAGAGAGAGAGAGAGAGAGAGAGAGAGAGAGAGAGAGAGAGAGAGAGAGAGAGAGAGAGAGAGAGAGAGAGAGAGAGAGAGATCATCTAAAGGTCGGCCGAGGAATTCGGGAAGAAAGGGCATAAGGTCGTGCCATTTCCCGAAAACTTTGTTGATCCCATTCAGCATGATTACGTGGACGCCGCCGTGCAGGGCGAAGCGCGATCAAGCGGGAAACAGGGCATGGCGCTCGTCTGGGCGTGAGGTTGTCTCCTCGCTTCGGGAGACCCCAGTGCGAACGCCGGTGGGAGCAGCGGCGCCAGGACTGAGTGGATTGTCGATGCATGACTTGGCCGCGTGCAGCTGCCGTGAAAAGGCCCACATCCGGAGGCAGCGGCCCGATCACGCCGCTTGCTGAGGCGGAGGAGTACGACAGCCGCCCAGCCTGCGGGACTATTTGTTTACGCGCACGCTTTACGAGGGCGTGCAGAAGCGCGCTTCTGCTAACTGCACGTCCCCGTTTGTCCCGTTACGATAGCGTTCAGGCTTAGAAACGGCGGAAACCGACGAGTACACGCAGGAAACGTCGAAAAAGGTTAGCGCAAGACAGCTAGAATGATTGGCTTCGCTTTGGTGCCTCGGAACGGAGGGGCGGGGAGGAGAATTCACCCTACATTTCGCGGTGCCCTTATTACCTCACAGCACGCGCATGCTCAGTGAAATGCGTATTTGAATTTTCGAAACACTCGCGTCCTTTGCAGTTCTGCCGAACCCTGCATTGGTGTACTATATACTAATCAGGAACCAGGTGCCTTAACATTCTGCAGTGAAAGATTCACCTCAGATGTCGACGGGAACAATTGATGTCTCTTTCGAACGCCTTGATAAGATTATCATTAGTGACAAGTGTCCGCAATTTGATTCAAGCTAATTTTTTTCAAACGAAAAAAGTACGCCCCCAAATTTAAAAAAAAATTTATTTTATAGGCGTTGCGCACTAAAATGCTTAACGTGTTACAAATTCACGTTTGCTGTCTCTTCAAACGTGTCATAATCGAAGACGGTGTGGCTTGTTCAGCACGCTGGCTATCTAAAACAAAATTAAGTTGTTTCCCCCCTTTTGTTATGAGTAAGATTAGCAGCTCGACGCGAAGAGACCCGAGTTATAAACCGCGGACAGCTTGTCTTTTTGAACCAGCCTTTTGACAATTGTGTTGCGAAGCAACACGCCTGTACTAAAGCGACGAATGTAGTCCGTAGCTCCAAGTATTGTCCCGAGTTCATCGTGGTCATAATTTTGCAATGATAGCTGTAGTGTTGACATTTCGCGGAATTTGGGATGATAGTAGCGCAACCTAAAATGCTAAAAAGTTTCGGTTATGCTTAAAGCAATTTACAAGTGAGGAGTTTTGAGGTACTTCATACGCATTCCGCCGGCTAGATGCGAGTCGGCTGTGGTGACGGACACTTCCAAAAAGGCACGCTGGGGAAAATACTTGCAATAAATTAGCTATGTTGAAACCAGCGCAAAAAGCGGCGGACTGCTGGGCAGCTAAAGCATGCATTGTGCGCCCAGTACCAACAGCAGTGCGCATCAGAACTTCTTGTTTACGTGTATTTCGTAACTTTCATTGTTAACCGCGCCATTATTGCTGTTGTTAAATGATGATGATAAATCCTTCTATTAGGAAGGGGAGGACCGAAGGTCGCTGGAGGGGGAAGAGGGGGAACAGGGAGGGAGGTAGACGCCCCCTAAATCACGCTCGCTAGGCCACTGTAAACGCCAAACTGGGCTAAGGTCACCAGGTGTTAAACAGATGTGCATTACATTTAAGCGCAAATAGCTCGTTTGGCAAGCTTATAAGCCCAGCCTAATTTGCGTTTGCCTTTGCCGGCCTCAGCCAATCGCTGAGCTGGTCGTCTATGACATCATAGGTTCTGTTGCGGGAAATGAGCTAGTGGGTCGCATGACCATTTCCCGCTTTTCTAATTATGTAGCCTATTTGAGCGAAGCGTGCGTTAAAAGTGGTGTCAGTGTGATTCCAACGAGGCAATCTTTTGAATGAACCCAACTTGTGTTTTGTCTGCATGTCCCCTTTAAGGCGTACCGCGGAGGAGGAAACCTCGGTCTATCGGTGGGCGAAAGCGACACAGGCATAGTATGACCGAGTGTAACCAATCTTCGCCCAAACCGCTCAGTGCGTTTGATCGGGAACGAGATTCTGGTTATCGCGTATCGTGCCTCTGCGATGTCGATGTTATATGTAGCAGCACCCTGGGCACTGTAGTGAAATATGGCTGCGCACCGCAAGCGTCAGTTACCCGAAGAGGCGATGTAGTGCTTAGTATAGCAGCTGCATCAGGCACTGACTCCACGGGACTGAAAGCATTGCTATGTGCGAAACCTACAAAGCCGTGGAAGTCTGAAGAAACGCGAATCAACCCAATACCCTCCCGATATGACTGCGAAGTGGTTTCTGAGTTCTCGCTGCGTGTTTTTTGTGATTGAGTGGAGGCCTTCATATTGTTGTCGCTTTTGTTTTTTCTCTTTTTAAATTGTCTCCAGAGTACTTTGTTTCAGTAAGGCGTTTTTAATAGCGAAGCTGTTTAGCAAATCGTAATTTTTCCTTCCGCAGTTAAAAAACTAAGAAAATTTCCAGCGACCGTGCGGGCGTACCTCGCGACGACCGCCCAACGTCCCCGGACACCTTTGTCAAGCCAAGCTTACCCGCTTAGGAAGACTGGCCACGATTGGCAAAAAACCCAAAAAACTCCTGCCTTCGCCGCAATCACGGCAATACTTGCTCGGAAGGAGAAAGACACGCCATAGCGTACGCCCCTCCAAGGTGACGTCCAATGATTATCACTTCCAAAAAAATGAAGGAAGCCCACACTTATAGCAACAATGATGGAGTAAAGGTCATCGCAGCAGCGACGAAGAAGCAAATCGGCTGCAATCGACCTTCGTGATGGTCGTGAAGGTTGCGTACAGCTTCACTACCTCCAAGTCTTACGCGTTAGTGTGAGCTTCCTTCATCTCGTAAGTAATAAAACACGAAGCCAGATAGAATTAGCAATAAATTGGTAGTAAGTAGTCACACATATTTATCTTTTTTTTTAGTTTGCGCATAAAAAACTAGAGATCCGTCCGTCTATCGACAAGAAGTATCGACTTCGTCTGCCTACTTCCACGTTCCAAATAGCGTGAACGTCTAATTTTCTTGCTTTTGTATCCTTGAAATGCTACCCCGATACCACCGCAATCCCATTCGCAGATGTGTTGCTTCAGAAAACGTGGCCATATGGGTGTCTTGCATTGGTTCTATTGACAAATGCTGTTGTACCAAGAAAGGAACTATAAATAAGTTTTACTATTTTGCATGACGTCCTAACGCTTGTCACAATACATGGTGCTCGGATGGCAAAAGTAAGATAGCCTTCGCACGGAAATCTTAAGAATGGTGCATTCACACTCTAGCTTCATCGCCTCTATCAGAGCATCTGGGAAAACGTTTCGCGATGAGTTACGCCCAATAAAAAGAGATTTAACTAGTTTGCACAACCAGTGGACGGGTTATTCGATTCGCAGAAGCAAACAGACACGATCGCACGTTTACCGATGAATACCAGAAAGGATAGGCAGGAAATAGTTAAATCGCCTTGCTAAAGGACCGCAGACTTTTTAAAACAGCGCTTTCGTTGTTTCCACGACTCGAAAGTTAGCGAAATTGTTTGAGGGCTCATAGCATGTTCAGCAACCTACTTGAATTTATTTTGTGCACAATAATATCTAGTGCTCCTTCTATAATTTGGAGTCATACCTTTGTTAAAAATAATGCCACCATCATGACTAGAAGTCTACCGAACAAACTTATGCGAGATTTTAGAGGTACGATTCAAACGCGAAGTCAGTGTAACAGTTGCAGCGCCGTTCCGACTGCTCTGTCATTTATAAATCTCTGTTCCTCTAGCAAATAGCACCAACTAAATAACTACAATCAATAAGCGGCCTCATTCCTTTAAAAGGCACAGCAGACATACTATTAGTGCGGACCGGAAAATAGCGCTATACCCCGAAGACGGTGATAGTGCACGCCTACGCTGCAGGCTTGCTGTTATTATTTTTGCTGTTCTGTTCTGACTGCCTGCCTAGAGATTCACCGACGGCTGAATGGCTCGTCGATGCGAGACCGGCTGCTCACGCACCCGCCGTAAAAGAGGCATCTGGAGCCAACGGCCCGGGCCTCGAGGGACCCTTAATGAGGAACGCACGGGCCCGCGTCGCTTCTCGTTCGGGACCATTGAGTTCCTCCTTGCAGGTCTCTCGCAAACGAGCGCTCCTCGAATAGTCTGGATCATTTCAAACCTTCGAACGGTGTGCCGCAAGGTCGGCCTCTGCTGCCAGTGCTGTTCCCCTGGTAGTGACGTCACGCCGCCAGTGCATTCTCGTGGCAGTGACGTAACGTTCGGTTCAGCCAGTACGATGCGGCCTAACGGATTTTTTTTCTGGGCCTATTTAGTACTCGGCTTTGGATCCGTTAAAGAACTGCCTTCAGTGCCGCTTCGCGCGTTCAGAGGAACGGAACGAAACGGTTTTTTTTAAGTAACGGTGTATAGGCGGTGGCTTTAGTAGAAATTACGTCGAAACGTGGATAACTTTTAATGACCGCCGGACAAATATAAACGTTTCGCAGGAGTTCCGGTGACTAGGAAATGGCGAAGGGTACACCTAAAAGTTTTAAGAGACGCTCGTAAACATCCCAAATCGTTTTGTGTTTGAAACACGGCTTTATCTACCGCCGCTAATTTATCTTGTGTGTTGATAAACTTGAGCAAAAGCAACACTTCATACAACCTTTTACTCAAAAGGCAACAAACTATCTTTGTTGAAAACATTTTAATCGTTACAAGAATGTTTGCATCATGTCTGGATGGTGCCTTTGAGAGGCTTAAATTAGTCCGGCACACCAGCAAATGAGGAACACTGTGCCTACTTGAACTTTGCTGACAACATCGTACCATTAAGTGGGTTCGGAAAATATTTCGGCAAGTATGGTGATCGTGGGCTTTCACGTACGGAAGCTGCACCCGGGCCATAAGGCGCGCAGTTGTGAGAGCTCCTGATTAATTTCGAGCATCTGGGGATCTTAGCGTGCGCCGAAATGATGACACACGCACGTTTGCGCTTTTAGATGGGCGCAAATAGAAACCCTAAAAAATTTAAAGTAATGCAAAAAATCCAAGCATTGACGTTGGCCTTCAGCAGACTTATGAAATACTAAATGAGGGTTATTTACTTGGAATATTTCAAACATTCAAGCCGCAACCCTGAACGCGCGCACTGGTACTGAAGGCAGTTCCTTAGCGGCTTCAAAGCCGAATACGAAATACGCCCAAAAAAAGAAAGCTGTTAGGCCACATCGTATTGGCTGAATCAAACGTTACGTGTCGTCACTGCCAGGGGAACAGCACTGGCAGCAGAGGCGGACCTTGCGGCATATCATTGGAAGGTTTGAAATGATTCAGACTATTCGAGGAGCGCTCAAAGGCGAGAGACCTGCAAGGTGGAACTCAATGGTCCCGAAAGAGACGCAAACTTGAGGGCACGTATTGTGCTAGAGTTGAACCGCATTATAACGAACACTGATATAGCGAATTATCGGCTATACTGAACTTAATAGAATACTTTGTTTGTCACGCGTCATTTCAGTGACAGTTATTCTTGTAAAAAAAAAACCAAAACAGCAAGGGCATCGGGATATCGGCTGCATTGAATGAATATTTGTCTCGCTCTAGGCACAAACTAGAAAGTAAGCATAAAGTAAGGAAAGTGAAAAAAAAAAACGAAAATATCTCACCGGCATTTTTTTCAAATCATCTCAACATATGAGGGAAAGCTTCGTTGTTCGACGGGAAAGCTCGTTTGTCTGATCTCATTAAGCGTTCTTATGTTCCGGTCTATTTAGTTTAAAATGTCACCAGGAGACATGTATACGTTACGTCGTTTATAGTGGGATCGAAGCCGGGAATAATGCATTTTGTATCTAGGATTTTTGGGCGAGCCAGATTGCCGCATTGTCAGAGTCGATTTTCACCTGTACTGTTACAAGGAATATCGGATATAGGAAGCTGATTTACTGCACCGGTACTGCTTCGTCATAACGAGACTCGGCTGTATTTCTGACCCCAAATACGCAGCATCATCTTTGCGCGTGGAGTACCGTTGGCAGCACTAGGACGAAAGCCTTAAGTGCCTCAACTAACGCGAAAACTGACCGTTGTTGTAGTCGTCATCATCTTTAGGATGATCGGTGTTAGAGGAGTACTGACACAAAATGTTAAAAGCTGGGATAGTTATGTAAACGTCTTCCTTTTTTCTGGAAATATCTCCCAGCAAGTTCCACCAGAAACCGTTCGGTATAACATATGGCCGCGAACCATGCATTAGGTTTGTTTATTTGTGCTTTGCTTTTGCCGCCCGGCTGCAGCCGTCTGTGTTATCGGTGTTGTCTGGGTGGCACGGGAGGCGCGTGTTCCGTTCTTTCTTTCTGTGCCGCATGTGTTATCTCTTCTGATAGGGAGAGCGTTCCGAACTAGCGTGAACCGACTAGAATAATTTTCTATGATCTAGAGTGTTCTGGATGCGATTAGACTGCTCGAGAAGCCCTCTCGCCGAGAGATAAATGACCACTAAGCAGACGCCGCGGCATTCGACTCACCGCCGCTCGCCTGCGCAAGTCACTTTGTTGGCTGCTGCTTCGCCGCCTCCATATTCTTTGAGTTGTTAGGGGAGCGCAAGTTCGCTCCAATAAACTTGTTTTCCTTGAAGACAACTGCGTCGTCTTTGACTACGTGACAATATTTTAAAGCCATTTTAATCTTTTCCCGTACGGGAAAGCGCACAACGGATACACTTTCGCAACGGGCATCAGCATGACGCCATCCGCTCCTCCTAGCCCTAAACTGTCGACGCAAGGGCCCCCGTGACGTGGCAAACGCGCTGGCTGCGGTTGGTGCATGCGTTTCCTCCGTGTAACGCGCGCATTGGGGATGAGATTTTTTTTTTGGCTAGTACTTGTTTGTCTTTTTCTACTCGAAAAACAGCATGAAGGGGAAAATATAGGTTTACTAATAACAGTTTTTAAAAACAGTCTTTTTTGGTTTATTACTGAACTTTCTTCTCTAGTGGCGCGCCACTGCTGTCGAGGCTACTCATTTTTCCGCTGAATAAGCTCCCGAACCTCCGTTAGCCGCCAGATGTCATTCGCCTCAAATGTAATTTAGTATATTCGTGTAGCGCCGAATGAATGACATTTAGACCGAATGACATTTCCTCTAAATGTCATTAGATCTGCCGTGTGACAGAGGCATAAGTGTGCTAACCACTGCGCTATCCCGGCTCCACGCTGTAGTATGGAGCGAGAGTTTAATCCGCGCCGCGTGACAGGTGAACGTGACAGTGTGTGCCTAGAAAAGGTGCACGCTGAGGAGAGTCTTTCTGTCAGGGTAATTCACTTCCGAAATTCGAAGAAATTGAAGCGATTAGAGATGCGAAAACGCGATGCGGCGACGGAGAATTCTTTGATAATCGCTGGTTTTCGCCTTAAAATCACGCGAGCAGATGTAAGTGCCCTAGGATTTTTTTCTCCATCTCCGAGCATGGGGACTACGAGGCAATCCTTATCCTGATAAGACAACGAGGGCGATTGCCGTTTATCAGTGCGGACGCACTCGCGTGTTATGGTCCTTCACCTAAGCCCTCTCTGTGGCCAATTTACTGGTGTCCCACTCCACGGGCAACAACCGGGGCACACACTCACAACGGATACGGTGACTGGACTGCTTTCAAGAAAGCCATGAACTCCGCTTTTAAAATGAAAATAAAACACTTTCACGTTAAAATATAAAACCCGAAAACGAACAACCCTAAGTATAACGTGCTCGTTAATACTAAAGGTTGCTTCTCCGCAAGAATACCCTGTTTGCAAGGGTGCACCCTTGACAGGCCACTTATTGCTTCGTTGAACTGGCGCCATTTCCGTGACGGATATGACGTGATTGAAATATTTGTGTGCCCGGAAATAAAACACTTTCGTGTTAAAAAGGCCTATGATTACTGAACTCGCTAATGCGAAATTCGTGAGCAGTGCGAACTGCAGGATCCCTTCGTGCAGTGTCCAGAGCGAACTGCAGGAAGGGATTGCGTTATCGGCGAACGCATGGCGGCGCGCGCTACTCTGCTGTTAACTCGCAGCGCGTCGCCGTTTCCGAACATGTTGCTGTAAGCCGTGTTTGAACCTCCCGCGCAAATATCACGTAGTTCGGATGAGCCTCGCAACGAGGATCGCGACGAAGGGCTGATGTACGTGCAGCACACAGCGCGTGCTGGCTTCTGTGGCATGGCCTCGGCATACTGTTCTCCCCCTCCCACTTTCGCCATACTTTCATCCTACGCTTTCTTGTGGGCTCATATTCGCCGGCCTGTTCACTCTATGAGTAATCTCGTAGCACGTCGCTGCCGGGGGTCGTTTCGTGCCGCCTCGCAATACTGTCCTCCTCCTCACACTTTCGCCACACTTTCCTCCATCGTTTTCCTTCTGTCTTCGGTGTTCTCTTCGCCCGTTCAGTTACGATGCCGGCGACGCCGTCAAACCACAGTGGTGGACGCTTAAGTGCGGCACACTAGAAGCTGCATGGGTGGCGCTGCCAGCTTTATATTGCTGTGACTCTACATGGCCAGCAAAAGAGCACGAAACAATTAAAAGAAGTTCGTTGGAGTTTCCTAACCATTTTTTTTTATTACTCGGTGTACGTCACAAGTTCAGATACAAGACTTGTCGCCAGGTACCACGCTAAAGTTACTAACATCATCAGACGACGTAATGTTATTTCGAAACTTTATTTGTTCGTTTTTATTCCGTTGTTTAGGCACATCTTCACGTTGTTTACACTATTCCAGCATTCCCGCGTAAAACATTAACGTTCAAGTTCACATTGTATCCGACGGCACAAAAAATATATCAGCTACAGCGTCCGGTATCTGAAACAACCGGTCCAAACAATGGCGTCTTTTTAAGGATAACTGTGTCATGCGACAGTTTCCGACGCTCCTGCTCGAAGCAACCACCCGTCTGCGTAAATCTTCAGTAGAAGCCGCACACAGGTTGGCCTCATTTTTACAGGAGATGGTAAGACTGAAAACGCTGGGAGGTATTCAGAGCCATTTTTACCTTGAATATACTGGCACTGCGCATAAGTTTAGACTTCACTCATGGGCGTTGCTGCCGATCGCCGTTTTTTTAACTTGCTCTCCCTGCTTATTCCCGAAAGATCAACTGAGCGCATTCCCGTAGTTCCTGTACTTCTGCAGCGCAACCTATGCAGACTGGAAAGAGGCAAGGCGCCAACTACGGCTTCCTCCAGTGTGGCCACGCGCACTCTGAGAAATTGCGCTTCGCTCCGCTGGGAAGCTCCCCGTCGAAGACATTCATCAGCGTTCTACGACTATGACATACGATGTCCAACAACGAAATGGGTTTTCGTGTTTTCGGAAGGACCTTTGGGACGTTATGGCGGAGAATATGTGATGTCGGAGTCGCCCTCCTTGCGAGAGTATAGCGAAAAAGAGCCGATGACAATGAACTGGCTTACCTGGACCAGCTGAAAAAACTGGGACGCCTTCGCGATGGGGTCGGTGACGGCGTTGCATGCTGCCCCGAACAGCACGAGCTTCTTTGGCCGCTTGTCGATCATGTCGAACAGGGCTTTCATGCCAACCGCTGGGTCACACTGCATAAACAGAGCAGGGAGGGGGAGAATTTGTCAGTTGGACGTGCTTATGTCCTGCATTCGAACGAAAAGACTGCGTAACACTCACGCGACGTAATGAGAAATGACCGTGCGGTGCTAAAATTCCGGCGAGAGCGAGGCAAAATGACTGCTCGTTCATCAATATTGTCACGTAGCCAAAGACGACGCCGCTCTTGAAGGAAAAACAAGTTTAACGGAGCAAACTTGTGCTCATCTAACAAATCAAATACACAGGCGGCGAAGCAGCAGTCATCAAGTGACGTGCGCAGGCGAGTGTCGCAAAATTAAATGCCGCGGTGTCAGCTTTGCGGGTATTTATCTCTCGGCGCGAGTGTTTCTCGAACCATGGAATTGCGTGGAGAACACTGTATATCGAAGAAGATTAGTCTAGCCTAGCGACGTTAGGGCGAAACGCTGTCCCTATCAAATACGATAACCCGTGCGGCATAAAAAATAAAGAATGGAACAAGCGCTTCACTTAACACACAGATAGCAAAGCCCGGCGCTGCGGGGTAGCAAAAACAAAAAATAAATAAACAAACCAAATACATGGTTCGTGTGAATATACTTGGGCCAACGCATTACGTTAGGCGAGCGTAAACTCTTAAGCGCATTTCATAACAACCTTGCGTCGGCTGGGTGAGCGAGCGCTTCAGATAGCGTGATATGGCACCTCGCTGCCCGCTCATCTGAAGCCAGGTCACCAAAGTACGGAAACTTCCCTCCTCTCTCGGCCAACTTCGCTTCCCTCTCCGCAAGCTGCTACTTCGGCCGGAGGGAGGAGAGAGGAACCACCACTTCCCAATCGTATTTATCGGCGGACATTGCTTGCGTTGCTCGTTTTTTTTTTTTTTTCGCCGTAAAGCGTTGTCCCCCGGAAATCCTGTGTCCGCCACTGATAAGCACAGAACATCGCAGCTACTGTAGCCGCACTGTAAAGTTGTATCTCCATCGCACAATGATCAACACACGGCAAGATCAGTCAGTACGTCCATAGGACGTACAGAAACAGCAGCGAAGGGTCTCTCTCCGCTGGTAACAAACGACGTTCTTAGTACGAAAAAGTTGTTCCTTCTTAAAGACTATAGTCTTTCTTGGGCTACTTAAACGCGGAATATTTGCTCTGTACGTCTTGAAAGGATAAATTTTTATCAAAAAATCTTAGTATCAATGATACAACGTAACAACCAGAAACAATTAAACAAGTGCAGCGCCGGTTACTACAAAACTAATAGAGCGCGAAGGCTGCAAGTAACAGACACTTACAGAAACATATAAAAAGCTTCAAGTTGATTGTAGACAAAAGATTGTGACTCGGTTCAGCCACCCGGCCAAAGTGAAACAAAAGCTGCGCAATAGTCTTATATACCCACAGCCAAATCCGGTGGCAATGGTCGTATTGGTCAACATTTTTGAATAAGAACAGGATATTACGCAAATGTAAGGCAGGAAATCAGTGCATAAGTGATATTTCCAGTGTTTTTTTATTAAAAAATAAATGGATGCTTGGTTTTTGTGATAGAAAATTGAAATACTACATAAATTGCAGAAAACCGTCGCCTGCTGTTGCCTGCGCTCCTGGCGGCATTTAAGAAACCATACGGCAACAGCAACGAAAGTTTTCACTTGATAGGTTCCACGTTCCGCTTGAAATGCTCGTGGAGTAAGGCAACGTAGTTGTGTCGTAGCGTGCCTCGATTCACGCGTGTCTCCGTCGCTCGGCAGCGCTGGAATCGAGGCACCCGAAATGGAGCAGTGGAACGCGGGGCATTTAAGTTGACTGGAGCAGGTTTCTAGCGTGTTATCATGGGAGGAACGAGACGGGAGAGGAACAGCATGAGAGGTGAGCGGGAAAGAGAAAGGAGGCATTTACTTGGCGGGGGCGCCAGTAGACTGTCGTCTTCCGTCGACATTTGCAAGGAAAGGAGCAGATATGCCGCCATTTTTTTCCTTCGATTTTGATAGGAATTTTAACCCTTCGGTAGTACAATATTTAGTTTGGACGGCCATGGCGGTTTGCTAATGCTGTTGTTTCGACTATGGCGGGATGACGCCAGTTCCGGGTGCGGCTAGTGGTCACGTTTCGCGAGTATGGACACGCCGAAATCAGGGAATGCTAACCTAATAACACTGCCATGCTCTAACAGAGCTCTCACAGAATTTAATCCAAGATTAAAAAAAAAAAAAGATTGGGGGGTGGGGGACATAAGTGTGCCCGTCGACGAGGAGTAGCGCCTGTGGGCGACTGTTCGGAAATGACAGCTCCGTATTTCTAAAACGAATTACTGCATTCGAAACGAGGGACGAACGTCTTCACATATTGTGGCACATCACGCGATCCACTTCCTTTGAGCTCGCCGCGAAGGGAACCACTCTCCGTGCCAACTAGACATCAGTCGAAGTTTTTTGAAAGCCGTTCATGAGCGAATTTTAAAACAGCGCCCCATTGTTGCGCCATCTGCTTCGGCTTTAATGATTCCTTTTTATTTGCGCGTCTGGCTGGGTGGGATGGCGCAATAGGTTAAGCGAAGAAGGCTGACTCCGCCACAAGAGAATAAATCTTATTTCAAAAAGTGCGCGCGACACAAGACCGCCGAGATAACTCCAAGTCTTAGTTTGGAAGAGGCGAACTTTTCTTTCTCATGCCGTCTGAAAAGCACGGGTAATTCTTTTGTCAAAAAACTCGCAAGCGTTGCCGGAACCTCGACGTCAATCCTTAGGAAATGTTCGGACTGGAATACCTGAAGAAACATTCAGGGTGGTTTTTCTTTCAAGTCATAGCGTATTTCGTATTCAAGGAAGGGTATAGTCGGCTCGTAAATGCAAAAAATTATTGCTGGGCTGTCAGTCGGAGTTCAGGTCAGATGCAGTTGTTTTTGTATTCTGAAGAAGCTTGCTATTCAGCATAATACGGGGTTCATTTCGCAACCATTTTAGCATCGCTGACCCCCTTCACCCACCTGCCGCAGTGGCTGAGCGGTTAAGGCGTTGTGCTTCTGAGCACGAGACGCGGGTTCAATTCCCGGCCGCGGCAGCCGATTTTCTGATGGAAGCGAAAAGCACAAACGCCCGTGTGCACGAGACTTCGGCGCACGTTAAAGATCCCCAGGTGGTCAACATTAATCCGGAGCCCTCCACACCGAGCGCCTCATCGCCTGCGTCGCGCCGGCGCGTTAAACCCTACAATCAATCAATCAATCAATCAATCAATCAATCAATCAATCAATCAATCAATCAATCAATCAATCAATCAATCAATCAATCAATCAATCAATCAATCAATCAATCAATCAATCAATCAATCAATCAATCAATCAATCAATCAATCAATCAATCAATCAATCAATCAATCAATCAATCAATCAATCAATCAATCAATCAATCAATCAATCAATCAATCAATCAATCAATCAATCAATCAATCAATCAATCAATCAATCAATCAATCAATCAATCAATCAATCAATCAATCAATCAATCAATCAATCAATCAATCAATCAATCAATCAATCAATCAATCAATCAATCAATCAATCAATCAATCAATCAATCAATCAGTCCCCTTCACTCGTGCACCACCATTGTGTGGCCTCCCACGGCTTCCTCAACTCGTGTATTTTTTGCCTCGTTTCTTAACCCAACAAGGCCTACCACACACTCTGCGCATGCGCGCTTTGAGTGCCTGCCTTGGGGTTCGGCTTCACATCAGTCACCTGCCCTCCTCCAGCGTGTTTGCATACATTTATAGTATGGCTTCGGCCGCTACTATGCGTGAGAAGAAGAAGAAAATACTTTATTTTCACAAGGATCCCCTAGTCCGGAGCTCCCGGGATAGCCAACGGGGCCTTATCTGGGCGTTCAATGAGTGAGCGCTTTGTTAAATGATATCTTCTTTGGTATCTTTGGCTAACAGGTATTTGGTTCGGGAAGAGGCCGCAATTTCACATTTTTAAAGCTAGTGTTTAAAGCGGTGCAATTACACTTACGCGGCGCGTAGTGGATGGGTGGAGATTAATTCAGACCACGTTAGGATTTTTGGCTTACGTCGAAAACATCACCAGTTCGTGTCTCACCTGCACTAATACCGATAAATACAACAAAAAACCCGTTTGAATCAATGTTAAAGTTGTTGGAAGTGCAAAGAAGTGATTCACCATAATGGGCTGTAGCGCCGTTATTCGCTCACTGCCACCACCCAATGGCATTCAAATTTCCCGCCTTCGCAGTGCTCGCGCGGCCCCTGCCTGAAACTGCGCCAGCGGGAGTTCTGCTCTTTTTGTGCTTGCTTTTCCTCCCGCACGTTCCGGCGTTGCACTGACACTTTTCCTTCCCTTAATATCGTAAAAACCATCCCAAGGAGCGTTCCTAACTAAGTGAACGCGGGCGCTGCCAGTTAATTACGTAAATTTTGCCTCAAATGTACCTACAGTTTTCTTTGCGCTAAACAACGGGGAGTTGTATGACAACCGCCAGCGGTTCAATAGTTTTGAACGCTTATGACTATATAAACCGCTTGGCTTTCGAAGCCTCTGGGGTACGCCGCGACGACAGCCGCTACGACGGAACGCTATGTGCCTCTACTTGGGTCCAGCGAGTGCGCTACGACAACAAGGCAAGCCCCTAAAGTGCTCTGCACTTAAAAGACAAGGCTGGCGCACCCACAACCTTGTGACAGTACCCCCTACTTTAGCTGCTGAGCCGTTGTAGGTTAACTTGTAAAAATTTGACAATCATAAAGGAAGAGGACGGAGAGTAAAATCAATTTATTCCTATTGTACTGTCAGCCCTGGATTAGGGTTTGACTCGGGAATCGGCAGAGGAACAGACAAGGAATGCAATAAAGTGCACAACAGAAAAAAAAAAAAAACAGGCCACACATGGCACTCACAAAAGTTGGCCCCAACGTAGCTGCGCATTACGAAAATTATAATACTCGTGCTTTTGGGTCAGCTCTAATGTAAGTAACACACAATAGGGCCACTCACGGACACGAACAAACACGCGCGCACTCACGCGAACACAAAGCAACAAAAACAGAAACGGAATCGATCCCCTGACCGTGTCTACTAGAGCCGTATTGGACTGCAAGTTCGATAATTTCGTATATTCCCTCCGCCGCACCGATAAAAAAAACAAAAACCACACACCACCGAAACCGGGAGCCGGCGTAGCGGAGAGGAAATCGTCCAGCGAAAGGTCTCTCGTCTGTGTGTATGCAGAACGCAGAGAGCCGCGAGCGGCTGAGAAAACGATCGCGACCATTAGGTGATCGTGCCGGGCCCTTCTCAACGGCATCGCAAAAACAACAACGACAAAAACGGAGGGTCATGTCGCGGCGTGGAAGGGGACCCTCCGCGACCCAGCGGTCCGGGCTAAGCGAAAGAGCGGGGGGGAATCGACACCGTGCGACCAGCAGCGGTTTGCCATTGCCGGTGGTCGATCAATGAAGAGAGCGCCTTGGCCGCCTCTCACCATAACCCCCTGTACTCCGCAGTGCTTGGGCTCCAGTGGAGAAAGAGGGACTCTGGAACCAAGATGGAAGAGGAGAGGAGGAGCGATCTTTTGCAGCGACACACGCTTTTTTGCTAACCCACGTCTAGGTTTGGTTTTCTGCTCTCGTGTCCTTACATGCCGGGTCGCGGAAAGGAAGACGTCGGCGACTCTCTCGCGTCGCGGTAAAAAGGCTCAGCTAAAGGAATCGGAGGGGAGACGGGGGAGGTAAAAGGCGCGCAGGTCAACCGGAATCCCGTTGGCAGAGAATAGTGGCGTGGGATGGAAGAGGTGGAAGAGGAGAGGGATGGCGGGGAACCGAACGCCGGTTCACTAAGTTTCGGAAAGGTGGGAGGTTAGAGAGACCGTATGCGCGCCCGTCTTGCGGCAGCGCGGGTGGTTGGCCGCGGGAAATAACCGCGGTTGCGCGAGGGAAATTTCAAAACTGAGGTCGCGGTTTTTGAGCGGCGCAGGCACTTACGCCGACAACCGCAAGGCATGCAAGCCTTGCTTTAGCTAAAAATGTGGTTTGATATTCGTGGCAGGATTTTTTTCTTTATTACAGCGGAGCTATTATAGGCTAACTCCCCCGCTTCTTTTTCTTTCTTTTTTTTTGCGTCTTGAAAGCGAGAAAAGCTGCTTCATACCCTCCTCCTCACTACGACATCCCCCCTCCCCTCGGTCACCTAGCTGTTCGCTTCCGGCGCTTCATATTTTGATGTGAGGCGGCGCAAAAAAGTCTCCTCCCCCCTTGCATTTACCCTTAGAAGTAGAACCCACTTTATGGAGCTCAGTCCCAGTCTAAAGTCACAACAGGTATACCGCAAAATGCTACCAATAACTCCTGTCGTACGACAAACAACTTTGTTGTGACAACAGAAGTCCTGTTGCTACGACAAAGCCATCTGTTGTTACTACACACATGTCTGTCGTAACGACAAAGTAAATTTTCTCAACGACAAACATTCCTGTAGTCACAACAGAACTGCCATTTACGCTGCTCTTCACAATGGGCAATAACAATCAAAACATGCGCAACTTCTCAGGAAACATCAGTATCACGACAAAACGGGAATTCGGCACGACGGAACATCAAAACGAGGACAGGAGCACGACACACGACAGAACATCAGAATCCCAACACGACAAGATTACGACCAGATGACAGCACAACACGCGAAAATACGGCAAACCTACGGAAATTTTTCTTGTCGTCATTTTCGACTGGGCACGTGAAAGCTTGGTCTTTGTGAGAGCTTGCTTTCCTACATTGTGAGCCTATTCACAATTCCATTGAACGCTTACCCGGTGGACGGCGAAAAAAACGCACTTACAGCACCACTCGTCACCCACTATTGCAGAGTCGAGTGGCACTGAATATTTTAGCCCACACCTGCACACTGAGTGCACGCTCGGTATGGTTGTGGGTATGCATACGGCATCGCCCTGCTGCACTAGTGTAGCCAAGAGTAGGTTACAAAAACAGCCGCGTATCTGTTCCTTTCGTTGCAAATGTCGACAAAGGACGGTAGTCGACTGGCACCCCTGCCAAGGAAATTCCTCCCATATTTTTCCCACTCACCTCCAATGCTGCTCCTCTCCCGTCTCGTTCCTCCCAAGGTAATGCCCCAAAGGTTTGCTCAAGTCAATTTAAATTTACCGCGTTGCATCGATCGGGTGCGTCGATGCCAGCGCTGACGTACGGCGGAGACGCGCGTGAATCGAGGCACCCTACTGCAACCTTTATAGAACCACTTTGCCCCATTCCACGAGCGTTTCAAGCGGAACGTGGAACGTACCTAGTGTAACCTTTCGTTGCTGTTGCCGTTTGATTTCTAAATGCAGTTGATGTAGAATTTCGTTCAATATCGCAAAAACCAAGCATTCAAGAATTGTTTAATAAAGGAACACTGCAAATATCACTTACGTATTGACTTTCTGCCTCATCGTTGCGTAATGTCTTGTTCTTGTTCAACAATGTTGGCAAGTATGAACATTGGCACCGGACTTTGACGTTTAGATTTGGCTGTGGGTACATAAGACTATCGCGCAGCTTCCGTTTCACTTTCGCCGGGCGACAGACAGACAGACAGACAGACAGACAGACAGACAGACAGACAGACAGACAGACAGACAGACAGACAGACAGACAGACCAACTTTCTGCGTTTAAGTAGCCTAAGGAAGACCCGTCTTTAAAATAGCCCCAATGGCTTGTCATCTCACACTCTCGAGTGTGAGATGACCCCATTTGTCATAAGGAATGGCAAGTGTTTTTTGTGTGTGCCGTACACCGGTTACACTGAGTGCAGGCTCGTTACGGCGGGGCAAATGTGCACGATGTTACACTAATTGCACCAGTGCAGATAAGTGGTGAAGGAGTAGACAGTAGAGCAGAATGGCACCTCTCGAGTAGCGGTGTTACGGTATCTCTTCCTAAGGAGGCGGCAGTAATGTGGGATTTTTCTTCATTCGGCTGCTCGTCTGGGACAAGTCATTAGCGGGCGTGGCAGTGGAGAACCGCTTGACGGCGATTGCTTGTGCTGACCAAATTGCAGTACGGTCGCTTAGCTCTGCCGGTAATGGCTCTGTCAGAGGGACGCACGTTTAGGCACGAAAGCACATTTAGCAGCTATAACACACCCTGAGAGAGGTTTGTGCATACGCGGGGGCGTGGGAATTTGTAGCAAAAATGTGGCAAACCAAACACACCTGACAGGACTAGGAAACTCAATTCACGTGGATATGGAGGCATGAATCATAGCTACTCACGGACAGGCCTTTTGAGAACTGAATAAAATCTTGATGTATTACACGCGAGTTGTGGGTCATTATGAGGTACACGAGGCAAACGAGAAGTTTATTATGGCTCGTACAGTGTACCTCAACGAAAACCGGGAACAGAAAAATACAGGCGGCTGATATAGGTACATCGCAACATTGGCTTGGCGCAAGAAAAAATTCCGGTGCGTCTTCACTAACGTGGAGCCTGGGGACGGGCGAAGCATGCGGTGTATTAGTGTATCTTGCAACACGGCGCGCGTTGATTGGGCGCCGGAGAAGCGGCGGTTAGAGGAGCAATCGCGCGCTTTCTGAGGCGGTGGCGCCCTCTTTTGTGTTGAACTGGATTCAAGAAATTTGTGTGCCTCATCTGCTCCAGTTTGGGGTAGTGACAGGGGTCAGCGCGAGCGCAGTGCAATGCCCACCCTAGAGGCTCGGGCAGAAATATTTATTCGTGATACATGTATACAGGATGGGTATGGAAAGACACGGGACGGCGTTAGCGCCTCCTTGAGCGTCGATGTTGCGCCGAGAGGGCTGGATTTCCCCGCTAGAAGAAATGACTATTTAGAAAATTATTTCCACTCTTGGGGGATTCCACACGACAGTCTCCGCCCTGGAGGCAGAAAAGTGTCTCATCTCCTCCGGGGTGCTTCACGTGCACACGCACATAGTTCTAAATTGTCGCTCTGGTTGGTGTTTCATGCACCTACACGACGCACATACTTTTCGTTGGGTTGACTCGTTCTCATTTAACCAACACGAGTGCCTCACACTTGCACAGCACGTGCACTATTCGTCGGGATGAGTCGTTCACGGTTGATCTCCCCGGCACGCGTGCCGCGCACCACAAGATCCGTTCCCCGCAACCACACGACACCGCTTAAGCACCACGACTCTTGGAAGGATTCCTGGTTCGTTAGGTCGAGCTGGCCTTGGAGGCTCACCCTCGGTGATAAACTAGGCCCCGTCACCGGGTAAGTATGCCTTTATTCAGAGCCGGAGGGTATCTGAGTGTACCACAAATTATAGCACGTCTACAAACAGCTTCTGCTTATGATTTACGATTTCTGAAGCGGACAGGGAGTTTTACACAATTTTTAAAATCATTTTAGTTTGTTTTGAACCGGTTTTATTTGTTCTACACTTCTAGTTCGCGTTACGTTGTATTGATTGATTTTAGGGTTTAACGCGCCTACGCTACACAGGCGATGAGGCGCGCCGTAGTGGAGGGCTCCGGAATAATTTTGACCACCTGGGGATCTCTAACGTGCGCCGAAATCTCGTACACACGGGCGTTTTTGCTGTTCGCCTCGATCAGAAAAGCGGCCGCCGAGGCCGGGAGTCGAACCCGCAACCTGGTGCTCAGCAGCGCAACGCCTTAGCCACTGAGTCACCGTAGCGGGTCGCGTTACGTTGTAGCGAGAGGCGTTGGAAACGAGTGCTCCGGTGTTTTATTAGTACCCTGACTACATGAGAATACGACATGAGACACCGACAGCCCGAGCTTCTAAGGGCCTTTGCTCCTAAAAAGCTTCTACCCTGCTTATGGTACATAACTATACGGGAGGGTATTGTTGTTACGTTAGCTTTGTGCTTTGTCCCATTTAGGATAGGTTTGGTTGGAAAAGCGTTTTTACGTACTTGACACCGCAGGAAAAAAAATAAAAAAAAAAAACTCAGGTTAGGTTAGCTTCAGGTTAGATTAGTTTATATTGGGACGGTGTTTTGAAGGTGCATGATGCTGTGTAACGACTTGGAAACGTACTTTTCCTACTTACGCCGGGTACTTGCTAAGGACAAGGTCAACGCGCTAAGCTGAGAATGCCAGCTTACTTGACTGCCGGCTTGCTTTGTGGGACAATTTATCCTGACTTTTATGCGCTTGACTGCTTTATTTAGTTATGGTGAACCGACTGTCTTTTCAAAATTCAGAAGCATGCGTCTCCGTTAAATGCCTGTATATTTATAACAGGGCAGCCGGTCCGCCATTTGAACTCAACTTTAAGACTCCTGCACCGCAGACATGGTATTGTTAAGGATTGTGGAGATCATAACTAAGGCAATCACGCATAATGTTACGTAATCAAGAACAGCGCATTATTGCTACAGAAAATAAAACTTTTTGTAGTGAACTTGTGCGCCGAAATAAATCCGCGCACACACAGCCTCAGCAAATTAAATGTATTTTTCAACGCAGTACCTACCGGAGACATGCAGTCACACCTATAACATCATTGGTAAAACAAGAACAGTCTGTGTGAGTGTGGAACGGCTCACGTCCTTTCCTTCACGAACCATATCCCGTAGGGTCCCGCGCCTGCTTCGGGCATGTTTGACAGCAGAAACCTAACTTCAGCAGATAAAAAGAATTCTAAGTGAAATCATAACAATAAAAACGAACGTAAAAAGGAGAAAACAACCCCAAATATAGAAACAATCATGAACATCCGCTAACTGCAGCACGTTTTGGCCAAGATAGCCACAGAACAAGTGAAACCGACCTAAAGGAGACAAAACCACACAAGTTTTAAAAAACATTCTGAACAAAATTCAACTTAACGCGGATAACAGCCTGCTAATGCCAAAAAATATTCAAGAATACTAGCCGAAGCCAACAAAAAAGGCCCGAAACCACTTAAAATAGAAGTACAAAACAAAATCTGGAGCTTACCTCAAATAAACAAAACCTGCCGAAATTTTGTTTACAATGCACAAATCTGCTATGAGTAGAAATCACCCGCAATAAAAAGAAATGTTTTTCAATAAAAACAAAGAATTAGGTCAGAGCAAAGAACGGCAGCACTTGTGGTACTCGAACCTGGTTCGAGTACCACATTTTACCTGAAATTTTACCTCCATACAACGAGACTCTATTTTTATTTATTACGTGCTCGGTACAATTAAACGAAACGAAAGGACATGCATACAAACACTTCAATGTGAATACACCAAGCAATACATTTTGGTTGGTGGAGCCAAGTTCAGAGCGTCTCATGGTTAAAACTAAGTGCACTTATTGTATACCAGGAGACAAGCCGTGTAGCATTTGTTTAAACATTGTACGTGAAGCCCGAGGATATATCTTAAATGTGCCCGTGGCGTAATGCATTATGGGCCCCTACGGGATGTAGTTTGGGAATAGACAGCCCCGGCCTCACACAAGAGGGAACAAACGGATGTCCCAATTTCAATTCAATTCAATTCAATTTATTTTAACATCACACGATCTTGGGAGGTACGGGCAAAAAGCCATAACGAGGCTTCGAATTCTAACGGCCGAGGTTGCTCCAGGGCTACGAAGCGCGCTGCAGTGAAGGGCTCCGGATTAGTTTCGACCCCCTGGGGATCTTTGACGTGCGCCAAAATCTCGACACAAGGGCATTTTAAATTTCCGCGTTAATCTGACAGCAGCAACCATGACCGGGATTCAGCGCTAAGCAGTGTAATCTTTCGCCACCAGGCGCTAACAACGAAACAAACGAGAGTACTCGCTAAACATGGTTCGCTTCAATATTACCGCCGTAATCAAGGAAACTTGTCTGTCAATAGCAGCACGAAATCTTCATGCAGGCGGCACGCATGCCTCGCGCTTGGAACGACTGCGTTAGCACGTACTCGGCCACGTGCGTCCCGGCTTGCTTGTACAACCCCTTTTATAACACGTCCTGGCGGGAAAAGAGGCAGCCATTTCTTCTCTGTCTCTAAAAAAAGCACTCCCATTACACACGCCGAGACAACTGCGTATTGATATCAAGTAAATCAATGCCCAATCGTACTCCCCGCTCAGTTGGAATCGCAGAATGGCTCTTAGGTAAATAAACGCCGTCAGTGAAGCGCCCGTCTGCAAATAACCGCCGAACCATACACAAATGACAAAAAAAACCGATTGATCGCTTTCGTTCGAATTAACGCTCTCAGCGAGGTTTGAGGAAACAACCCGGACTCTAGGAATGGTTCCTCCAGCGCGGCGCAATACTTTGGCCATTTCTTTAAATATCTGTATGTTTGTAATGCCTGAATAATTCTTCTTCTACTGCACCTGACGAATTTGCGCGATAACTGGAGGACGACGTGGAACATTAGGCCTAGCATGATTGATTAGGAAGGGGAAACGACGAGCCCCCCACCGGACGAAAGGCACGCGAGGGCTCACCCTACACACGGTTTCCTTTGAGTCTGCTTGATGTATCATGCGGATTCCGCTGAACACACACGCGTGACACGAAGGGTGACAAGCTCAATCAAGAGTCCGATATATAAACATGTTAAAGATGATAAACAATGACGCGTGGCGATCTTTGCAAGACAGCCGTTCGATCATCAAACCTGCAGTGCTCTAGGGTACGAAAAAAAATGGCGTAGCGAAAAAAAGCGCTTTGCAACTAGAAGAACAAGTGAATGAGTAATTATCTTTACCGCGCTGCTTTCGTGAATGCCCTGCAAGGAACTGAGCGGGATATTTAATTTGCCTCCTTATTTTCTGATCTTTTACGCTACCAATGCTGTTTGCGTGGCCCCGTCAACAAAAAATCCTCTGTCTGTAGGTTAAAATTCTTCAAAGCTAGTCAGAAACAGAAAAGCAAGAAGAATATAAGCATATTACACAACTGTATATGTATATAATATATATATATATATATATATATATATATATATATATATATACACGAGAGGGTAGACAACACGTATGAAAACGATGATTCAACTAACGTTTCGACCGGGGGTCGAAACCTTACCCTCTCGTGTACTTTTGAAACCAAATCCCGGAACTTATTCATCGCTATATTATATATATATATAATATATATATGTAATATATATATATATATAATATATATATATATATATAATATAAAAACGCCAAACAGCACTGGCAATGAGGACTGCAACTTTGATATATATATATATATATATATATATATATATATATATATATATATATATAGAGAGAGAGAGAGAGAGAGAGAGAGAAAGGGAGATGATGAAAAAAAATTAAAATTCAGTGCCCTTTTCCTCGTGAAGAAAGATGACCAAGAAAGGGTTGGTGGCGAACCTCAGCGACAGCGACAATATGGTTTGACCGAGTCGTAGCCCAAGGAGTGCATTGCACAAAACCCGTTTGTTTGAAATTTGGCTATTGAGCATATTTCCTGGTGAATTGCTTGAAGGAAATATTGAAAAACTAGAGTTTTATTCCGGTGGAAGAACACGGGCCTGTCCGCTTCCCTCTCTTAGAAGCCCCTGTATTGATAGCAGATGAGAATTCTATAACATTTACAACTTCACTGTGAAGTATGTAATTTTGAAAGGTAAAAAAAACTCGGCATCCTGTTAGAGTCCTCTCAGTGGCTAATTTTCGTACAACTTGTGTCGGGATAGTTTTAATACAAACAAGAGTTTGAGCCACTTTTTGTATTCATACTCCCTCCTAAGCGGTATGTGCTTCACTGTGCAACACACCACGTGGCAAAGCCAGCTTACAAAAACCAAGCTTACAACAATATTTTTGAAGTTGGCTTCCTTTGAGACACAACTGCATTGCAAGAAAGACAATTTTTAAAAAGAAATCGGAAGTTGTCTTGGATAAAATCCTTGGCACATTTAAAAATTGTGTAGGATTTGTTCCCTACGCTGAATGTGTGGCGGACAGTTTGCGACCCCGGGGATTTGAGTGGGCACCGCAATGTGGCGCTACGGTCGCGTGAGAATCTTATCAGCATCGCTCTGTTGCTAGGGGCGATCTGCTGTATCCTAGCCATAAACAGTCTTGCTGGAAGAAAAAAAAAACTAGAAGCGTGGGTAAACAAAAACGAAACTGCATAAGGTGTACAAGTCCCAGAAAAGGAAGCGATAGAGAAGGGAAAGTGAGAGGAGAATAGTAAGAAAGAAAGAGCGGAAGAAAAAAGGAAGGGCCCCAACCCACAGCAGACTCCAGCCAGTTTCGGTTAACCACACACGGTGAACAAGCAGCCCCGAGACGAGATGAAACCCGGAAACATCAGACTACGCGTGTACTATATGTTCGAGTCCCCGGAAGCAACCACGCTTCCAAGACCCTTACAGAGCCTTCAGACGACAGCCCCAAATACTCTCCGCCTAATACAAGCCCCGATGAAAAGACGGCACACATTCGAATCGCTGATTGTCTCCGCGACAATCCCGCTAAAGGAGACGTGCTCTCTGACACTTCATCCCGAGGCGACCCTGTTCTCGCACCCATCCCCTCCTTCTACTCCAGCGGTCTCCCAAACGAGATTCATCCCAGCCGCGCGTCCTCGTTTCCGAGGCGTCGAGCCGTGGAGAGGCGGAGGGCGGGGATCAGGAGGCGCATCGTCGCCGCTGCCTCCGTCAGATGCAGGGCACCGCTCGCGCCCATCACGCGAGGCTCCTGTGCTGGGCATAATGGTAGGAATGGGGACTGCCCAATCTGCGAACGGTGCTGAATAATGGATGAGCAAGCGGGCCTCGCTCGCCAAAGGGCGCCGAATGAACTGCGTTTACCCTAGACGGCGGCGGCGGCGGTCGGGTAGGTGCTCGCTCCCCGCTGGCCTGTGGTGGTACGCGGCTACTACTACGGCCGACCAGCCTTCTGAATAAAGCTGACGCGCTGAATGCCGCAACGTAGGGCCAGTAACGTCTTCGGACTTGGCGTGAACAGCGTGGGCGAGTGGATTCTACGGTGGAAGAGGAAAAACGGAAAGGTTGGACGATGAATCCCGAAAAAAATGTTGTTTTCTCCGGGAAAGGAAGGCACGCGAGAAGGTAAGATGGGGTACGCAGAATGCTATAAATAAGAAATCAGGAACGAATGGATGGGAAGGGAAAATAAGGAAAACAAACAAGCTCCAACGGCGGACAGAGAGTAATCCCACCAATCTTTTCAGGACTGTGCCATGCCCAAGGTTTTTTTTGTTTGTACGCTAAGGTTCCGCTCTTAGGGATGGTTTTTTGCCAAGCGGAGGCATCTCTAGGAACGGCTGACAGGGAAACGCCACTGGTCGTCTAGGAATTTAAAAGTTGTTTGAAACTTCTACTTTCTTTATATGAAGTGGCAGATGGGCGAGGGGAAAAAAAAGCTCGGAAAGGGAAGCAATGTTCGGGAGAAAAAGCGGGCACTGTGTCATGTCTTGACATGCTGTCACGGTTAGAGGTAGTGTGGGTTTCTTAAAGGCCACGGCGATTTATCTGGGTATTTTTCGTATTCGTTAGCTAGCTGATATTGCCATTTAAAGATACTCGTTTTCCTCGATGAAGCAGCTAGGGGAGGATAATATCCTCCTGCTATCTGCAGTCATCCTTTCATCCTTTTCCTTTGTTTCTTTTTCCTTAAAGAAACCCATCAATGCGTGGAAGACAATCACGAAAATAAATATGCATGGAAACCGAAATGGTCGGACAGAAATAAGGAGAGAGTTATATAGACAAAGAAAGAGGGGGTAGATAGAGCTAGCTACGATTGCTAAAGATCGCTGGATAGATATGGCTATAAAGAGATATAGATAGAGATGTATAGAGATAAATATAAAGATATAGCGACAAATAGAGATAAATAGAGATATAGAAAAATAGATACGTAAGGTATGAGAAAGATGCACAGGTAGATGCAGAAACAATGCACAGAGAGAGATGGAGATGAAGGGAGAGAAAAACAAAGAGAGAGAAAGAGAGAGAAACTGCATGTAATGCAACAACGAAACTCAAGATTGTTCGAAATGTCGCCAGGAAATAGTTTCCAATGTAGCCTTTCCGTAATGCATTTTTATCTTCCTTTCCATCGTCTGGAAACAGTCCCTGCATGCATGAAATGTGATGACCTTTCGGGTTCCTTCAGGTACATGGGTTCTTGAAACTCACATCTGCGTGTCCGCGTTTGTCCACGATTTTGCGTGAATGCCGGAAAACACCCTTTTGCGGATAAGTATACAACTTCCGAATTGATGCTTCGGGGCGCCCGCAGAAAAGGAGACTACGGCTCGCAGGCGGGGGGAGGGAACCGTGTGACGCACTTCCAGTGGTCGCGTTCACCTGCTAGAGCTGTCCGTTCGCAAAGGGGCTCATTTTCATTTTTATGAGAATGCTCGGCTCACCGGAACCGCGAGCCCCGAGGAAATGGCACGGACCGAGAAAAAGGCGGGGGTCCAGAATGCAAGCAATATAGGCGCAATGTAGCACGTAAAAAGGCCTGTTTGGTACGAAATACGTAAAAAGACCGGTTTGGTGCGAAATACGAAATACGCAAAAAGACCTGTTGGTACGAAATACGAAATACGTAAATAGACCTGTTTGGTGCCAAATACGAAATACGTAAGAAAGACCTGTTAAGAAATACGAAATACGGAAAAAGACCTGTTTGGCACGAAATACGAAATACGTATATAGACCTGTTTGGTGCGAAATACGAAATACGTAAGAAAGACCTGTTAAGAAATACGAAATACGGAATAAGACCTGTTTGGCACGAAATACGAAATACGTAAAACTACCGGTTTGGTACGAAATACGAAATGCGAACAAAAAACGACAAAGTGATCTCCCTGTTTCGGTCTTTTCTTCGCGCGGGAATACCGCGCAGTCTGTGTCCCATTCGGACAACTGGGACATTCGGTTATGTTAGGGGTAATTGGAGCCGCAAAGAAGATTGAACTTGCTCGCGCAACCATGTATTTTTTTTTCTTCCGCTGCTGCTTTCTACAAATAGGAAAATAAATTTTTGAGAAGAGAATAAAACTGCGAGAAACAGACGAGAAAGAGCTACATTTCGCTGGTTGTTTTAAACTGCAATTGCACTGGCTTTAGGCATGCAACATGAAACCGTGTCTCCAAAATTATTCACGATTCTGAATTTAAGCGACCAGAAACGCCACATTAGTATGAATTAGTACGAAAATATGACTTTCCAGCCGTTTATATGAGAGTGCTAAGGGAATATGTAACATGGGGGCCAATTCTAATGTTTAATATCGAAGGCGTAACGGATAAAGTTGCAGCTATTTTTGGATGCGGTATCCAGATGGCTAAATAAATGTGTGGTACTAAATGACGTACTGTGTCAGTTTAGTCGGTAGGCTACCTGTTCCTAGTACCTGACACCTCTCTCCGTAACGTGTATTCACTTCCGCACCACTACAAGCTCCACCACATTTTTATTTGTTTTGCCGTTCACGCAGAAATGGTGGAGCTTAGGTAAGTGGTGTGAAAAGCGGCTTAAAGATTCCCCAACCAACTTGCACGCGTATTACACAGAGGCATGTTGCAAACTTCTCGAACCCGAATAAACATCATATCATGGTAGGATTTGACAATATTTAAGTGTACTCTTATTAAATTCGAATAAAATAATATAAGGTAATAGGACATCGCGAGTTGCACGTATTCGTCTTGTGAAGGACCGTACGTTATCTTTAAACGTGTTTTTTCGTATTTATAAACACTCGTGTTCGGTGTCAATTTTTTATTGTTGTCACGCGTTTCCTCGACCAGACGTGCTTTCATCTAACTCTTGATTCCATACCTTATCTTTTGTCAAGATTCAACTTCGATGATTATTATGAAACCAAATGATAAACTTGCGCCCAGAATTGACAGTTTTACCTATTAAGCTGTACTAGGAAGACGACAGTAAAAAACAATATCATCATGTATTGCAAACTATGCATACTGATGCAGTAATATAATATTGCTAATGTAAATATGAAAGCAACGGTTCAAGATTACTTCCTTGTGGGACACTTTAATTATATTTTTATGTTTTTCGATACAATGCTATGAACAATGCTATCGAATTCCGGACTAAAATCTACAATTGGAATAAGGGGGAAAGGGTTAACATCAAAATGTCCCTCAATTAGGCGACTGTTGGTGTTATTCAAATCAGTATTAAAATTGATGTATGTACAAGCGTTAAGCTCGAAAAGTTTGGATAATCATCATACTACTCACAATCATGAACAACAAGAATCTTGTTGATGATGATAACTTGATGATGCTTAGCGGCTTCTCTTTTGTAACGGGGTGGCGTTGCACAGCGGCCTTAGTCGCAACGCCACTGTACAATCACCTCGCCAAAAATACAAACAAAACAAATAAAAATATATAAAAATATAAATAAATCACTTTTACGGAATTTTTGTGCTAGTATGACTTCTTCGTTCGCATGTCTTCCCAGATTGTTCTGTGTTTTTTTCCCACCAACATTCTATAGCCTTCTTTTACTAACCTCTACTGCTGTCCAATTCACTTTACCGTTAACCTTAAACCCAAGGGCCTCCGGCCTTTCAGATAAGCGTACATTTTCTTGCGTTGCTGCAGCTCTTCAGAACCTTATCTCGATAAATAATAAATGTTTAGCTGAGTAAGGCATTTTGCTGGGTCAGACGGCGCACCTGGTCAACATCTTCTAGATAAAAACAATCCCCCTCGCAGGCTAATCGGCCAAATGCACTCAGCGGGAGAGACCTGTGTGGCCAAGTTTAAACAAGAAATAGGTCAGAAAAGATCACAACGAATCCAATACAAGGCGTGTCTAGGCAACCGCACGGCGCACGATTGAAACGGTGGGCGTTAGGCGAGCAGTGTTCTTGTCGAGGCAATGTTGGCCCGGCCCACAAATAACGATAGTGTAAAGAGCATGGCCGTAGTTATATAGAATGTTCTTCATGACCACAACGTTTCAATCATCGGCCATTTAGTGGCCATTACATGCTTTAGAGATATTCGAGGCCCTGTTTCGGCTTCCACGCCCATCTCCGCCATTTGTGTATTTTCCCTCAATTATCGACCTTGAACTAGTCAACTGTAATTATCCTCTGCATATATTATGCTTTCAAAAATAACGAAGACATCAAAGTGTGTTTGGCACAGCAGGAGGAAGTGGTTACGGACTACTTCTGTGGTTACGGAATACTTCGAAATCAACGATTTTTAATATTGACAACACGTGTGTATAGAGAATGTCGTTACATCGTCAATAGCAAATGGAAGAGTGGGAAAGCCGGCCGAGTGAAAACAGAACGGTGCACCACCGAGTACGAAATTGTGACAGCGCGGGAAAAGACCGACAGAACATTCCTGCGGGTTTGCCTGTGGTGGTGGAGCAATGGAAAAGGCTTACTAACAGCAAAAAGTAACATGATTTTGTTATCAGGCCCGAAAATTTGGCCGCTTATCTGCTTACTTCCTCGAAAATGCCGTCGACACATGATGGTCTTTTGCCAAAACTGATACGCAACTCTTTTTCCGCTCTCGCCGTCGCGCACTACACGCCCTTTTTCTCAGCAGTGGGTCCTCTCAGGGTGAAAACAATGCCGGCTTCCTAAATTTAGTTCCAAGTTTCCATCGCTCGCACTGCTCGTGCGACATCTTTTGTGACAAAGCGCATCCCTTTTATCTTTTGTTTTTTTTCTGCTAAAACAGCACGAGCCTGTTTTTGTTTGTGTTTGCTCTTCTTCGCCTCCCTTTAAAATCTTTTTTTTTATCTATCTTGAAGACCACTTCAACGTGAATTTTCAATTGAAATATTGCTGGTACTCTCGGTTGGAAAATTCCATTTTAGCTAAAACATGTCCGAGGTTTTGTTTGTGCTAAATAATGTGGACGTGTAGGTGCCATATCAGCACATCTAGCAGTTTGGAGCTGTTCTTTAAGCCTGTATAACCTAAGGTCGAGTTGTTTTTCACTTTGGCCGGGTGACAGGATCCAACGACCGACCAAACGATTTTCATTCAGGTATCCCGAGAAAAACTACCGTCGTTAAAACCAAGCAGCAAGCTTGACGGGGTGAGGTGACTGTGAGAGAGAAAGAGGTTCCCAACCTGCACCAAAGTCGTCGGTACCAAAGTCATAGGAGGGAGTCCACTCAACCCTTGGGGTTGCGGTAACTTAGCTTGACAATTGATCTTGTACAATGCTATTGTGCGCTGTCTGCGAAAATCTTTTGCGGCTTGGGTCTTCCATTTGGACCAAACTGTCGGTTAACACAGCTGGTTCTGCTGGAGTTATGGGCGATACGTGACGTCGCGGCCTTTGTAATGTATGTTTACTACGTAGTCTAGAAGGACATAGAAGAACTGTGGCTGATTTCTCTGTCATAGGAATCGGTAAAACACAAAAGTGAAAAGTGCAGTGAAATCTGTTCTGAGCATGATTTGCAGGTCGGCGGCTGTCTTGTGGGTGTGCTTGGCGAGCAACGTCCTGCTGGCGGGTCACTTCGGCAAAGGTGTACTGGCGTAATTTCCGTGACGGATATGACGCCAGTGAAATCTTGGAGTATCCCGGCATAAAACACTTTCGTGTTAAAATATAAAACCCGAAAACAAACAACCCCAAGTATAACACTCTTTAGTACTAAAGGTTGCTTCCCCGCAAGAAGACCCTCTGTGCAGGGGTGCACCGTTTACAGGCTGCTTGCTTCGTTGTACTGGCGTTACTTCTGTGTCGGACATGACGTAAGTGAAGTCTTCGTGAATCCCGGAATAAAACACTTTCGAGTTAAAAGTTTCGGCGGAGTTATTGAGTTCTATCACGGGATATTGCAATCCGTTAGACTAAGGCATGTGTTCCGGCTGTTATAGCAACGGTAGAAGACGCGATGTCGTAACCGTGACTGATGACGTCTGCCTACTGTAATGTGACATCCACGCTGACTCAACACGAGTCATGTATAAACGTCCGGGTGGGGTTCGCCCACACAGTTAGTCCACCCATGGCCCTTCCCTTCGGGTGCATGAATGATGGGCTGTGGTGGTGGCCACGCCACGGCTCATGGATGGCGATGACGACGCCGTTTATCTGCATTGTCTCAGACGCCAACCTTTGGCAGTTATTCACGGTGGCGGCGATTTTGAATTTTTGTCTCTTGGAGGATATGAGCGGGAGACAACAGCGAGCGTGAGCTGGAGAAGCTTACGGTATTGGACGAGGCTATCCGTTTCACCTCCAAGTTTCTGTCCCGTAGGTGAGTACGGGTAAGTTGCAGAAACTTGGAGGCTCACTAAAAGGGTTCAACTTAAATTGAGGATGACTCAGAGAGCAATGGAAACGGAAGATGGTAGCTGCAAAATTAAGGGACACGAAGAGAGGGGAGTGGGTCAGGGAACAAATTAGTAGAAATTAAGAAGAAGAAATGGGTGTGGACAGGGCATGTAATCTGAAAGCAAGATAACCGTTCGTCATTAATGGTAAGAGAGTGGATCCCTAGAGAAGGCAAGCGTGGCGGGGGGTGGCAGAAAGTTAGGTGGGCAGATGAGATCAAGAAGTTTGGGGGCATAAATTGCTGTCAGTTAGCACAGTACCGGGATAACTGGTGATCTTTGGGAGCGGCCTTCACCCTGCAGTGGGCATAGATAGGCTGCTGCTGCTGATGATGATCCGTTTCGCCGAAAGCGACCAAAGCTCTTCACACCAACCGCAGTGCTGATGAAATGCAGAATTTCAGTATCTGTTTGAATGACTGTGAGTAGTGTTTGTTCTTGTCCCCACTGCGTATTACGCCTACCCTGGCTTTGATTTACCCAGGAAACAAAAACAGCACTCGGGACAAGGCAAAGAAGAAGTTACACACCCACAGCTAGCGCCAGGTCGCTTGTCTTGTTAGTAAATCGCATATAACAATTTTTCATTCGTGTATTCAAATACCTGTTGTTACAGCAGTACTGCATTTTTTTGGTTCTCAGATTGTTAGCGTTACTGCACCCACTGTTATCCCACTTCTATTTTCTCTTAGTTTGAATTCGTAAGCTTCTTCATCAATGAAACCACAATCAGGCTTGGCCAAACCGCCAGAGTGGGTACGTGCCATTCTTGTTATGGCTCCAACCAATCAACCAAACAACCAACAGCTAGAGGTCTGTGTGTAGCGTCCTTCTTAGTACTGTTGAAAACGTGCTCTTGTGTCCGTACTATGAATTAAATGCCCAAATACTTTTCCTGTTGCAGTTACTTTCTTCAACCACTTTGAATCCCCTCCCGCCTAGTTTGCATTATTGCAGTTCCATTTCCCTACTACTGCATTGTTCCCAACACTGAACACTTAAGCTCCTCAGTGAAGGCACGGTCACGTTAGTGCGAAAAGAGTGCGTCCAGGCTGTGCTCGACCTTGCAATGCATAGACATGTCGGTATGTAATAGGTTTATGACGCAACGTACTGAGACGACAAGAGAAGCTCCAAATTCCTGCATACCACCCTTCCCAAACACGATTGCACATGGTATTTAAAAATGATGGCGTGTAAGGCTCCTACGATAGAAATAAGCTATGGATAGAACCAAACTAATTATCTTTGGAGTGAATTAAACCACCCAGGGTAATCAAAAAGCGAGAAATGTCGCAAATCTTATAATGATTGTATTTTTACGTTTTAGAACTGCCGGAGCCGAACACGTCACACTTGCGTATCAGCTACGGATTCATACCCCTTAGCGCTTGTCGCGCGTATCCGAGGCTGGTCCTAGGATGTAGTTCGTGCAGAGTACGCGTTACGCTGCGTAACGAATGCGGAGGCTGGTCGGTTTTATCTCTGGCGCACGGCTTGTAGCGCACAGCTCGTGGCAGTGTGTTCAGTGACGGTTGGCTCTAGGACCATAGCCCCCCAGATGGTTCGCCAAAGCTGGCGTTGTTCTTGGCGCATAATAATTAGAACGAGGCTAGAATACCCCCTTTCGTCCCCAACCGCAGACTGCTGTACATACTCCGCATGACAGAAAAGCCCGGCCGCTCGATACTGGCGTTGACCTCAATAGACTCGCTAGGGAAGTCAGGTGCTGGCCGACCCGATTCCCACAAGCGCGCGGGGTGACTGCCGGTGTCACGCGCGGAGTCGACCCTATGTGGGTCAGGGCGCGTCGCACGAAGTCAAGGGTGCTCCGACATGAGCCTCATTTCCTATCTTCAGTCTTGGTTGTGGGGTCGATCTCACAGGGAAAGAAATAGAGGTAAGAAGTTATTCTAGCTGCTGCTTTTGACATAAATCGGTCAGCCTTGAAAGCATCTGGGTCTCCACTGAAAATGTTTGCACAGTTTTCACTGCGAGGCAGTTTTATAAGCCAATAAAGTGCTACGGTGGGGTGTCTTCATTACTTAGCTAAGTAACGAAAAATGCATCCGGTTAGTTTTTTGTCGTGTCAGCTGAAGCCTTATTGATCTCAGAACACAGAGAAACCAATTTTGGATCGTGACTACGACAGTAAGTTTTTTGGGCGTGTTTCATCAAACTTAAAGCGCTTTAACAAAGTTAGTTTCTGCAAAGGAAAGTTTGACATCCACCTTTCCTTTGCAGAAACTTACTCCACCTTACTCCACTTTCCTTTGCAGAAATTGTTACTCCACCTTGGAGATTTCCCCTAAACCTGGTCGATTAAAGTTGGTTTCCTCAGCAGCCATTTTTTGTTGAAAATTTTTTGCTTATATCCATGTCAAAAAAGGAATGTCCTTAATTTCTTAACAACGCCCTCTCATCTGCATTTTCAAAATTTGCATCTTTGGCCCTGTAACTCTAGAATCCTTGCGTAATCTTGTTGTTTTCAAACAGAACTCGAGCTGCGTTACTGTCGTCAGAATGCACGAACAGATTTCAGATATTTGAATACCGCCCCCGGTTCCGCATGTATATTTACTGCCGAACAGGGAAGACTCTCGTCGAATGTATCTTTTTGTTCAGCTGCTTCATAAGCCAAGCGACAGCCAGTTTAAACTATGCCTTTTTAAAGCATTTCCTATGAAAAACATAACTCACCAAGAATGTGATAGGCTGCTTCATAAACCAATTTAAATTAGCCATTTAGACAGCCATTTTAAGCCATTTAGACAGCCATTAGACAGCCATTTTAAATTACGCCCTTTTAAACCGTTTGCCGTGATAAACATAATTCGCCAAGTATGTGACCCTATAAAACAGCAACTACCAAACACTTTGAATGTCTTTTCGAGAGATACGTTTTCGATACAAAAACTGTTTGTACTTTAATACAATGGAAAATGCAGTGAATTTGCTCTGTCTGCTGTCCCATAATATTCATGGCGGTGTACGGATCACCTAGAATTTCCGTAAGGCTTAAGTCTGACTTCGAGGAGAGCGTTTAGAATATTCATTGCGTGTTCAATATACATTCAATTGTGAGTGAAGTTTCGTGCTTATATCGCTCGCAGACGTCAGCTAGATGTCTAAAATTTAGGGCGCACAAATGTATCAAACGATATCCGAGTGATGTGAAGTAAAAATATATTTGCTTTCTAGTGAAGTGTGCCGTCTTATCCAACAACAATTGTTAATTCAGCACAGCCCACTATCGCGTACGTTGTAGCAGAGAAATTGTCGTCTGCGCGCTGGTTACGACGAAAGTGCCAAGAAGACATACAGAACGTCTTAGAAACCTTGTAACAAGAAAGATAGAGAGAGATAGAGAGAGAAAGTGAAAGAGAAAGAGAGAGAGAGATAAAGAGAAAAAGTAAAAGAGGGAGAAAGAGGAAGAGAAAGAGAGCCGTAGAGAAAGAGAGAGAGATCCAGAGAGAGAGAGAGAGACAGAAAGAGGGAAGGGCCTTTAATGGAACAGACAATAGACGAGATTAGCCTGCCAAAGACACAATCGTTGAAATGTACGTGCTGGTGTGGTGTTCGCGTCATAGACTGGCAGCTGCATGGGGCAGTTGTAAGCAAGTGGCTCAACCTAGAGGAGTTTTTTACATGATGTGGATTTCCCACTATCACGCACGCAGCACAATTCCGTCTGAGTAGCATTATACAAATGACAGTGTCTATAGTTTTCATAAAGAACTTAGGCAAACAGATGGAAACATTTTTTTTGTATGGCAGTTAAACCAAAAGTGTCAAGGTATCGGTTACTTTGAAGCAGACGCGCTCGCGCACACAAATACAGTATCCTCTAGATGCTTCACGTTCGGAATTTCTTTACAGTGTTTGCGTAATAGTAGGTAAGGTACCCGTTGTAGATAATGTCCGGGCGCGCCCCGATACAATTACCGGGTGCGCCCCGATACCAATGTCCGGCGCGCCCCGATTAATGCACAGCTAATAAACCTACGTTGCGGTACACAGAGGGAAACGGCAAACCATACAGCGTTGGCTGATAGTAAAAGTAGTTAGAATAATCGTAAGAAAAATATCAACCTTCGCCGTTTTCGATTTTAGCTTTTAAAGCGTGCCCTCCGGCAAGCGTACTTATGCCGGGGCTAAGCTAGCAAACAGGGGTGCCTCCGATATAAATGACTACAACTCTGGTTGATAATTATGACAATTTATGGTAATGACAAAGGAAGAGGCCCAAAACGGAATGCTAGACAACGATGTATAATCGCATCGCCTTCCTGTAATCATCCGGCCTCGCTTTTCGACCGGTAGTGAGCATATGCGCTCGTGTGAGTGGTGGACGACAGACGCATTTGGGTCAGGGGTCAAGGCCGTCCGAAAATGTCGCCAGCTGCGGCTACATCTCCTTCCCGAAGGCCGCATTGATTGGCGGCGACCAGGCCAAGCGGCGGCCGCACTCGGTGGCCGCCAGCCGCGGCGCCAAATCGATGCCCCGCGGCCCCGACCACGAGTGCCACCTCCGCTGGTTCGCTGACTCACGTACGCGACTTACTCTCGGCTGACTCCTCGGGAAACAGGTGGAGAACCTTCCCTGCACTGCAAAAAAATTTACACCCTGAAGAATGCAAATTACACCCTTAAGGAGTGTAAATTACGGAAGGGTGTAAACTACACCATTAAGGTTGTAAATTACGTTATATTACCAACACCCTCACACAGTAGCGAAAAAGAAAACACCCTTATGGGTGTCTTGTCGTTTAAACCATGGACACACCACAAAAAAACGCAAGAATACACCGTTCTAATGGGTGTTTTATCGCTGATTCCACCTTTTAAAAGGGTGTTTTTTATTGTTTTCTTTTAAAGGAGTCTAAGGGTGGTAGTTATAGACAAAAAAATGTGTGAATTATTTTACGGTGTAGAGATTATATTTTTATTGGAAGCATCAGCTGGGATATCCCAGCAGGTTTTATAAGATGGGCTTAGCTTTCCCCGGATTGTTGATTAATTGTGTGGTTTAACGCGCAGACGCAATGCAGGCGATGAGGCGCGCCGTAGTGGAGGGCTCCGGATTAATTTTGACCACCTGGGGATTTTTAACGTGCGCCGAAATCTCGTACACAAGGGCGTTTTTGCTTTTCGCCTCCACCAGAAAAGCGGTAGCCGCGGCCGGAAATCGAACCCGCGACCTCGTGCTCAGCAGCGCAACGCCTTAGCCACTGAACCATAGCGGCGGGTTGTCCTCGGATTGTTGAAGTATAGTTAAATTGAACGGACTCGAGAGAATCGGTAGTTTAATACGCTCACCCAACAAATTACCGTTCAGACTTGCTAGGCTGAGTTGGAAAAAATTATATACGCTGAACCTCCCTTTTAACAACAACAGAAAAAAAAGTATGTATTGTTTCATTGTTATTGTCTCTGAGCGTAGAAATGCTCAAGTACACAAGCCATGTTACTTCGGTAGGCTTGCAATGTGCCTTTGGAAATACGGTTTCTTTGCGGCTAACAACGAGTGGGCCCTAAATGTACCAGTCGCTGTAGGTTAGGTACCCGTGTGAGCCTAATGAGAACCCACTGCACATGCGGTAATCAAATGGGTCTCAGTTCAGCTTCCACGGGGGAAAATCTCTGAACAAAACGCAAGCGCTAAAAAACAAACCCTCATCCTGACGAAGAAGGTTTTCTCCCGTTTCTTGATGTTGTAAATCAGCTACAACTCGCGTTATTCACCGTTAAGCGGCTAGGAATTACGAAACGAATTTTTTTGAGGAACGCTTAAGAGAGGAATTAGACTGCGTGCCTTTCATAACCGATAATGCCTCGACTGGGCCTTTCGGTATTAGGAGATGGCGTAGAAGATTAACGTATACGGTGGAAGTTGCGCGGTATTTCGCTTTCGGGGGTTAATCCCCTGAGCTTTTTTTTTTTTTTTTACTGAGTACGGGATATTTTCTTCGTACGCGTTGTTTTAAATAATGGCTGCGAAGAAAGCGGCTCTTGGTAGCCTGTGTGTGTGCGGGCTCGTCGAATAAACCCGGGATGATCCGGCATTTCGCTCTTGCGGGAAGCTTAATAGCGGCATTACGGGTATAAAATGAACAGCATCCCGCTGTCGTTGCTTTGATGCGACTATATTCACATTTGACAGATTTGTTTTTTTACATTTAGGTTACCAGCTCCTACAAAACAGTTTTAAGTCATGACTCCCCAACAAAAAATTAGTGCATGGGCGAGAAACCGCTAATCCGGCAAAAAGAGTGGTCTCCAAACGGAGAATTCTATATGCAAACAATAACAAACGCACGTAGGTCACACGAAACAAATAAAAAGGACCAACATTCAACCTTCCGCGCCGTCTCAAACTTCACCGAATTCTCAATCATGCACATGCTACTACGGTTGTGTAAAGCACGCGTTCCCTGCAGCGATCGTTCATTGCTTGGTGCGAAAACAACAAAAATATGCCTCGACTCACCAATGTTATTCGGCTGCGGGACTAGAATCTTTCACTAATACGAAGTGATTAAGCCTATATTTTCTATGCCATAACGCAAAAAACTTTTCAGTCTGTGTTTTTTAGTAAAAAAATAAATGCCTACAAAATAAACATAAACGAGTATGCAAGAGCGCAACCTTATAATTTAATAACCAATTGCTATATACACAATATGGTATACTACTATTGGTGTACTATTACATTTGCTGTACTATTGGTGTACTACTATGGTGTACTATTGGTGTAATATTACCTTTGCTGTAATATGAAGTATTATATATTCGACGCGAGAAGGTTTCGCAGCATGTGCATAGCCAACGACAATGACATGAATGAAACGACAAAGCATTCTCTTGATATCCAGTTTACATAAATCGGGGTTCATGGTGAATTGGTTCGTAAGTCGTCATTAGCTTTCCTTCTGGGTAGAAAGAGCTTAACCAGAACAAAGCTTTCGGGTGTGAAAAAAAAATTACACTAAATCAGCATTTTTTCCGTTTTACGTCGTGGCACCAATACACTGCTCAAGTTTATGTCGCATAAAAAGAACAAGTCGCTCTTAATCCCGCCACCCTCAGCATTAAAAATAAACCAGGTTTTGTAACGGACTACTACGAAATATTTAGACACCCAAAAGCACCAGACAAAATATCCCGGGTCATCTACACTAACGTGAAATTTGGTGAGCGGCGAAGCCTGCAGTGTAAAGCGTATTCATTGCGCCTTGGAGTTTTTTCCATCGGAGATGGAACTGTTAGAGGTACAGGTATACAGCTTTTCTGTAACAGCCTCGTCGTTGAGGCACTGAAGCTCTCTAGCGCGAGACGTAACGAGTGTTCGGGTGTTTTTTTTTTAGTACGCGTTACGAAGCGCTCCAGCGCGAGGCGTAAACGAGTTTCCCGGTGCTTTAGTACCGTTACTACATGAGACGACGATTACGGCGACGACGATGACAGAAGACGCCAACAGTCCCAGCCCCTAAGTGCTTCGTCCCTAAAAAAAGGAACAAGCTGAGTAAGAAGAGAGAAAAAAATGTCTGACAAGAAGATGAGTACCGAGAGAGAGCTTACTTTCGTTCGGTAATCCACCTCAGCCGATCGGTTCATTTCAATTCTCAAGTTAAATGGCTTAGAGGACAGACACAATTTGCAAAAAGCAAAATTTTATAGTACTTCAGCACGAAACTGTGTCGTAATCATGTGTCGGGAGAGCAAAAAATAGTAATACATCAGATAAAGGGAGGCAGTGACACGTTTTACTTTTTCTTCAGAGAGTAACCGTATGAATCAGCTCCAGGTCTTCCACATATATTCTACTCTTCAAAAAACGACAGATGCTTTAGTTGTACAATTTCCGATGCCGTGGGTGTTACCACTCTCCCGAGAAATTAACTCAAGCGCAATGGAAACTGTAGACAGATAAGTTGCTACTTCGAAGCGGTTCGGAGGACGGTCTTCTTCCCAACGCAGAGTTCTTTATTTTGACTAGTTCATTCGTAACGAATCTAAAAGCGCAAATCCTCTGTGTCGTAGGCAGAATTAACGAAAGCGTTATATATTGGATTGTGCAATGCTGCGTCTCATTCAATTTTCAGTGACTTAGGCAAAGTCATCTTTATTCCAAGGATTGGTGTAGAAGAAATTACACAAGCACCTTTTTGTCTTTGCCAGCGGTCTGTATTTTGTAACCTTGATCAATGTGATGTGCGCTTCTTAAGTTCACACAAAAAAATTCGATATTACGAAATGAGAGCGTTCAGTTTAAAAAGTCATTTCATGCACAGTAGATGGGCTGAATGCTAAACGTTTTCAAAGTAATGGTCTGATATTTGATCTTGGAGACATAACGCCTTTATGTCAAACGCACACACGGGAAGTACAGAGGCTTGCCTAGATAGCACAGCGTTTTTACTGGGGTTGGGTGTAACTGCAGAAAACCCAGGCGCAGAAAGTGTTTCGTTTACTTTTATGAGGCTGTTGATTAGCTTATCTGTGGAAGATATGAGTAATGAGAAAAAGCTAAAAAAATCTGTCGATTAAGAGTAGGTGGTATCGGTTGGGGAGGGACTTGAAGGCACGCGAAAGAATGCAATGCAACACACAAAATCCCTGTAATTGGTCCAGTCTAGCATCCCCATTTATGCCTCAATATGTTGAAAGAGATAGGTTGTAGAAGGACGCTCAAGCTTCACCTCCAAAGATGGAATGAGATAGCCGAGGATGATCAGAGCCGCGAAGGATATTTCAGAGCTAGATGCACCATTCTTGCTTAAATGATACGACGACATAGAAAATGTTTTTGGACTGGTAGATGGCACCGCTCATCGCAGAAGTGTTTTCTTCCGGCAGCCTAGCCACACACTGGATGCACATTTTCAACAGACCAACGATGATCTCCAGATTGCAGCGCCACTAGGAGGACTTCGCGTTGAATGAAAACTTCCCGTTACTTAACGTTATTTGCACTTGCATCATGTCGTTATGCGTGTGTGTCCCAGGGCCCTCCGCTGGCTTCTTTGCTCACGCTTTAGGGATAACAACGTTGTATTTCGGACTTTCCGTTACTCAACGTTATTTCCATTTGCACCATGACGTTACCCTCAAGTCATGAAATGTGTGTCCCAGCTCCCTCCGCTGGCTTTTTTGTTCACGCTTTAGGGTTAACAACGCGGTATTCCGGATTTCCTTGTTTTCCGCCTGTAGAGCGTGCTTTGCCTGCATAACACACAAGCTTAGGGCATAGCCCCCTTTCAGGGAGTCAGTAAAGTTATGCGTAGAACTGATTGGATGCGTGCACTACTTACTTCACTGCGAATGTCGTCAAAGGACGATAATCTGCTGCCGCTTCTGCCATGTAACTCTCTCTCATCTCTTACTCCACCTTCACGCTTCAATGGGGAATTCAATAGAACTTGGCTCAATTCGATTCAAATTTCCCGCGTTCGCACTGCTTGCGAGGTGATTTATGTCAGTTTTCTTTCGCCTGGTAGAGCACATGATCAGTGACATTACTTCTGCCTTGTAGTTAACAGAAGTTTAACGCCTTATACTCACTTTTCAGACATACACTGAATGTCAGTCGAGGTCTTGGACCCATTGAATTGCATCATATTGGCTGCTTTGGGTAGGGCGGTTCTCTCGGCGGCTTCGACCGGTTTCTATATTTAACCCTGTAATGCCCAATGTATCATATAAGAAACGCCATCTTTCGGATTTTTCTACTCGCTCCTGGGCCTTTCGACCACCAAGAAATGCCCACTAGTATCATTTCTGATACCTCCTAAGCGTTTTTCAATGATCTATAGCTTCGTAACTCGCCGCATTGAGTCCCAAATGCAGTTTTTAAGATGGATTCCTCCATCGTAAGCCCTCACGGTGGGTCTGCACCTACATTCAATGGGTGTATGATACATTTTTTTACCGGGTGTATGATGCATTATATATCCATTCTATATGTAAGTATACATATACCTACATTATCTAAGTAGGTATATATTACTCTTTATGGATTTATGATACACTATGTTTTTTGAGACCCTGGAAGAAAAAAAAATTTCTTCGCGTTTTTTTTATTGTTTGAGTCACAAACTACAATGTAACAAAGCATTAGAATTTTTGTCTATTGTTTTTATTGGTTGGGCGTTACAGGATTATTAAAGAAGCATTAGTGAAAGTCTGCAGTTATATATTTTTATGATATCCTAATTATACGCTCATATTGTTACAGAAGAAAATATTTGAAAATTTTTAACATACAATGAGCATGCGCAACGCCCCTTCCAGCACTGACGGCATTTAAATGTCTTTCAACCTGAAGAAACACAATCACCTTATTTGTAGCAGCGCTAAATAGAACTGTTTGTTACTGTCCTGTAATATTCAAAAAAATTTGTTGAGATTATTTTCTTCTACGGCTTTACAATGGAGAGTTGGAATATGAATGGTTCTTAAGCCTGACATTTTCTGAGAGGTATGCTGAAACGATGCGCTACTGTTTTAAGGTCACGCTGATGGTATCCGACAAGTTTAGACAGTTTATGCACATGGCAATTGTTACATGTTAATAAACCATAGCGTTTTCCGATGCATCTGAAAACATTCATAACGTTGCGCCTAATGTTCTATTTTTCCTCTGTCAAAATTCAAACCCGCATTCTTTATTTATGGCCAGTGGCTATGCGCGGGATATGGTGCCACCGTTTTAGAGTACCGCAGATTATTTGCTATCATCCTGATCAAATATTGTAGGTCTGAATCTAGTGTACACTTCTAAACACCAATTCAAACTGTGACATAATACCTATAGCATCAGATAAGTGTTAGCCGGGACCAAAATCGTCAAAGTAAACAATAATGTGCACGGAAATAGCTTCTTTATATTATAATAAATGGAGGTCTGTAAGCATTGTCTCCTGATCAATCTTCACAAAAACCCGGGATCGACAAATGAATGTAGGCTTAGCACTATCTGCCGAACAACCTTGACAAAAAAATCCAAGAAAACCTCTCAATAGAGAGAAAGGGAGATAACGGACGGAAACAAATCCTGGCCGTTTCGAAAGTCCATCGGGACGAGGCGAACGCGCATTTAATTCTGCTGTTTGGCGCAAACAGCTCGATGGCCCGTACGTGCGTCCCCAGGGAAGCGCCCTCTCTCCCGACATCCTCGTCGGAAACCCGAGCCCTCGGCTGCGGCAGCCAGCGGACGCGACGGGGAGAAGAGGTAGCGAGCGGCCGAGTGGGGGGCGTCACCGTCGTCGCGCTATTGATTGGCCCCGACTGCACAAACGATCAGGGCCCGCTACCGGTTTTTGCTGTCGTGCGCACCGGAGGAGACCCCCCTCCTTTTACGTCTCTTCACCGTTTGTCCAGCTCTTCTCTTTCACGTACGCTTTTGGCTGCTACCACAACATGGTGAGGTCGAACGCGCAGCACAAACGCAAAGAAAGCAGAATGGAATGGCAGTGCCGTGCTCGCGCGGTGAGGCGAGTGAGAGGAAAGGATAGGGGGGGGAAAGAGAGAGAGAGAGAGAGACAGAAATGGAGTGATAAAGAGAGGGAGATAGAGAGAAATAAAAATAGAAGGAAAGAGAATAAAAGAGAGGCAACAGAGAGAGAGGAGAGAGAGAGATATGTAGGGAAAAAAAAGAAGAAAAACAAAATACACTTCCAGTAATACAGGAACATAGAAATCGCTGATAGGATTGCCCCGCTGTAAGCGCTTCAGGGTATTTTGCACTCTCGTAAAGGCGTCACTGACAACGAGAGCTCATGTGACGCGCTTTTCTTTGTTCTCGCAGCTTGTTGCTGTTGAATTGAAGTTCACTTCCATAGGTTGAAAAAAAAAAAAACAACGCGAAAATGGTTTCGCGATTTTTTTGTGCATTTGCTTTCTCTTTTGAACTCTCCCTTTGTGGAGCGCTTAGTGCACTCTTAAGAATGCTGGAGAGCACTTTGGGTGTGAGAGGTTTAAGGATAGGTAGCTGCGTTGTATAACAAAAGAACCAGGGATTCAATAGTGTCCGACAGCAGCGAGAACTTTTAACAGGAACGGAATAGTTGTCGACTGTGAATCTCTAAAAATGTCGAGTTTTGTACCTGGCGTAAAAAATCGCGAAATGTGTTGTAATTGATTCATGAATAAGTAAGCATATTCCTGTTTTTAGCATCCCGAGTTTGTGAACACTACGAGTGAGGCTTTTCCTTATAACGGCTTAAGTGTCAGATCGGCTCAGTGGTGAGAATAGCGGGAAGCTGAATTGTTACTTATTCTCACTCCGTGGAACTTCTTTGGTTAAACCAAAGATTTATTGCACATAAACTTCTGTTTTGAGGCAATGAAAATGAAGAAAGAAAAACCCCTTGCGAGGTTCTTTAGAAAGTCTAAAACTGGGCCGGTGGTGGCCTGGAGAAAGCACGTTCAGGTAAATTCTTTCTTAAACTAAAAACTCTAAACCGTAAGAGAAGGGGCTATGTTTAGCAGCTTGAGCTAATATATTCGGCCAGTAGCGGATATAAAAAATGGCCGCGTATCTGCTCCGTTCGTTGCGAATCCTTTATTTCAAAGGGAAGGTCATGCGACCATAATAAGAGAAGAGGGGGAAGAGGCAGGGAGGAGTAGCCGAGTAGCACAAATGGTGTGTCCTTGAACGCCATAGTAGAGATCACTGCCGTCAGCAGAGCCAGGCTAGGGTTCGAATCATATGAGTGCAGTTAAGTCAACTACTACGACCGGGGTAGGCCCCGGTTTACACTAATCTCTAATCTAGGCCGAACACCCCTAGGGCTGTGAGAAAAATATTGTCTTCGAAAGGGGGGGGGGGTCGTCTTGAGAGGAATCACAACTTTTTCTAGTTGCTGGCATAGCAGCTTTCGATGTGGAAAGAAAGCAGCAGCCGTCTACAATTCCAAAGCTTGCCAGGAACACGCGCGTACAGCTGGCTTGAAACACGAGGAGTCTATGTTGTTCATTTATCACTGCCTGAGTGAATGCAAAGCGTATCTGCTACGTCACGGAGACAAGGTGCATTACGAGCCACGTTGAAAGTAAATTTGATGAGGAAAGCAAACTTGGCCACCAACTAAAGTTTCTGGAAGCGGAAGAATCTACAAAGGAATTATCCGAAACTGGCATGGCAGTTTCTGCTCAAGAAACATGGTTACACAGCAAAGCGATCATCATCATCATCGTCGTCGTCGTTATCATCAAAATCATCATCAACAACACCATCATCACCACCCTCCTCATCATCATCATCTCACCACCACCACCACTATCGCCATCATCGTTGTGAACACTAGCAGTAGCAACAGAAGATGTCCAGGCCTCCTTGAACCCTGCTCCACAGAACAGGGCCCCACCTGGAACACAAGTAAATGCATTTTGGATTGCGTATAAGATGTAAGATATGAAGCCTTCATTAAATGTTTAAAATGGTGGAAGTGCTGTTTATTCTTTAATTTATTTGGTCATCTCCTCTGCTACGTCTCTGACGGTATATTTATACTTGGGAAAAAAACTCCATTTTCTCGTTATCTTTGTTTTGAGCAAAATCCTCGAAACAACGCACAGATTACACCGACCACTGCTAAACCGACCCCACAAATTCGCCCACCTGCGCCTTCGGGCCCCAAAGAGCGAAACGTCTTTAGCGGCAAACCAACCGGGAAACAAGGAGAGAGTTATCAAACTCCTGATTTCGGGATCGCCACTTTCTTACTCTCGAAGCAGCGGCAAATCTCGCGAACGGCTACTGCAGACGTGGCTCTAGAAAGAGCAAAAAAAGAAAGAAACGAAAGCCGAGAACATGTCTCGAGATGAAGGAACACGTTCTTGTTTGTGCAGCGCGCGAAGCCGGCCGCAGCAGGAGCAAGAAGAAAGTGACGCGTTAGGCCGCAGCGACTGGCTCCCGCAACTTGATTACTCGCGGCGGAGCGAGCCGTCAGGGCTGCGGTCCTTCCCCTGCCAGGCACGCTCGCTCGCAAGACTCAGCAGACGACCCCAAGGTAATATGCCTGAGAAGCTACCTCTCCCGAGAAGTTTCCCTAGTTTAGTCCCTGATTTGTTAAACTATCCCCGAAGGCATCGGTTCGCTTCATCAGGTTGTGCTGACCAGTCAGGGATAGAGACGACGGACGGGGACTTCCACCTAGGCATTTTCACCTAGGCGGTGGTAAAGTCGGCCCTGCTTTCGCCGGGGACAAATATTGGCTCCAGGCCGCAGCGGGTACGCGCACACGCATCGCTCGCTCCCTCTTCCTCACTCTCGAGTGCTGGACTAAACACAAAAGACAGAGAGAGAGCGAGGGTGAGCGAGCGTGAAACATCGTCGTCAGGAGCGGCGCGAGAAACGTGGACTGCGCTCTGATTTCCCGGCTTCCGAAACTACTTCTGCCCAGTTTGCCGTGGTCTCACACGAGAAACCTCACCTTACTTTCCTCCCCGCGCGGATTTAGATTGTCCCCCTCAAAGCGTTCCGAGGGGCGGGCAACAGGTCGTTAGGCAGGACGTGTCAGGTGGTCGCCCCAATCCGTTTCCTTCTTGTTCTTGCGTTACCTTGTTCTTGGCGCGGGTGTTGACGTCAAGTCATAATTCCAAGCGAGTGCCGCCTCGAATAGCTAATGTGAAAGGGTCATGCACGTACAGAGGGCAACACCCTTGTCTGTAACACAGGTTTCGTACTTATAGCCTTATCTTGCCTCGGCCGAAAACATTTGAAGAAAACTATTGCGTCAGTCTGAAGTCCTGACTATATATTTTGACCTCAACGTTTTTGGGACAAGTTGGAGTCACCAGTTTTTAGAGGTAACCGGTTCAAGTTGAACTCAGTGTTATAGACAAGGGTGTTGCGCACTGTACGTGAAGTCGATCATTGCTATGACCTTAAAGTTACAGGTCTCGCTCTTTCCCTCTCTCTCTCTCTCTCTCTCTCTCTCTCAACAAAGGCTTAGTAGAACGAAAGTATATTACACTTTGCGGGTGTAACTGAAACCTACCATTCATAACCAATAATTTCACCGGTATTTCGAGCCTGGCGTGCCTTGCAAGAAGGGATGCGAAAGTTAGTGATTGATGGCGCGCAGTAACGGGGTCAGGTAGACGTTTTGCATGATAGTGTTGTCAGGCTACTGTATACGTGAGGCTACTACGGAACGTAGCTGAATTGTTTTTTCTCGAATTTAATTGCTTCACCACCAACCAACAAAAGACAATCTTTTCTTGGTAGATAGTCTCGTGCTATTGAGGACTACAACTATATATATATATATATATATATATATATATATATATATATATATATATATATATATATATATAGCGAATCAGAATAGGAAATGAGGGGCTCGTTGAAAATAACACAGAAATAAGGGTTGGCAGTCGAGAAAACCTCGGAAAGCAAAGGGGAGGATGTGGTAGATCATTGAAACAGATTAAGAATTTGGAAAGAAAGAAAGAAAGTGAAGAAAAAATGCCCGCCAGGTGGGATCCGAACCCACGACCTCCAGAATACCGGTCTGGTGCGATAACCACTACGCTACCGGCGGGGCGATTTTCCCATTCACTTTCTGGGGTATTTATGTTAGGTATGTTTGTTTCCTGTGCTTGGGGGTGGTAGCCAGCGCCATTCGGACTAATCGGGGTGAAGGGGACCTTCTTTTTAACCCCCGGGTCGTGACTCGAGTGTCTACGACATGTCCAGAGTGGTCGACCAGCTTTGAACCCTCTTAAGCTCCCTTTGGCAACAAGACTGCCAGAACAGAGGCCCTCGCTATGCATGTAGCGAATCAGAATAGGAAATGAGGGGCTCGTTGAAAATAACACAGAAATAAGGGTTGGCAGTCGAGAAAACCTCGGAAAGCAAAGGGGAGGATGTGGTAGATCATTGAAACAGATTAAGAATTTGGAAAGAAAGAAAGAAAGTGAAGAAAAAATGCCCGCCAGGTGGGATCCGAACCCACGACCTCCAGAATACCGGTCTGGTGCGATAACCACTACGCTACCGGCGGGGCGATTTTCCCATTCACTTTCTGGGGTATTTATGTTAGGTATGTTTGTTTCCTGTGCTTGGGGGTGGTAGCCAGCGCCATTCGGACTAATCGGGGTGAAGGGGACCTTCTTTTTAACCCCCGGGTCGTGACTCGAGTGTCTACGACATGTCCAGAGTGGTCGACCAGCTTTGAACCCTCTTAAGCTCCCTTTGGCAACAAGACTGCCAGAACAGAGGCCCTCGCTATGCATGTAGCGAATCAGAATAGGAAATGAGGGGCTCGTTGAAAATAACACAGAAATAAGGGTTGGCAGTCGAGAAAACCTCGGAAAGCAAAGGGGAGGATGTGGTAGATCATTGAAACAGATTAAGAATTTGGAAAGAAAGAAAGAAATCCGAGGTTTTCTCGACTGCCAACCCTTATTTCTGTGTTATATATATATATATATATATATATATATATATATATATATAATTATATTATATATTATATATTATATATTATATATAAACTATAATATATATATATATATATATATATATATATATATATAGAGAGAGAGAGAGAGAGAGAGAGAGAGGATTTGGAAATGAGGGGCTCGTTAGGAAATACAGAAACAAATGCCGGCAGTCTACAACGCCAAAGAAGGCATAGGGGAATGGTTAGAGTATTTTTTACCGTTAGTGACATTACATTATTTTTTTTTCATTAATTACGTGAGAAAGAAAGAAAGAAAAACACGCGCCCAAAGTGGGGACCGAACCAACGCCTTTCGAAAGGCGTGGGTTCGGTCCCCACTCTGGGAGCGTGATTTTCTTTTTCTTTTTCTTTCTTTCGACGTAAATAACAAAAAAATATATCTTCACTAACAGTCAAAAAATAGTCTAACCATTCCCCTATGCCTTCTTTGGCGTTGTAGACTGCCGGCATTTGTTTCTATATATATATATATACATCGAGAGAGAGAGAGAGAGAGAGAGAGAGAGAGAGAGAGAGAGAGAGAGAGAGAGAGAGAGAGAGAGAGAGAGAGAGAGAGAGAGGGGGGGGGGGGGGGAGGAGAAAGAGAGAGAAATGGGCAAAGTGTGGGGGGTGCCGATGAGCAGCAGTGGTGGCCGTAAGCGCTGGCCGCAGGACGGCGTCATTAGAAGCAAGAGCACGCTTTTGGCGCACTGCCGGAGAGCGGAACTTAAGTGCCGTGGTCTCGGCAGCGGTCTACGCGGCAGCGCGAGCACGTCCTCCAGTTACGACCGAGAGCCGATCGGACGACGGAGAGTTCGAAGCAGCCTGGTAAGCCTATTGGCCTCGTGCTGCGCAGATAAACCCGCGGCCGGGGTTTAAGAACCCGCTGCGCACACCGTGCACGACGATCAAAGCAGCAGGGGGCTCTTAAAACGCACTCGCACGAAGAATCGGGGAGATGGGGATATAAAAAAGTCGGGCAGAAAACGAAGCTTCCGCTATTTTGTTATGAATGTGGTTAGGTCTTTTTTTTATATTTTTTCTGTATTTTTCAGTGCCAAGCTGGGCACACACCAGTTGCTGCTGTGTTATGTGAACGCACGGCCGTTTTTAAAAGCCCAACGAGGATTCTGGGATGTTTACTGGCAAGTAGATGTACAACATGTATTTCTTCGGAAATAAGTATAATGAAAGTAATGTCACTATAAAGAGTTCGGACGTAGACGTGATTGAAAAACGGAACGCAGTGGCACTTTTTATAGTATTCCCAAATAAAATTGTCAGCGCAAACATTGCTAAAGTGAAAGGCAACAGTGTTTTGCCTGGAAAAACTATGCGAAGAGAGAGCTGGGCATTAAGACTTTTGCTTATGCTCTGGTGATAGCAGGCCTAGCCATCTTGCTAAGGCTACTTGGATCGAGGTAGTTTTCTTAACTGCAACATCTTTGTTTAGCTTTGTTTCTCAACTCTTTATACACCGATTTTTTATCACGTACTCGAGCTAAAAGCATCCCATTTGTTTCCCAACAAAAAAAGTCGCTTTTGTTGGGAAAGTTTCTAAGAACATGAGCATTTCTATCTAACGATAACTATTGCGAGTGCACAGCAGAAAGGCAAAGCCTAATAAAGAACGATGAAGCATTCTAGCCACAAGTCGTACCAATCCCACGCGTTCATTTTTGACCTATAGACAGAAAAATAACACCGGAAAAGACCATCGGTTATAAGCAATGAGCATACGCATAAGAAACAGAACTACGATTTTTCGTTTCTTTATTTTTACTAGGGTTGTTAAAACGCTACTCATGTTCGCATTGAGCCGGTCCCGTATGAATTACCAAGGATGTTCGAAATTAGGTTACGTAACTGCTCGGGGCTATATTTCACTAATGAATGGATGGTGTGAAAACACTCTTTGCACTCAATTTCGGCCGTTGATGGTGTGTTCCCCACCGCAAACAATTCGATGTCCTCGTAAACAATGACGACAGGTTCCGTCAAAACGTCGCATCGCGTTTACTGAAGACGGCACAGGATGGCATGACCAGCAAAAGAGGCGCTAAAGGCTCCATAAAAAGAAAGCTCTTATAAGAATTAGGGACGGTTCTGTTAAAACCCCTGTACTCTCGTAGAAAACAGTAGCTGCTGTAAGTGGTAGGAGAGTATAAGTATACGGAACCCCCACCCTATCTTTAACGGTCGAGACTCCTTGTCCCGCCGGGAACTGCCCAGCTCGGCGCTCAGACAAGAACGATTTCCAACGGCCAAGTTCGGCCTTATAAAACCTCTAGATCACCCTCTCTCGGGAACGCCCCTGTAGCTTTCGCACACGCGTAAGGGAGTGCCCAAATTCACGTAGACAGCTGTCACTCAACACGCCACGGAATATTCAATGAGGCGCCGCCATCTTTGGGTCAACGGCACGCTCGCAGACGAGCAGGTGCGCGCGACCCCGCGGGGTGAGAGCGAAAGACGGCGACAGTGCGTCATGCTGACCAGGGCGCACTAAAATGGGGACTCGTGCGGCACTCGTCCCGACGCCGGTAATCCCACCACCCCCGCGCGTCAGGCAGACGTTCCCGGAATCCGGCGGCGCTGTCTGCTTTCTCAATGGGGGATTATCCTTGTGGTATGCGGTGGGCCATAAAATCCGTCTCCCGTGCATGGTGTGACGAATTGGCGACGGCTGCAGTGCAGTGTTGGCAGTGCTACGTCGCTAGACAGAGCGGTGGGTTCTCACGCGCAGCTCGGGCGCCTGGCCGCTAATCTCATAAGTGGACCTTACAGGCTCCATAAAAACAAAGCTCTTCAAAGAATTAGGGACGGTTCTGTTAAAACCCCTGTACTATCGTAGAAACAGTAGCTGCTGTAAGTGGTAGGAGAGTATACGTATACGGAACCACATGCTCTCGCAGTTGTCTCGGACGGCTTCAGTAGTGGTGGCGATTGCGACTCCAGAAGGGAGATGCTGATGCCCATTCCAAGCAGCTTCCTAAGAAAAGTGTTCCGAACTAAGGGCCCATTTACCACACTGGCGGCCCGGGCGTTCTTCGCGCTCCTTCAGGGAAGAAAAGTCCCGGCAATTCCCTAACCTGGGCATTGCAGGGAGATTGCCCGGCAGGGTATTAGGGAGGCGGGCGTATATCCTTTAGGACGGCCGCAAGTGGAACGAAATGACCGCGTTGTCGCAGGAGTCCGCAACTCCTCTCCTGGCCCGGCGAAAGAAAAAGTCGGCCCGGTGGAGTGACAAACGAGCCCGACGCGATAACAAGATCAGCGCCAGCGAGGCCCGACCAATAATAGGCCGACCCGTAGCGGCGAGTGGGCTTAACACACAGAGAGAAGAGGAAACGAGGGGAAAGCATCAAAGCAACAACAACATCAACAAAAAAAAAAACATTGTAGAAAAGGGGTCACGTCAGCCCCCAAAAAGAGCTCAAGATGCCGGCAGGGCTGAGCAGACATGTTTTATCGGCACGAGCCTAGGA